>NC_092416.1:114324089-114633048 GCF_040894005.1 Engystomops pustulosus | reverse complement strand
TCGCTGACGGCACATTGGGTTAACTTGGTGGAGGCTGGGACCGAGTCTGACCCTGCGGCTGGTCATATACTGCCGACGCAGAGGATTGCGGGGCCTACCTCGGTCCAGGTCTTTCAGGCATACTATGCCTCCTCCTCCTCCCACCCCTCCTCCACCTACTCCTCCGAACTACCATCCGTTGGCATGGCGCCATCAGTCGCTAGCTCTAGGCACAGCAGCAGTGCCGTCGCTAAGCGACAGCAGGCGGTGCTCAAACTGCTGAGCCTAGGCGATAAAAGGCACACCGCCCAAGAACTATTACAGGGCATCACGGCGCAGACTGATCTGTGGCTGGCACCGCTGAACCTGAAGCCAGGCATGGTTGTGTGTGACAACGTCCGTAACCTGGTGGCAGCTCTGCAACTCGGCAGACTGACACATGTGCCATGCCTGGCCCATGTGTTAAATCTGATAGTTCAGCGTTTCCTCAAGACATACCCCAATCTGTCTGATTTGCTCACGAATGTGCGCCGCATCTGTGCGCATTTCAGGAAGTCCAGCACAGATGCTGCCACTCTCAGGGCAGCGCAGCGCCGCCTCCAACTGCCCGCTCACCGACTGTTGTGCGACGTGCCCACGAGGTGGAATTCAACATTAACCATGTTATCCAGAGTTTACCAGCAGCGCAGAGCGATTGTAGACTGCCAGATGTCAACTTCCACCAGAACTGGTAGTCAGGTCAGTCAGCTTCCTCAAGTCTACAATGAGGAGTGGAAGTGGATGTCTGATATCTGTCAGGTGCTGATTAACTTCGAGGAGTCAACACAGATGGTCAGTGGCGATGCCGCCATCATCAGCCTCACCATCCCGCTGCTTGGCCTGTTGAAAAAATCTCTGATCAGCATGAAGTCGGAAGCTTTGCGCTCGTCACAAGAGACGGGGGAAGAAGATTCCCTTGTTGATAGCCAAAGCACCCTTAGGTCTGTTTCTCAGCGCATATCGGAGGAGGTGGAGGTGGAGGAGGATGAGGAGGAAGAGGAGGAGAATGTTGGCGAGACACAAGAGGGGACCATTGTTCAGTCCTTCACTGTTCAGCGTGTATGGGCAGAAGAAGAGGAGTTGGAGGAGTTGGAGGAGGAGGAAATGGACAGTCAGGCCAGTGAGGGGAGTGAATTCTTACGCGTTGGTACTCTGGCGCATGCTGCCTATCCCGTGACCCTCGCGTTCAAAGAATTTATTCCAGCACCGATTACTGGGTATTCACTCTCCTGGACCCACGGTACAAGCAAAATCTTTCCACTCTCATCCCTGGAGAGGAAAGGAGTGTGAGAATGCATGAATACCAGCAGGCCCTGGTGCACAAGCTGAAACAGTATTTCCCTTCTGACAGCGCTAGCGGCAGAGTGCGTAGTTCTGCGGGACAAGTAGCGAGGGAGAGTAGGCGAGCAGGCAGCTTGTCCAGCACTGGCAAGGGTACGCTTTACAAGGCTTTTGCCAGCTTTATGTCACCCCAGCAAGACACTGTCACCTGTCCCCAGTCTCGGCAGAGTAGGGCTGATCTTTACAGAAAGATGGTGAGGGAGTACGTAGCTGACCATACCATCGTCCTAAATGATCACACAGCTCCCTACAACTACTGGGTTTCAAAGCTGGACATGTGGCACGAACTGGCGATGTACGCCTTGGAGGTTCTTGCCTGCCCTGCCGCTAGCGTGTTGTCCGAGCGGGTTTGCAGTGCAGCTGGTGGCATTATCACCGATAAGCGTACAGCCCTGTCGACTGACAGCGCTGACAGGCTGACGCTTATTAAGATGAATAAAGCCTGGATTTCTCATAATTTCCAATCTCCACCAGGTGAAGGAAGCTCAACTTTAATAATTTATGCACTCCTCCTCCTCCTCATTTTCCTCCTCTTTGTACACTAAAGCAGAGGAAACTGGCTATTTTTTGACAGGGCCCACTGGCTCTACTGTACCTCCTCCTCCTCCCACCCCTCCTCCCACCCCTTCTCCTCCGAATTACCATCCGTGGGCATGGCGCCATCAGTCGGTAGCTCTAGGCACAGCAGCAGTGCCGTCGCTAAGCGACAGCAGGCGGTGCTCAAACTGCTGAGCCTAGGCGATAAAAGGCACACCGCCCAAGAGCTATTACAGGGCATTCCACATCAAACTTGTTAACTTTGTCGCCACCCTGCTGTGTAATCCACAAAATATACTGGCAAACTTTTATCATTTACCGATATTATTTCAGCGCTTCTTGCGCATCTGTTTACATTCCCATCACCCGCCATATCCCAAACTTATAAGAACGCTACTACACTTGATCTTATACAAAAGGTTCTTAGAAGTGCTGTTTGGGGAGTAGCCTAGAGACAGGGGCTTGGATTGGCGAAAGCTCGCCTGGAAGCGGAGCGCCAGCTCCATCCCAAGATCCAACTAACATAGTTTTAACTGCAGCACCTTTAATCTACTACTAGTTCACTGCCTCCATAATAATAATAATAATAATCTTTATTTATATAGCGCCATCATATTCCGTAGTGCTTTACAAATCATAGGAAACAAATACAGATGTAATGTAACAGAGCACAACATTTGTATGGAACAACAGGAGTGAGGTCCCTGCTCGCCAGAGCTTACGGTTTATGAAGATGATGGGGTAACACGAGGTAAAAGAATATTTAATGGTCAAGCCATTCTTCTTAGGGAATAGAACAAAATATAATAAATGGAATTGCTGTCGCTTGAACCACTCAGCCGTCATCTTATATACCAGGTCCAGGGTGAATGGGACTGCAGAGAAGTCTGGTGCCTGTTGGTTGCTGGATAACAGATGGGAGGACGACACAGGACGGGTTAGTAGAAGAGTTAAAACTTCATGCAGTTAATGAGTGTTATAGGCTTGCCTAAAGAAATGGGTTTTAAGAGCACGTTTGAAACTTTGGAGGTTAGGTATTAGTCTGATAGTCCGGGGCAGAGCATTCCATAGAATTGGTGCAGCTCTAGAGAAGTCTTGGAGACGCGAGTGGGAGGTCAGCACTAGGGTAGAGGTTAATCTAAGATCACTGGTGGATCTAAGAGCACGGGTTGGGCGATAGACTGAGATAAGAGAGGAGAGGTAGGCAGGTGCAGCATTATACAGAGCTTTATGGATGAGGGTTATTATTTTAAACTGTATTCGAAAGGAGACTGGCAGCCAGTGCAGCGACTGGCATGAACTGTAGGCATACATGGTCCCCTTATCAAACGAGCTGTGTCAGGCAGAATTTTGGGTTGTTTTCATGGCTTCCACAACAAACTTGTTAACTTTGTCGCGACCTGCTGTGTAATCCACAAAATATACTGGCAAACTATTATCATTTACCAATATTATTTCAGCGCTTCTTGCGCATCTGTTTACATTCCCCTCACCCGCCATATCCTAAACTTATAAGAACGCTACTACACTTGATCTTATACAAAAGGTTCTTAGAAGTGCTGTTTGGGGAGTAGCCTAGAGACAGGGGCTTGGATTGGCGAAAGCTCGCCTGGCAGCAGAGCGCCAGCTCCATGCCAAGATCCAACTAACATAGTTTTAACTGCAGCACCTTTAATCTACTACTAGTTCACTGCCTCCATACATGGTCCCCTTATCAAACGAGCTGTGTCAGGCAGAATTTTGGGTTGTTTTCATGGCTTCCATGTTAACTTTGTCGCCACCCTGCTGTGTAATC
Source organism: Engystomops pustulosus (assembly GCF_040894005.1). Taxonomy (NCBI): domain Eukaryota; kingdom Metazoa; phylum Chordata; class Amphibia; order Anura; family Leptodactylidae; genus Engystomops; species Engystomops pustulosus. Next base: position 114,629,357 of record NC_092416.1, on the reverse strand, counting down.
CACAAAATATACTGGCAAACTTTTATCATGTACCGATATTATTTGAGCGCTTCTTGCTCACCTCCTTTGGTTCCTCTCTGCCACCCATTGGTTTGAAGCCTTAGACCATTTAGGGTATGTCGCCATGCCACTCTCTAGCCTGCCGCTGCCTCTGCATGCCGTCCCCTATAGTGTCATGGTCAATTATTGGATGTTTTAGATGCTATCTAGCTTCATTCTGTCACTCTGTCATGGCCATGCTGTTGCCCATAATTTTGGCATAATGGTGCATTTAAGCAGCCTCAGAGGCATCCATGCATTCTGCCCCTGCTGTTTCCTGTCCATTTCCGTGGTGTTTCCATCCTTTTCTGAGGTTCCCAGGTGGCCAAGCTTCCCTGTGCAGAGCCTTGGTCCCCTTGAAAAATGCTCGAGTCTCCCATTGACTTCAATGGGGCTCGTTATTCGAGACGAGCACTCGAGCATCGGGAAAAGTTTGTCTCGAATAACGAGTACCCGAGCATTTTAGTGCTCGCTCATCTCTAATAGTAAAGCATTGCTAGTGTGTGTGCTGCATTTGCTGACATGCTGCACCCTCCTAATACACATGTGATAGACACAGACATCAGCTACACAAGTACCTGACATGTTCTGCTGTAACATGGCTGCCAGGAGCTGTTGTATCTCTCCTATACACACACAGGCTGCAGGGGGTGTGGCCGCCAGCACCAGCAAGCACATGAAGGAGCCATCACATCATTATACAGCATGTCAGTCAAGTACTGGGGGTTTGGCTGTGCCTCCCACTCATGAATAAGCCGGACAGCTTGAATATGCTAATGACTCATTGAACATTTCACAGGTCATTTGCATACAGCTTAAGTTTACAGGCATATAGAGGGACAATGAAGGGATAGAGGCAATGCTCTCTAATGGCAGTTTATGAAAATCTACTTAGATTAGGGGGGCTATTTTGCATGATGGGTTCTCTTGAAAGTCACAGGCACAGCACAAAATCCTGTTGTGTGCTGTCAGTGTAGGTTAGAAACTAGCCATAGCAATCATCATCTTCTGTGGTTGCTGTGTGATTTCTTATGCACATTTTGTTCTATAAAAAAATTTAAAAAAACACAAAAAAATTTTTACACTTTATATTTCTGTTTTGTCTATATAATAGACTTTAATTTTGAAAATGTTGACACTGAGGGCTAGGGGTAGAGGACGAGGGTGTGGGCGTCCAACTACCGCAGGGGTCAGAGGCCGTGGTCCTGGGCGTGGTGAGACACCACCTGCTGATGAGGGAGCAGGGGAACGCCACAGAGCTACACTCCCTAACTTCATGTCTCAAGTTACTGGGACTCGTATTAGAGCACTGTTGAGGCCAGAACTCTGCGAAGAGGTGATGTCTTGGATTGCGGACAATGCTTCTAGCCATTTGTCCACCAGTCAGTCTTCCACGCAGTCCACCCATGTTATCCAAGTGAGCACTCCTCCAGCTCCTCCACCTCAACCTCCTTCCCCCCAGTCTGCCCCCTCCCAGGAAAATTTGGCATTTGAACCAGCATTCTCTGAGGAACTGTTTTCCAAGAGTCACAAACCACTTGTCCGGTTGCTGCTGAGCTCTTTCCCGATGCCCAGGTTTTCCACCGGCCCCAGTCTGTGGGTAATGATGACCTTCTTGACATAATGGAAGAAGTGTGTAAAGAGGTGTCAGACGATGAGGAGACATGGTTGTCAGACAGTGGTGAAGTTGTTGTCAGGGCAGGAAGTCCGAGGGGGGAGCAGACTGAGGGATCGGAGGATGATGAGGTGACAGACGCAGGCTGGGTTGATAGGCCGGGTGAACACAGTGCTTGTGAGATGGAGGCGAGTCCTATACCAGAACAGGTTGGAAGAGGCGGTGGTGGGGCCAGATGGAGAGGCAGGGCCAGAGCTGGTGCATTAGCGCAAAATGTTTCACGTAGTGAAGCTTCCGTGGCGAGGGCTAGATTTTCTGAAGTCTGGAGGTTCTTTAAAGAAACACCGGATGACTGACGGACTGTGGTGTGCAACCTGTGCCACACCAGGATCAGCAGGGGTTCCACCACTACTAGCTTAACCACCACCAGTATGCACAGGCATATGAGTGCTAAACACCCCACTCAAAGGGACCAAGGCCGTTCACCTCCGGCGGGGTCCACCACTGCTCCTTTCCCTGTGTCATTTGCTGCCACTGCTAGTCAGCCCCCTGCCCAGGACCCCGGCACAAACACCTTCCGGGCGAAAACCACACCTTCGCCTCCACAATCCTCCACCAATGTCTCCATGCGCAGCGTCCAGCTGTCTATACCCCAGACGCTGGAGCGCAAGAGGAAATACAGTGCAACCCACCCACACGCCCAAGCCCTCAACGTCCACATCTCCAAATTACTCAGCCTGGAGATGCTGCCCTATAGGCTGGTAGAGACCGAGGCCTTTCGCAACCTCATGGCGGCGACCGTCCCTTGGTATTTGGTCCCCAACCGCCACTACTTTTCCCGATGTGCCGTCCCAGTCCTGCACCAGCACGTGTCAGACAACATCACCCGGGCCCTGACCAACGCCGTTTCTAACAAGGTCCACCTGACCACGGACACGTGGACGAGTGCTGCCGGGCAGGGCCACTATATGTCGCTGACGGCACATTGGGTTAACTTGGTGGAGGCTGGGACAGAGTCTGACCCTGGGGCTGCTCATATACTGCCGACGCCGAGGATTGCAGAGCTCTCAGGCCTACTATGCCTCCTCCTCCCACCCCTCCTCCACCTCTTCCTCCGAATTACCATCCGTGAGCATGGCGCCATCAGTCGGTAGCTCTAGGCACAGCAGCAGTGCCGTCGCTAAGTGACAGCAGGCGGTGCCCAAACTGCTGAGCCTAGGAGATAAAAGGTACACCGCTCAAAAGCTATTAGAGGGCATCACGGCGCAGACTGATCTGTGGCTGGCACCGCTGGACCTGAAGCCAGGCATGGTTGTGTGCGACAACGGCTGTAACCTGGTGGCGGCTCTGCAACTCAGCAGACTGAAACACTGCCTCCATACATCATCATCTTAGCAAACAAGCTGTGTCAGGCAGAAGTTGGGGTTGTTTTCACGGCTTCCACCTCAAACTTGTTAACTTTGTCGCCACCCTGCTGTGTTATCCACAAAATATACCGCCAATCTTTTATCATTTACTGATATTATTTCAGCGCTACTTGCGCATCTGATTGCATTCCCCTCCCCCGCCATAACCAGGCCAATTACTTATAAGAACAGTACTACACTTGATCTTCATAGTTTCATATTTTATATGGTTGAAAAAAGACACTTGTCCATCAAGTTCAACCAAGGAAGGGAAGGGATTGGATGAGGAAGGGATTTACAGGAAACAATTCTATATAACATAACCATCAATGTTATTTAGGTTTAAAAAGGCATCTAGACTAGAGATGAGCGAACATACTCGTCCAAGCTTGATGCTCGATCGAGCATTAGCGTACTCGTAACTGCTCGTTGCTCGGACGAGTATTTCGCCCGCTCGAGAAAATGGCAGCTCCCGCCGTTTTGCTTTTTGGCGGCCAGAAACAGAGCCAATCACAAGCCAGGAGACTCTGCACTCCACCCAGCATGACGTGGTACCCTTACACGTCGATAGCAGTGGTTGGCTGGCCAGATCAGGTGACCCTGGGATAGACTAGCCGCTGCCCGCGCTGCTCGGATCATTCTCTGTCTGGATGCCGCTAGGGAGAGAGCTGCTGCTGGTCAGGGAAAGCGTTAGGGTGTTCTATTAGCTTACTGTTAGGCAGGAGTGATTCTACAACAGCCCTTCTTAGGGCTACAATAACGTTATCCTTTTTTTTTTTATTTGCTTGTGGCTGGGCTTGCTGGCACTAGTAGTGCAGCTAGTACCATATTGTGAGGAATTAGCAGGGGGACTTGCTACCGTTGTGTTTAGCTCTTAGTGACACACATATCCACCTCAAACACCAAAGTGGGAAAATTTATTAGGGGTTTGATTTCAATTAGGCACAGTCTGCCAGTTTCTTTTTATTTTACGTTTATTTTTTTCATAACTCAGTGTCATCTCATCTTGCATAGTAGTGTGCTTTAATACTTGGCTAGAAAATAGCCATAGGAGAATCCAAACGGCTTACTTACGCCTACAGTAGCGTTATATATATTTGATTTCTGGTTGATCTGCTGGTGGCTGTAGTTGTTGCAGTGCATCTACTAGCAAATTGTGAGCAATTTGTAGTGAGACTTGCGACCACTGTGTTTTGCGCTTAGTGACGCACATATCCATCGCAAAGACCGAAGTGGGAAAATTTATTAGGGCCCGGGGTTGGATTTCAATTAGGCACAGTCTGCCATTTCCTTTTTTATTTTACGTTTATTTTTTTCATAACTCAGCGTCATCTCATCTGGCATAGTAGTGTGCTTTAATACTTGGCTAGAAAATAGCCATAGGAGAATCCAAACGGCTTACTTACGCCTACAGTAGCGTTATATATATTTGATTTCTGGTTGATCTGCTGGTGGCTGTAGTTGTTGCAGTGCATCTACTAGCAAATTGTGAGCAATTTGGAGTGAGACTTGCGACCACTGTGTTTTGCGCTTAGTGACGCACATATCCATCGCAAAGACCGAAGTGGGAAAATTTATTAGGGCCCGGGGTTGGATTTCAATAAGGCACAGTCTGCCATTTCCTTTTTTATTTTACGTTTATTTTTTTCATAACTCAGCGTCATCTCATCTGGCATAGTAGTGTGCTTTAATACTTGGCTAGAAATTAGCCATAGGAGAATCCAAACGGATTACTTACGCCTACAGTAGCGTTATATATATTTGATTTCTGGTTGATCTGCTGGTGGCTGTAGTTGTTGCAGTGCATCTACTAGCAAATTGTGAGCAATTTGGAGTGAGACTTGCGACCACTGTGTTTTGCGCTTAGTGACGCACATATCCATCGCAAAGACCGAAGTGGGAAAATTTATTAGGGCCCGGGGTTGGATTTCAATTAGGCACAGTCTGCCATTTCCTTTTTTATTTTACGTTTATTTTTTTCATAACTCAGCGTCATCTCATCTGGCATAGCAGTGTGCTTTCATACTTGGCTAGAAAATAGCCATAGCAATAGGATAGCATCGTTTGGTTTTAAAAACTAAAAAACACACAAAAAAAAAAAAACACAAAAAAAAGGTAAAAAAAAAATTAAAGTTATAACTCTCATTTTCAAAATGTTTAACCCGAGGGCTAGGGGTAGAGGACGAGGGCGGGGACGTGGGCGTCCAACTACTGCAGGGGTCAGAGGCCGTGGTCCTGGGCGGGGTGAGACACCACCTGCTGATGAGGGAGCAGGGGAACGCCGCAGAGCTACACTCCCTAGGTTCATGTCTGAAGTTACTGGGACTCGTGGTAGAGCACTGTTGAGGCCAGAACAGTGCGAACAGGTGATGTCGTGGATTGCCGACAATGCTTCGAGCAATTTGTCCACCAGTCAGTCTTCCACGCAGTCCACCCATGTCACCGAAATCGGCACTCCTCCAGCTCCTGCACCTCAGCCTCCTCCCCCCCAGTCTGCCCCCTCCCAGCAAAATTTGCCATTTGAACCGGCATACTCTGAGGAACTGTTTTCTGGACCCTTCCCACAGTCACAAACCACTTGTCCGGTTGCTGATGAGCAATTTTCCGATGCCCAGGTTTTCCACCAGTCGCAGTCTGTGGGTGATGATGACCTTGTTGACGTAGTGGAAGAAGTGTGTAAAGAGGTGTCCGACGATGAGGAGACACGGTTGTCAGACAGTGGGGAAGTTGTTGTCAGGGCAGGAAGTCCGAGGGGGGAGCAGACTGAGGGATCGGAGGATGATGAGGTGACAGACCCAAGCTGGGTTGAGAGGCCGGGTGAACACAGTGCTTCTGAGACGGAGGAGAGTACTCGACCAGAACAGGTTGGAAGAGGCAGTGGTGGGGCCAGATGGAGAGGCAGGGCCAGAGCTGGTGCATCAGCGCCAAATGTGTCAACTAGTGAATCTCCCGTGGCGAGGGCTCCTGCGGCGAGGGCTAGATTTTCAGAAGTCTGGAGGTTCTTTAAGGAAACACCGGATGACCGACGGACTGTGGTGTGCCACATTTGCCAAACCAGAATCAGCAGGGGTTCCACCACTACTAGCTTAACTACCACCAGTATGCGCAGGCATATGAATGCTAAACACCCCACTCAGTGGCAACAAGCGCGTTCACCTCCGGCCGTGCACACCACTGCTCCTTCCCCTGTGTCAGCTGATAGTCAGCCCCCTGCCCAGGACCCTGCCACAAAAACCCCATCGTCGCCTCCACGATCATCCACAGCATCCACCAGCGTTCAGCTCTCCATACCTCAGACGCTGGAGCGGAAACGCACATATAGTGCAACCCACCCGCACGCCCAAGCCCTTAATGTGCACATCTCCAGATTGCTAAGCCTGGAGATGCTGCCCTATAGGCTAGTAGAGAGCGAGGCCTTTCGCAGCCTCATGGCGGCGGCCGCCCCTCGGTATTCGGTCCCCAGCCGCCACTACTTTTCCCGATGTGCCGTCCCAGCCCTGCACCAGCACGTGTCAGACAACATAATCCGTGCCCTGACCAACGCCGTTTCTGACAAGGTCCACCTGACCACGGACACGTGGACGAGTGCTGCCAGGCAGGGCCACTATATATCGCTGACGGCACATTGGGTTAACTTGGTGGAGGCTGGGACCGAGTCTGACCCTGCGGCTGGTCATATACTGCCGACGCCGAGGATTGCGGGTCCTACCTCGGTCCAGGTGTTTCAGGCCTACTATGCCTCCTCCTCCTCCCACCCCTCCTCCACCTCCTCCTCCGAACGACCATCCGTGGGCATGGCGCCATCAGTTGGTAGCTCTAGGCACAGCAGCAGTGCCGTCGCTAAGCGACAGCAGGCGGTGCTGAAACTGCTGAGCCTAGGCGATAAAAGGCACACCGCCCAAGAACTATTACAGGGCATCACGGCGCAGACTGATCTGTGGCTGGCACCGCTGAACCTGAAGCCAGGCATGGTTGTGTGTGACAACGGCCGTAACCTGGTGGCGGCTCTGCAACTCGGCAGACTGACACATGTGCCATGCCTGGCCCATGTGTTAAATCTGATAGTTCAGCGTTTCCTCAAGACATACCCCAATCTGTCTGATTTGCTCACGAAGGTGCGCCGCATCTGTGCGCATTTCAGGAAGTCCAGCACAGATGCTGCCACTCTCAGGGCAGCGCAGCGCCGCCTCCAACTGCCCGCTCACCGACTGTTGTGCGACGTGCCCACGAGGTGGAATTCAACACTGACCATGTTATCCAGAGTTTACCAGCAGCGCCGAGCGATTGTAGACTGCCAGATGTCAACTTCCACCAGAACTGGTAGTCAGGTCAGTCAGCTTCCTCAAGTCTACAATGAGGAGTGGACGTGGATGTCTGATATCTGTCAGGTGCTGAGTAACTTTGAGGAGTCAACACAGATGGTCAGTGGCGATGCCGCCATCATCAGCCTCACCATCCCGCTGCTTGGCCTGTTGAAAAACTCTCTGGTCAGCATGAAGTCGGAAGCTTTGCGCTCCTCACAAGAGACGGGGGAAGAAGATTCCCTTGTTGATAGCCAAAGCACCCTTAGGTCTGTTTCTCAGCGCATATCGGAGGAGGTGGAGGAGGATGAGGAGGAAGAGGAGGAGAATGTTGGCGAGACACAAGAGGGGACCATTGTTGAGTCCTTCACTGTTGAGCGTGTATGGGCAGAAGAAGAGGAGTTGGAGGAGTTGGAGGAGGAGGAAATGGACAGTCAGGCCAGTGAGGGGAGTGAATTCTTACGCGTTGGTACTCTGGCGCATATGGCAGATTTCATGCTAGGCTGCCTATCCCGTGACCCTCGCGTTCAAAGAATTTATTCCAGCACCGATTACTGGGTGTTCACTCTCCTGGACCCACGGTACAAGCAAAATCTTTCCACTCTCATCCCTGGAGAGGAAAGGAGTGTGAGAATGCATGAATACCAGCAGGCCCTGGTGCACAAGCTGAAACAGTATTTCCCTTCTGACAGCGCTAGCGGCAGAGTGCGTAGTTCTGCGGGACAAGTAGCGAGGGAGAGTAGGCGAGCAGGCAGCTTGTCCAGCACTGGCAAGGGTACGCTTTACAAGGCTTTTGCCAGCTTTATGTCACCCCAGCAAGACACTGTCACCTGTCCCCAGTCTCGGCAGAGTAGGGCTGATCTTTACAGAAAGATGGTGAGGGAGTACGTAGCTGACCATACCATCGTCCTAAATGATCACACAGCTCCCTACAACTACTGGGTTTCAAAGCTGGACATGTGGCACGAACTGGCGCTGTACGCCTTGGAGGTTCTTGCCTGCCCTGCCGCTAGCGTCTTGTCCGAGCAGGTTTTCAGTGCAGCTGGTGGCATCATCACCGATAAGCGTACAGGCCTGTCGACTGACAGCGCTGACAGGCTGACGCTTATCAAGATGAATAAAGCCTGGATTTCTCCTAATTTCCAATCTCCACCAGGTGAAGGAAGCTCAAACTGAATAATTTATCCACTCCTCCTCCTCCTCATTTTCCTCCTTCTCCTCCTCTTTGTACAGTAAAGCAGAGGAAACTGGCTATTTTTTTACAGGGCCCACTGGCTCTAGCTATAGTACTTTATGCATTTAATTTTTATGGAGGGCCACCGACCCAGTCCTCTGTTTTAAACAATTTTTGGGAGTGCCACATACAGGCACTCAATCTATTCAATTTTTCTGGAGGGCCACCTACCTGCTCCTCTGGTTTGAAAACTTTTTTGGACTGCCACATACAGGCACTCAATCTATTCCATTTTTATGGAGGGCCACCTACCTGCTCCTCTGGTTTGAAAACTTTTTTGGACTGCCACATACAGGCACTCAATCTATTCCATTTTTATGGAGGGCCACCTACCTGCTCCTCTGGTTTGAAAACTTTTTTGGACTGCCACATACAGGCACTCAATCTATTCCATTTTTCTGGAGGGCCACCTACCTGCTCCTCTGGTTTGAAAACTTTTTTGGACTGCCACATACAGGCACTCAATCTATTCCATTTTTCTGGAGGGCCACCTACCTGCTCCTCTGGTTTGAAAACTTTTTTGGACTGCCACATACAGGCACTCAATCTATTCCATTTTTATGGAGGGCCACCTACCTGCTCCTCTGGTTTGAAAACTTTTTTGGACTGCCACATACAGGCACTATCCAAATTGAATTGTCTCCATAGCAGCCTCCACACGTTGTCTCCATTGCTACCTCCAAAAGTCGTCCATATAGCTGCCTCCATACATCGTCCCTTTATCAAACGAGGTGTGTCAGGCCGAAATTTGGGTTGTTTTCATGGATTCCACATCAAAGTTGTTAACTTTGTCGCCACCCTGCTGTGTTATCCACAAAATACACTGGCAAACTTTTACCATTTACGGATATTATTTCAGCGCTTCTTGCGCATCTGTTTACATTCCCCTCACCCGCCATATCCTAAACTTATAAGAACGCTACTACACTTGATCTTATACAAAAGGTTCTTAGAAGTGCTGTTTGGGGAGTAGCCTAGAGACAGGGGCTTGGATTGGCGAAAGCTCGTCTGGCAGCGGAGCGCCAGCTCCATGCCAAGAACCAACTAACATAGTTTTAACTGCAGCACCTTTAATCTACTACTAGTTCACTGCCTCCATACATGGCCGCCTTATCAAACGTGCTGTGTCAGGCAGAATTTTGGGTTGTTTTCATGGCTTCCACAACAAACTTGTTAACTTTGTCGCCACCCTGCTGTGTAATCCTCAAAATATACTGGCAAACTTTTACCATTTACGGATATTATTTCAGCGCTTCTTGCGCATCTGTTTACATTCCCCTCACCCGCCATATTCCAAACTTATAAGAACGCTACTACACTTAACATGGTGCAGGCTGGGACTGAGTCTGACCCTGGGGCTGGTCATATACTGCCGACGCAGAGGATTGCGGGGCCTACCTCGGTCCAGGTGTTTCAGGCCTACTATGCCTCCTCCTCCTCCCACCCCTCCTCCACCTCCTCCTCCGAATTACCATCCGTGGGCATGGCGCCATCAGTCGGTAGCTCTAGGCACAGCAGCAGTGCCGTCGCTAAGCGACAGCAGGCGGTGCTCAAACTGCTGAGCCTAGGTGATAAAAGGCACACCGCCCAAGAGCTATTACAGGGCATTCCGCATCAAACTTGTTAACTTTGTCGCCACCGTGCTGTGTAAACCACAAAATATACTGGAAAACTTTTTTCATTTACGGATATTATTTCAGCGCTTCTTGCGCAGATGTTTACATTCCCCTCACCCGCCGTATCCCAAACTTATAAGAACGCTACTACACTTGATCTTATACAAAAGGTTCTTAGAAGTGCTGTTTGGGGAGTAGCCTAGAGACAGGGGCTTGGATTGGCAAAAGCTCGCCTGGCAGCGGAGCGCCAGCTCCATGCCAAGATCCAACTAACATAGTTTTAACTGCAGCACCTTTAATCTACTACTAGTTCACTGCCTCCATACATGGTCCCCTTATCAAACGAGCTGTGTCAGGCAGAATTTTGGATTGTTTTCATGGCTTCCATGTTAACTTTGTCGCCACCCTGCTGTGTAATCCACAAAATATACTGGCAAACTTTTATCATGTACCGATATTATTTGAGCGCTTCTTGCTCACCTCCTTTGGTTCCTCTCTGCCACCCATTGGTTTGAAGCCTGAGTCCATTTAGGGTATGTTGCCATGCCACTCTCTAGCCTGCCGCTGCTGCCGCTGCCTCTGCATGCCGTCCCCTATAGTGTCAGGGTCAATTATTGGATGTTTTAGATGCTATCTAGCCTCATTTGGTCACTCTGTCATGGCCATGCTGTTGCCCATAATTGCCCTGTCGCCTCCGGTGATTAAACCTTGATTTCTCTAAACGGAGACAGTGCCCCCTCGTCTTTTGATTTGATTTAATCTGAAACAACTTACCACCATATTTTTTGTATGGACCATTCATATATTTAAATAAATTAATCATGTCCCCGCGTAGTCGTCTCTTTTCCAGACTAAATAAATCTAGTTGTTTTAATCTTTCCTCATAACTAAGACCCTCCATACCCCTTATCATTTTTGTGGCTCTACGTTGAACCCTCTCCAGCTCCAGGGCATCCTTTTTATGGACCGGTGCCCAGAACTGGACAGCATATTCCAGGTGAGGCCGAACCAGTGCCTTGTATAGTGGTAATATTACATCCCTATCGCGAGAGTCCATACCACTTTTGATACATGACAAGATCCTACTAGCTTTAGAGGCAGCTGCTTGACATTGCATGCTGTTACTCAATTTATGATCTACTAGTACCCCCAGGTCCTTCTCAACAAGGGACTCTCCCAGATTTACTCCCCCAAGTACATATTTTGCCTTTGGATTATTGGCCCCTAGGTGCATAACCTTACATTTATCCACATTAAACCTCATTTGCCAAGTGGATGACCAAACATTCAGTTTGTCCAAGTCACCCTGCAGCCTGTGAACATCCTCCATAGACTGTATTACACTACACAGTTTGGTGTCATCTGCAAAAATAGACACAGTGCTATTAATTCCTACCTCTATATCATTAATAAATATATTAAATAGTAGTGGGCCAAGCACAGAACCCTGGGGTACACCACTCATAACTGGAGACCATCCCGAGTAGGAATCATTGACCACGACTCTCTGGATTCGATCCTTTAGCCAGTTTGCAATCCAATTGCAAATGATTTCTGCCAAACCAATAGCCCTAATTTTACCCACCAGGCGTCTATGAGGGACGGTGTCAAATGCCTTTGCAAAGTCTAAGAACACAATATCCACAGCTGCTCCTCTATCCAGGCACCTGCTCACCTCTTCATAGAAGCAGATAAGGTTAGTTTGACAACTTCTATTCTTAGTAAACCCATGCTGGCTATCACTTATTATTCTATTTGATGTCACATACTCCAGTATGTAGTCTTTTACTAACCCCTCCAACACTTTCCCCACAATGGAAGTTAAGCTTACAGGCCTGTAATTGCCTGGCGAAGTTCTAGAGTCCTTTTTATATATTGGCACCACATTTGCATTGCGCCAGTCACTTGGCACCACACCAGACATTACGGAATCCCTGAAGATTTTATACAGTGGTACAGCAATAACAGAACTGAGTTCTTTAAGAACTCTGGGGTGTAACCCATCTGGTCCAGGAGCTTTGTACACATTGATTTTATTGAGCTTAGATTGGATCATGTCTACATTCAGCCAGTCTACTATATTACAGGGTACATGACCCGCACTGGCACCCCCCACGTCAGAAGTTCTTTCTTCTATCGTATAAACGGAGCTAAAAAACCTATTAAGTATCTCCGCCTTCTCTTGGTCTCCAGTCACCGATGCCCCATTTTCAGAATAAAGGGGTCCAACCTGTTCTGACCCATTTTTTTTTGCATTGATATACCTAAAAAATTTCTTGGGATTTGTTTTACTATCTTTAGCCACCTGTCTTTCATTTTGTATTTTGGCTGATTTGATTTATTTTTTTACAGATTTTGGTAAGTTTTTTTGTAAGTATTGAAAGCCTCAGGTGACCCGTCAGATTTATATTTTTTAAATGCCCTCTTTTTCTCTTTAATTGCCCTTTTAACTGTAGCTGTAAGCCACGCAGGGTGTAATCTAGCCCGTCTATACTTGTTACCTATTGGAATAAATTTAGAAGTATAATGACCCAGGATAGATTTGAATTTCTCCCATTTAACATTAGTATCTTCATTTGACAGTATCTGATCCCAGTCTATATCCTGTATTGCAGCCCTGAATTTCTTTAAATTAGCCCTCTTAAAATTCAAAGTTTTCGATTTTCCCACCTGTTTCTGCTTTTTAAAGTTTAAGAGGAACATAATTATATTATGATCGCTGTTCCCAAGGGGTTCCCGGACACTGACATTTTGGATAATCTCCTCATTGTTAGAAATCACAAGGTCCAACAATGCGTCACCTCTTGTGGGATCTTCTACAAGCTGCAACATAAAATTATCCTGAAGAATGTTCATAAAATGTCTCCCCTTCACAGATGAAGAAGAGCCCTGACCCCAGTGAATATTTGGAAAGTTAAAGTCTCCCATTATCACAACGGTCCCCCCCTGTGCAGCCCGCTCTATCTGTTTATATATGTGACCCTCTATTTCCTCAGAGAGGGGTCTATAAATTACACCAAAAATAATTTTCTCAAAGCTCTCTTGGCTTTGAATTTCAACCCACAAAGTTTCAGCCTCCTCACACTCTTCTGAGACCACTGACTCATTCACAATCGCTTTTAAGTCTCTTCAGACATACAGACATACACCACCTCCCCTCCTATTTGCCCTGTCTTTCCGAAAGAGTGTAAAACCTTGAATATTAAAACTCCAAGCATGCGATGCATCGAGCCATGTCTCTGCTACACCAACAACATCTAACTGTTCCTCTAATATCAGAGCCTCAAGCTCGCCCATTTTGCCTGTGATACTTCTGGCATTTGTGAACATACAATTTAATTTTCCACAGTTATTTGTCTGATTTAAAGTAAATTTACTGGTACATATATCCTCACCACCGTTCTGTAACTTGTGGATCTCCTTATCCACTGCCTTGGTCCCACATACACCGCCCATCTCACCACCCACCAACATAACCTGCCCCCTCTCTGACCTGTCTACCCCTTTAGTGTCTTTCTTTTCCTCCTCCCCCGATCCTAGTTTAATACTCCGCCACCCCTGCTAGGATCTTCTCCCCCAGCACAGCAGCCCCCCTTCCATTTAGGTGCAAGTTATCTGCAGAAAACAGCTTGTACCCCAATGATAAGTCAGCCCAGTGCTCTAGGAACCCAAATCCCTCTGCTCTACACCAGGATCTGAGCCATGCATTTAACTCCCTGAGCTCCCGCTGTCTGCTCTATGTAGCGCATGGCACAGGTAGGATTCCGGAGAATACTACCTTGGAGGTCCTTTCCTTAAGCTTTGAACCTAGTTCTTTAAAATTATTCTTCAGGCTCCTCCACCTGCCATCTATTCTGTCATTGGTACCAACATGGACCACGACAGCTGGGTCATCCCCAGCCCCTCCCAGTAATTTATCCACCCTTTCCACCACATGCTGAACCCTGGCACCAGGGAGACAGCAAACCATTCGGTTGAGGCGGTCTTGGCGACAAATTATTCTATCCGTCTTCCTGATTATAGAGTCCCCTACAACCACTAGCTGCCTTGGCTTACCTGCACTCCCATCCACCCTACTACTAGCTGGTCTGCTCCCCCGGCTGTAAGGGAGAGCAGGATCCGCTAGGGCTGCCATTTCTGACACTGACGTCCTTACATCATTGCACAATTTTGCAATTTTGCTTGCATGTTCAGAGTCAGAGCTGGCCTTCCTTTTCTTTGACCCCTTCCTACCCCCCCTATTTACAGTAACCCAGCTACCCACCTGGTCCTGCTGGCTTACATCTCCATCCTCCACTTCTACCCCGCTTATTGCTTGCTCAGTGAGCAGCATACTCCTCTCAAGATTGTCAATTGCTCGCAGCCGTGCAATATCTTCCTCCAGATCTCTAACACGAGCTTCCAGTAGAAAAATATGGGCACATCTGTCACAGCGGTATTCACCCTGGAACTCTTGCTCCAGCAGTATATACATGCGACAGAGTGTGCACTGGAGCATACCACCAATCTTGCTAGCCATATCCTAGTAACAAAACAGTGATAAGTATATAAATCAAGAGATATGTAGATTACTTACAGTTCTGTGGACTTCTCTTTTTCAAACTCCGCTTTTTTCAACTCCACTTAAACTCACTAGCCACTTGAAATCACAAGCCAAAACTGAGCGAGCTCAAAAGTGAGTTGCTAGACCTTAATTTATCAGGTGTGGACACTAATCCCTCCTCCCAATTAGCAGACCAGGCAAAGAAAGGAAAAAAAATCTATTTAAATTGTGACACTAAGAAAAGTGCCTTGCTATTACCTGTATACTCAGTCCACAATCACCCAAACAACAGATTCACTCTTAACACACACAAAACTCTGCTTTTTTAAACTCACTTAAGTTCACTAGCCACTTAGAATCACAAGCCAAAACTGAGCGAGCTCAAAAGTGAGTTGTTAGACCTTAATTTATCAGGTGTGAACACTAATCCCTCCTCCCAATTAGCAGACCAGGCAAAGAAAGGAAAAAAAAATCTATTTAAATTGTGACACTAAGAAAAGCGCTATTACCTATATACTCAGTCCACAATCACCCAAACAACAGATTCACTCTTATCACACACAAAACTCCGCTTTTTTCAACTCCACTTAAACTCACTAGCCACTTGAAATCACAAGCCAAAACTGAGCGAGCTCAAAAGTGAGTTGCTAGACCTTAATTTATCAGGTGTGAACACTAATCCCTCCTCCCAATTAGCAGACCAGGCAAAGAAAGGAAAAAAAAATCGATTTAAATTGTGACACTAAGAAAAGCGCTATTACCTATATACTCAGTCCACAATCACCCAAACAACAGATTCACTCTTATCACACACAAAACTCCGCTTTTTTCAACTCCACTTAAACTCACTAGCCACTTGAAATCACAAGCCAAAACTGAGCAAGCTCAAAAGTGAGTTGCTAGACCTTAATTTATCAGGTGTGAACACTAATCCCTCCTCCCAATTAGCAGACCAGGCAAAGAAAGGAAAAAAAAATCTATTTAAATTGTGACACTAAGAAAAGCGCTATTACCTATATACTCAGTCCACAATCACCCAAACAACAGATTCACTCTTATTACACACAAAACTCCGCTTTTTTCAACTCCACTTAAACTCACTAGCCACTTGAAATCACAAGCCAAAACTGAGCGATCTTATACAAAAGGTTCTTAGAAGTGCTGTTTGTAGCCCCCGCCTGCTTTGAAAATGATAATTTTTTCTAAGTAAACGCTTCTGGCCCCGAGGCCCATTTTCGGTGGGGAGGAGCCGAGAAACAGGGGCTTGGACAGGCGAAAGCTCGCCTGGCAGCGGACCGCCAGCTCTATCCCAGGATCCAATTAACATAGTTTTAACTGCAGCACCTTTAATCTACTACTACCTTACTGCCTCCATACATCGTCCCCTTATCAAACGAGCTGTGTCAGGCAGAATTTTCTGGTGTTTCACCAGATACATAATGGAACTCGGCCCATCTGTCGCCGCCATGCTGGAGACCTGAAGTTGCAATCATAGCAGCGCAATATGGATGCCCCATACTGTCGCTCTTAATCATGGAACCATTTCCGAAAAAAAATTAAAAAAATGGAAACGCTATGCTATTCCATTATTCCTCGATGAAATATTCAAACGACCTCGCCTGCTTTGAAAATTATAATTTTTTCAAAGTAAACACTTCTAGCCACCAGGCCCGTTTTGGGTGGGGAGGAGCCGAGAGGCAGGCTAATTTTTTCGTGTGTTTCACCAGATACGTTATGGAACTTGGTCACTATGTCGCCACCATGCTGTGTTATCGACTAAATATATCGTCAACCTTTTGTTCACATAGGAAATCATTTCAGCGCTTCTTGCTCACCTCCTTTGGTTCCACTCTGCCGCCTTAACCAGGCAAAATACTGATACATACAGTGCTACACGTTATCCTCGCCAAAAGGAATTTTTTTAATTGGTTTGACTCCTGAGTCCATTTGGGGTATGTCGCCATGCCACTCTCTAGCCTGCCGCTGCTGCCTCCGCATGCCGTCCCCTATAGTATCAGGGTCAATTATTGGATGTTTTAGATGCTATCTAGCCTCATTCGGTCACTCTGTCATGGCCATGCTGTTGCCCATAATTTTGGCATAATGGTGCGATTAAGCAGACTCAGAGGCATCCATGCATGCTGCCCCTGCTGTTTCCTGTCCATTTCTGTGGTGTTCCCATCGTTTTCTGAGGTTTCCAGGTGTTTGGCCAAGCTTCCCTGTGCAGAGCCTTGGTCCCCTTGAAAAATGCTCGAGTTTCCCATTGACTTCAATGGGGTTCGTTATTCGAAACGAGCACTAGAGCATCGGAAAAGGTTCGACTCGAGTAACGAGCACTTGAGCATTTTAGTGCTCGCTCATCTCTAGATAAAATCTCTTAAGCTTTAGCATTGCCATCTGTTCAGAGGCATAACTTTAGTATTTTTTGGTTGACAAAACTGAGGGCTTATTTTTAGCGTGACCATCTTTATTGATGAGATTTCATTAACCCTTTAATGCTTGGAGAAAAAGAAAATAATTCATTCTTGTTTCATATTTTTAGCATTTTGGGGGGGGGGGGGGGGGACTTTCATCATAACATAAAACCAATGTATTATCTTTACTCTATTATTCACCCCGATTACGGCGATACCTCATTTACATAGTTTTCTTTATATTTGTTCAATTTTACTGAGGAAAAACTAAAATAGAGAAAATCTCTTAAGCCCTAGCATTGCCATCTCTTCAGAGGCATAACTTTAGTATCTTTTGGTTGACAAAACTGAGGGCTTATTTTTAACGTGACAAATTGTTCTTTTCAGTAATACAATTTTGCCATAATTTTTTAAATGACAGTTCATGTTTATTTACATTTTGCATTCATTTACATTCTAAATCTTTCATATACATAGCTACATACCGTGCATATACAGGCGGTCCCCTACTTAAGAACACCCAACTTACAGACGACCCCTAGTTACAAACGGACCTCTGATACTTGGTAATTTTCTGTACTTTGACCATAGACTACAATAAACAGCTGTAACAGTTATTAACCCCTTAAGGACGCAGCCTGTTTGCAGGTTAAGGCTCGCAACTTTTTTTTGAAATTTGACCAGTGTCTCTTCCTGTGGTAATAACTTTTGAACGCTGTTACTTATCAAAGCGATTCTGAGATTGTTTTTTCCCCACATGTTGTACTTCATTTTAGTGGTAAATTTTGGCTGATAAGTTTTGCGTTTATTTACAAAAAAAGGGAAAAAATGATGAATTTTTAGAAAAATTTGCCATTTTCGAAATTCAAAATCACCGCGTTTTCAGGCAGATAGATTTACCACCTAAATAACTTGCAGAATAACATTTCCCATTTGTCTACTTTACATTTTCATAATTTTTGAAATGTTTGGATAATTTATTTTGACGTCACGCGGCCTACAAATCGAATAGCGATTTTCCGTATTTTCGGAATTGACTATTTTGGGGATAAATACTGTTTGAAATCAAATTTTACATATTTAGCAACAAAACCCCCTATATAACCAACCCATTTTCAAATCTGCACCCCTCAAACTATCAGAAACAGCATTTACAAAGATTATTAACCCCTTGAGATCTTCATAGTAATTGAATCAAAATGGCGGTGAAATTTAGAAATTTCAAATTTATCAAATTTTGTCGTTTATACGTTCATTTAGCCCTAAAATTTACACATTTCCAAAAGAGAAAAAGAGAAAACTCACCATAAAATTTGTTCTACAATTTCTCCTGAGTGTAGCGACCCCCCACACGGGGCCGTTACTTGTGTTATGGGCGCACAGCGAGGCGCAGAAGGGAAGGAGCACCCTGCAGCTGCCAGGATTTTAGTTTTCTGGTTGCCCCCTTTTGAAGGCTATAAAATTTTCGCTTTTCCGTTATTTGGGCCATGTGACGGCATTTTTTTTGCGGGACGAGATGCTTTTTCCAGTGTTACCATTTTGGGGTTGGTATCACCTATTGTTGAAAATTTTGGAACTTTTTTTGAGGTCATGAGTAGAAAAGCATCAATTCTGTACTGGATTTTTTACTTTTTTTTTTTTCCGTGTTCACCATATATCCTAATAATCCTGTTATCTTTATTCTATGGGTCGATACGATTACGGGGATACCAGACATGAATATTTTTTCTTATGTTTTACTAAATTTGCCAAATAAAACCCTAATGTGGGGAAAAATCTATCATTTTTGCATCGCCGTCTTCCAAGTGGCATAACATTGTTACGTTTTTGGCTACAGAGCTGGTTGATGGCTTGTTTTTTGCGGGACATGTTGTTCTTTGCAACAATATCATTCTGGAGTACATATGTTTTGTTGATCACTTTTTATTGCATTTTTAGTGGGATATAATAGGTAAAAATCATAATTTTTGGCGGGTTTTTGACGTTTTTTTTTTACGGCGTTCATCATATGGGTTCAATAGTTATTTAGTTTTATTCTATGGATTGTTACGGACGCGGTGATACTATATATGTGGGGTTTGTGTTATGATTTAGACTTTTTTGAGCGTTATATGTCTCTTTATATGTTTTGGGGCTTATGGGCATTTTTAGTGATTTATAAAGTAATTTTTTATTGAAAAACATTATTTTTTACATTTTTTTTCATGATCCACCATGGGATATGAACAAGCAATCATCTGATTGCTTGTTCTTGATAATACTCTGCAATACTAATGTATTGCAGGGTATTATCAGTGCCAGCCTATGCAGATGCATAGGCTGACACTTTGCCTTTAAGATGACGTCACAGACGCCATCTTAAAGGTAAACCCTCCAGGCTTCTCTGGGGTCCCGATCGGACCCCAGAGGAGCCAAAACAGCGATCGGCCCCCCCGAAAACGGTGCGGGGGGGCCGATCGTGGGGTAAAGACCCCCAGAAGGCATGTTAAATGCCGCGGTCGCGTTGACCGCGGCATTTAACGGGTTAAACACCCGCGATCGGAGCCCACTCCGACCGCGGGTGATAGCCGGGGATGTCAACGGTAGATTACCGTTGAAATCCCTTGGCTAACGATGCCGGTTCGGCTGCTATACAGCGCTGAACCGGCATCGTCTCTGCGCAGTAGCTGTACTGCGCTGAGCGCTATTCGCGGGACTCAGCGCAGTACAGCTACGGCGCAGAGCGCTAAGGGGTTAAAGGTGTCTGTAATTAGGCTTTATTGTTAATCCTGGTTCTGATGACAACCCAACATTTTTAAAATCCAATTGTCACAGAGACCAAAAAAATTTGTCTGGAGTTACAATGATAAAGTATACAGTTTATTATTTTTTCCCAATGGTTGACTGGAACAAGCGATCCTCTGATGAACCCTTGTTATAAATTGCTGTAGTCCTCAGCTGATACCACTTGCAAGGATTGGGGTTGAATAAATAATTTCTTCCTTTTGTCAATGGGCACAATGGCCCTCCCTCTGTCACACACAGAGTGGCTCAACTCGATATTTGTACATTTGCACTACATGGAAAGGCAATTGCTTTGTTGTTTAAAGGTTCATGAGATATGACACAGTCTCCTGTGATAGAGTGGGGCTGAAATGAAGTTGCTAAGTAACAGTCCTTTCTTAGACCCTATCAAATACGCACATTCGCTTGTCACATTCAACTATTTTGATCCGCTCACGTCAGTTTCCAATTTAGAATGAGTCAACAGGGGACTCAGTTTGATATAGGAAGCAATTGGTCCAATTTACCTATTTACCAAATAAGACAAGTTCATTTAAATCACCTTTCAAATTTAATACATCTTAAAATAGAAGCACTTATTTCCCTTTATAGAAAACATCGGGGTGTGGTTGAGCAATTAACAGAGATGGTGAAGTGGGCAGACCAAGTCCAGGACAAAAAATATGTTTGATCCAATCACATATGTAAGAGTAGAAGTACGAGGATGGGGACATGATCTTTTTGGTTCAAAGTACACGATGCAGCATGTTGTGCATTGACGGAAATAGGAAGGAGTACTCAACATTTGCAAATTACACAACATTTTTACTGTCACTATATTGTTTTTTGTTTATTTTCAAATATTAACATATCTTATTATGGAATATCATTTCATACAAAAAGCTTAATAAGGTTAACATGTTGAGGAAAGAAGGGTGATTGTTACATTTCCTCGCAGAGGAGCCAAATATATAGTTAACATTTATTTATGAAGAACTAAAAATGAACAACAGCTTATCATTTTCAATTGTAATTTTTAGAATTGATACGGCCAAAAAACTTTGCTTACAGAGCTTTTTTTGCAAGATGTCTGCCTGATATGTTCTCCCAGTCAGGGGTGTAACTACAGGAGAAGCAGCCATAGCAGCTGGAGACCCGGCTACCCAATGTGCTGACCACCCAATTTGGAGGATGTGCTCCATTCTATACATATTATGCTGCACATTTTCCGCAAGTACAGAGCTGAGCCGGGAGCTCAGACAAGGAGGGGGACAGATCTAGGTGTTTCTTATCTCTAGCTTCTTGCAGTGGTCAACAGCTACTGGACTACATGAATGTACGTCACTACTTTTAGTTGCTTTCCTTTGCTCCTTTTCCTTAGAATAAGCCTGTGTCCCTAAATTTTATCTAAGGTCACTAAAAATCTTGGAATGTGTTATGGGATCTGTATTTCCAATTCATTGTCTTCTCTAGCAAGACTTATGTGCAGATACAGAAATACCTTTGATGCAATGCAACACCAGAACAAGCCCAGCAAGACCCCCACACATGTGCACCGTTGCTACTAGAGGGGTGGATCCATACCATCACCTCTGAGGTGAGGGAACACATCTTCACCCTTTGTTTTAATTCATTTAAAGAGAACGAAGTAGGATAAGTATAGTGTATAATTGATTATAAGCCTACCCAAGTATAAGCCAAGGCACCTAATGTTATCAAAAACTACTGGGAAAACGTATAGACTCTATTATAAGCCTAGCTTAGGAAATTCATTGGTTACAGCCTCCCCCACTAAAGAAATGCCCAACCAATGCCCCCACTCACAAAATGCCCAGACAGCCTTCCCCTGTAAAGTAATGCCCAGCTGCCTTTTCCAGTAGTGTAATGTTCCGCAGCCTCACCCAATAATGTAATGCCCAACAGCCTCCCTCAGTAATGTAATGCCCCATGTAGCCTCCCCCAGTAATGTGCAGCATTTTTATACACTCGTGTGTAAGCCAAATTAGGTTTTTTTCAACACATTTTTGTATATACGGTATATATTCCACATGAACATTACCTAAAATGTATATATTCTTATATAAATTCAATTTTTTTGTCCATATAAGAGGGAGGGAGGAGAGAGAATAACAAAAATACTCAATGTACAGAAATTATGATGTGAAAAAAATATATAACTACAACATTTTTAAAAAATATGAATATATTGTGAAACCTTTGCATGTGTTCTTCTCCTAATCTATGACTTGTCACTGCATCCCATGTCCCAGGTCGCAGGCGCATCCGTGTGCCTCCCTGTGCCCCTGGATCATGTCTACAGCCTCAATTTCCTTCCCTGGCTCCAGTAGTAGTACTCACGCTCCAGTGGCACATCCCCGCCTTCTAATGCGCACACGCAGGCTCTGTAAGTTTTAAAAGGCTAGAGTGCCGATAATTGGTGCTGGACGGCCAACTGCCTGCAAAACTTGCCAGCCCCTTCCTGTGTCTCCTGACAGATCTTTCAGCCTTGTGGCTTAGAGAAAGCTTGTTCCCTATGTCCCATGCGTTTATAGTGAATTCCCGTTGTGACCTCAATTCCGTTCCTGACTTTGCTCCCGTGCTGTCTGTCCTGACCTTAAGCTAGGTCCCTGATTCTGATCCCATGCTGCTCTCCCTGACCTTCTGCCTGTGCACTACTCTGTCTCTGCGTGGTACCACGCCACAGCAAGTCCAACTGGTTTTGCAGCTGGCTCTGGTAAAAACCGGGTACCACTAAGACTCGGCTCCCAGGTGTCGCCTGACAACACTGCAACCATGGGAAATCCTTCTGTCAGTGCTACAGGAGATTAATGGAAGGTACAAGTGTTACAGGAATTAATGGGAGTACAAGTTAATATTTTATTGTTGGCAGTAGAATGGGGATATGATGGTAGTACACAGTATAGCAGGGGTTCTCTATAGAGGGGAAGGATTAGGGGGTTATAGTATAGCACGGGGGGAGCTGTATAGAGTGGAACAGGAAAGGCTTCAGTGTAACTGAGGTGAAGGGCGGAAGTTGGTTCTGTAAAATGGCAGGAGATGATGTATAGTAGAGGGGAACAGGAGAGGCTACCATATAGTAATGGGGGTGCTGTATAGAAGGGAGCACTATATAACAGAAGCAGGGTTTTGTATATAAATATATGAGGGGTGCTGTATAACAAGGTTGCTGGATAGCAGCCGTGCTTTATAGTTGGGGAAAATGTAAATAAATGAGTGAGGAGGGACTTTGCAGCAAGTTTTCTGCATATTCACAATAAGAGGCACTGCATGTAAGATTATTAGGGAGGTACAGTGTATATTCAGGGACAATATACTATAAGTGACTATAAGGTAAGAGTTCTCCAATCAGGTCAAAACGGTGCTGCCTACAGTTTGAAATATGTTCCTTCTGGAATACATAAACTGGTTTGGCTTAATCCCACATCATGTTATTAGACTTCTTGTAGGTTGTACTTAGTGTTAAGGGGGCTGCCTTTCAAGGTAGCAAAACGATGCATTATTTTCCATTTAACACCTTGGAAAATGTTATTTTAAGGGGAGCATTGTGGAGATGTGCTGACAAAAACTGATGATAACTGGTGGCAGATATATCAGTAATAAATTGCAGCTGGAGGAGTTTTGAAATTCTCAGCCTGGTGGAGAATTGCCACTACATCTAAAAAATACCAATCTATAGGGGATTCTATACAGTCTACAATACCATGTGGGCCAAAATGAAAAATACAGTAAAAGTAAGTAATTATATATAATAATAATCACTTATATGGCCTGCAGAGCCTATTTTCTTTAAATCCTCAAATTCTGCATTCCCTGGATTCAATATTATAATTGTTAAGTTCCTCATTCACTGGATTAAAAATGGAAATAGTCCAATTCTGTATTAGCTGGATTCAAAATTGAAACTGTCAAATGCTGCAGTAGCTAGATTTTAACCCTACTGAGAGGAAGGGATTGTGTTTTCCTAAGGTTTCTTATAACAACAACGGGGTCTGAACACCTAGAGTGCCTTTAAATGCAGTGAAAAGAAGAGTTTAATGGGAGGTCAGGACTTAGGGATGACAGACAGGACAGTGAGCCCCTACTTACTGAGCACCACTAAGCTTTCTGATCTAGGATTTCGTAGTTTGATTTCCGTTGTTAAATATGCAATTCTGTACCTTATCTGCCATTTCTGTTGTGGCAGGTGAAAGTTTGGGGGGGCTTAGTTTAATGTAAAATTTGACAATTTCAAGTTTAAATTCAGGTACTGCTGAATTTCACCAGTGTATGTGGTATTTGACAATTTAAATTTTGAATCCAGCTAATGTGGGACATGACAATTTCAAGACAACTTATTCAGATGCTGGCACATTCTAGTCACAAGGGATCCATGCATGGTTCATCTTAATGAGGATGTCCACATAGGCTGCGGATAGAGATGAGCGAACATACTCGTCCGAGCTTGATGCTCGATCGAGCATTAGCGTACTCGTAACTGCTCGTTGCTCGGACGTGTATTTTGCCCGCTCGAGAAAATGGCAGCTCCCGCCGTTTTGCTTTTTGGCGGCCAGAAACAGAGCCAATCACAAGCCAGGAGACTCTGCACTCCACCCAGCATGACGTGGTACCCTTACACGTCGATAGCAGTGGTTGGCTGGCCAGATCAGGTGACCCTGGGATAGACTAGCCGCTGCCCGTGCTGCTCGGATCATTCTCTGTCTGGATGCCGCTAGGGAGAGAGCTGCTGCTGGTCAGGGAAAGCGTTAGGGTGTTCTATTAGCTTACTGTTAGGCAGGAGTGATTCTACAACAACCCAACAGCCCTTCTTAGGGCTACAATAACGTTATACTTTTTTTTTTTATTTGCTTGTGGCTGGGCTTGCTGGCACTAGTAGTGCAGCTAGTACCATATTGTGAGGAATTAGCAGGGGGACTTGCTACCGTTGTGTTTAGCTCTTAGTGACACACATATCCACCTCAAACACCAAAGTGGGAACATTTATTAGGGGTTTGATTTCAATTAGGCACAGTCTGCCAGTTTCTTTTTATTTTACGTTTATTTTTTTAATAACTCAGTGTCATCTCATCTTGCATAGTAGTGTGCTTTAATACTTGGCTAGAAAATAGCCATAGGAGAATCCAAACGGCTTACTTACGCCTACAGTAGCGTTATATATATTTGATTTCTGGTTGATCTGCTGGTGGCTGTAGTTGCTGCAGTGCATCTACTAGCAAATTGTGAGCAATTTGGAGTGAGACTTGCGACCACTGTGTTTTGCGCTTAGTGACGCACATATCCATCGCAAAGACCGAAGTGGGAAAATTTATTAGGGCCCGGGGTTGTATTTCAATTAGGCACAGTCTGCCATTTCCTTTTTAATTTTACGTTTATTTTTTTCATAACTCAGCGTCATCTCATCTGGCATAGTAGTGTGCTTTAATACTTGGCTAGAAAATAGCCATAGGAGAATCCAAACGGCTTACTTACGCCTACAGTAGCGTTATATATATTTGATTTCTGGTTGATCTGCTGGTGGCTGTAGTTGCTGCAGTGCATCTACTAGCAAATTGTGAGCAATTTGGAGTGAGACTTGCGACCACTGTGTTTTGCGCTTAGTGACGCACATATCCATCGCAAAGACCGAAGTGGGAAAATTTATTAGGGCCCGGGGTTGTATTTCAATTAGGCACAGTCTGCCATTTCCTTTTTTATTTTACGTTTATTTTTTTCATAACTCAGCGTCATCTCATCTGGCATAGTAGTGTGCTTTAATACTTGGCTAGAAAATAGCCATAGGAGAATCCAAACGGCTTACTTACGCCTACAGTAGCGTTATATATATTTAATTTCTGGTTGATCTGCTGGTGGCTGTAGTTGCTGCAGTGCATCTACTAGCAAATTGTGAGCAATTTGGAGTGAGACTTGCGACCACTGTGTTTTGCGCTTAGTGACGCACATATCCATCGCAAAGACCGAAGTGGGAAAATTTATTAGGGCCCGGGGTTGTATTTCAATTAGGCACAGTCTGCCATTTCCTTTTTAATTTTACGTTTATTTTTTTCATAACTCAGCGTCATCTCATCTGGCATAGTAGTGTGCTTTAATACTTGGCTAGAAAATAGCCATAGGAGAATCCAAACGGCTTACTTACGCCTACAGTAGCGTTATATATATTTGATTTCTGGTTGATCTGCTGGTGGCTGTAGTTGCTGCAGTGCATCTACTAGCAAATTGTGAGCAATTTGGAGTGAGACTTGCGACCACTGTGTTTTGCGCTTAGTGACGCACATATCCATCGCAAAGACCGAAGTGGGAAAATTTATTAGGGCCCGGGGTTGTATTTCAATTAGGCACAGTCTGCCATTTCCTTTTTTATTTTACGTTTATTTTTTTCATAACTCAGCGTCATCTCATCTGGCATAGTAGTGTGCTTTAATACTTGGCTAGAAAATAGCCATAGGAGAATCCAAACGGCTTACTTACGCCTACAGTAGCGTTATATATATTTGATTTCTGGTTGATCTGCTGGTGGCTGTAGTTGCTGCAGTGCATCTACTAGCAAATTGTGAGCAATTTGGAGTGAGACTTGCGACCACTGTGTTTTGCGCTTAGTGACGCACATATCCATCGCAAAGACCGAAGTGGGAAAATTTATTAGGGCCCGGGGTTGTATTTCAATTAGGCACAGTCTGCCATTTCCTTTTTTATTTTACGTTTATTTTTTTCATAACTCAGCGTCATCTCATCTGGCATAGTAGTGTGCTTTAATACTTGGCTAGAAAATAGCCATAGGAGAATCCAAACAGCTTACTTACGCCTACAGTAGCGTTATATATATTTGATTTCTGGTTGATCTGCTGGTGGCTGTAGTTGCTGCAGTGCATCTACTAGCATATTGTGAGCAATTTGGAGTGAGACTTGCGACCACTGTGTTTTGCGCTTAGTGACGCACATATCCATCGCAAAGACCGAAGTGGGAAAATTTATTAGGGCCCGGGGTTGGATTTCAAATAGGCACAGTCTGCCATTTCCTTTTTTATTTTACGTTTATTTTTTTCATAACTCAGCGTCATCTCATCTGGCATAGTAGTGTGCTTTAATACTTGGCTAGAAAATAGCCATAGGAGAATCCAAACGGCTTACTTACGCCTACAGTAGCGTTATATATATTTGATTTCTGGTTGATCTGCTGGTGGCTGTAGTTGCTGCAGTGCATCTAATAGCAAATTGTGAGCAATTTGGAGTGAGACTTGCGACCACTGTGTTTTGCGCTTAGTGACGCACATATCCATCGCAAAGACCGAAGTGGGAAAATTTATTAGGGCCCGGGGTTGTATTTCAATTAGGCACAGTCTGCCATTTCCTTTTTTATTTTACGTTTATTTTTTTCATAACTCAGCGTCATCTCATCTGGCATAGTAGTGTGCTTTAATACTTGGCTAGAAAATAGCCATAGGAGAATCCAAACGGCTTACTTACGCCTACAGTAGCGTTATATATATTTGATTTCTGGTTGATCTGCTGGTGGCTGTAGTTGCTGCAGTGCATCTACTAGCAAATTGTGAGCAATTTGGAGTGAGACTTGCGACCACTGTGTTTTGCGCTTAGTGACGCACATATCCATCGCAAAGACCGAAGTGGGAAAATTTATTAGGGCCCGGGGTTGTATTTCAATTAGGCACAGTCTGCCATTTCCTTTTTTATTTTACGTTTATTTTTTTCATAACTCAGCGTCATCTCATCTGGCATAGTAGTGTGCTTTAATACTTGGCTAGAAAATAGCCATAGGAGAATCCAAACGGCTTACTTACGCCTACAGTAGCGTTATATATATTTGATTTCTGGTTGATCTGCTGGTGGCTGTAGTTGCTGCAGTGCATCTACTAGCAAATTGTGAGCAATTTGGAGTGAGACTTGCGACCACTGTGTTTTGCGCTTAGTGACGCACATATCCATCGCAAAGACCGAAGTGGGAAAATTTATTAGGGCCCGGGGTTGGATTTCAATTAGGCACAGTCTGCCATTTCCTTTTTTATTTTACGTTTATTTTTTTCATAACTCAGCGTCATCTCATCTGGCATAGTAGTGTGCTTTAATACTTGGCTAGAAAATAGCCATAGGAGAATCCAAACGGCTTACTTACGCCTACAGTAGCGTTATATATATTTGATTTCTGGTTGATCTGCTGGTGGCTGTAGTTGCTGCAGTGCATCTACTAGCAAATTGTGAGCAATTTGGAGTGAGACTTGCGACCACTGTGTTTTGCGCTTAGTGACGCACATATCCATCGCAAAGACCGAAGTGGGAAAATTTATTAGGGCCCGGGGTTGGATTTCAATTAGGCACAGTCTGCCATTTCCTTTTTTATTTTACGTTTATTTTTTTAATAACTCAGTGTCATCTCATCTGGCATAGCAGTGTGCTTTCATACTTGGCTAGAAAATAGCCATAGCAATAGGATAGCATCGTTTGGTTTTAAAAACTAAAAAACACACAAAAAAAAAAAAAAAAAAAAAAAAAAAAGTAAAAAAAAAAATTAAAGTTATAACTCTCATTTTCAAAATGTTTAACCCGAGGGCTAGGGGTAGAGGACGAGGGCGGGGACGTGGGCGTCCAACTATTGCAGGGGTCAGAGGCCGTGGTCCTGGGCGGGGTGAGACACCACCTGCTTATGAGGGAGCAGGGGAACGCCGCAGAGCTACACTCCCTAGGTTCATGTCTGAAGTTACTGGGACTCGTGGTAGAGCACTGTTGAGGCCAGAACAGTGCGAACAGGTGATGTCGTGGATTGCCGACAATGCTTCGAGCAATTTGTCCACCAGTCAGTCTTCCACACAGTCCACCGATGTCACCGAAATCGGCACTCCTCCAGCTCCTGCACCTCAGCCTCCTCCCCCCCAGTCTGCCCCCTCCCAGCAAAATTTGCCATTTGAACCGGCATACTCTGAGGAACTGTTTTCTGGACCCTTCCCACAGTCACAAACCACTTGTCCGGTTGCTGATGAGCAATTTTCCGATGCCCAGGTTTTCCACCAGTCGCAGTCTGTGGGTGATGATGACCTTGTTGACGTACTGGAAGAAGTGTGTAAAGAGGTGTCCGACGATGAGGAGACACGGTTGTCAGACAGTGGGGAAGTTGTTGTCAGGGCAGGAAGTCCGAGGGGGGAGCAGACTGAGGGATCGGAGGATGATGAGGTGACAGACCCAAGCTGGGTTGAGAGGCCGGGTGAACACAGTGCTTCTGAGACGGAGGAGAGTCCTCGACCAGAACAGGTTGGAAGAGGCAGTGGTGGGGCCAGACGGAGAGGCAGGGCCAGAGCTGGTGCATCAGCGCCAAATGTGTCAACTAGTGAAGCTCCCGTGGCGAGGGCTCCTGCGGCGAGGGCTAGATTTTCAGAAGTCTGGAGGTTCTTTAAGGAAACACCGGATGACCGACGGACTGTGGTGTGCCACATTTGCCAAACCAGGATCAGCATGGGTTCCACCACTAATAGCTTAACTACCACCAGTATGCGCAGGCATATGAATGCTAAACACCCCACTCAGTGGCAACAAGCGCGTTCACCTCCGGCCGTGCACACCACTGCTCCTTCCCCTGTGTCAGCTGATAGTCAGCCCCCTGCCACAAAAACCCCATCGTCGCCTCCACGATCCTCCACAGCATCCACCAGCGTTCAGCTCTCCATACCCCAGACGCTGGAGCGGAAACGCAAATATAGTGCAACCCACCCGCACGCCCAAGCCCTTAATGTGCACATCTCCAGATTGCTAAGCCTGGAGATGCTGCCCTATAGGCTAGTAGAGACCGAGGCCTTTCGCAGCCTCATGGCGGCGGCCGCCCCTCGGTATTCGGTCCCCAGCCGCCACTACTTTTCCCGATGTGCCGTCCCAGCCCTGCACCAGCACGTGTCAGACAACATAATCCGTGCCCTGACCAACGCCGTTTCTGACAAGGTCCACCTGACCACGGACACGTGGACGAGTGCTGCCGGGCAGGGCCACTATATATCGCTGACGGCACATTGGGTTAACTTGGTGGAGGCTGGGACCGAGTCTGACCCTGCGGCTGGTCATATACTGCCGACGCCGAGGATTGCGGGGCCTACCTCGGTCCAGGTGTTTCAGGCCTACTATGCCTCCTCCTCCTCCCACCCCTCCTCCACCTCCTCCTCCGTACGACCATCCGTGGGCATGGCGCCATCAGTCGCTAGCTCTAGGCACAGCAGCAGTGCCGTCGCTAAGCGACAGCAGGCGGTGCTCAAACTGCTGAGCCTAGGCGATAAAAGGCACACCGCCCAAGAACTATTACAGGGCATCACGGCGCAGACTGATCTGTGGCTGGCACCGCTGAACCTGAAGCCAGGCATGGTTGTGTGTGACAACGGCCGTAACCTGGTGGCGGCTCTGCAACTTGGCAGACTGACACATGTGCCATGCCTGGCCCATGTGTTAAATCTGATAGTTCAGCGTTTCCTCAAGACATACCCCAATCTGTCTGATTTGCTCACGAAGGTGCGCCGCATCTGTGCGCATTTCAGGAAGTCCAGCACAGATGCTGCCACTCTCAGGGCAGCGCAGCGCCGCCTCCAACTGCCCGCTCACCGACTGTTGTGCGACGTGCCCACGAGGTGGAATTCAACACTGACCATGTTATCCAGAGTTTACCAGCAGCGCCGAGCGATTGTAGACTGCCAGATGTCAACTTCCACCAGAACTGGTAGTCAGGTCAGTCAGCTTCCTCAAGTCTACAATGAGGAGTGGACGTGGATGTCTGATATCTGTCAGGTGCTGAGTAACTTTGAGGAGTCAACACAGATGGTCAGTGGCGATGCCGCCATCATCAGCCTCACCACCCCGCTGCTTGGCCTGTTGCAAAACTCTCTGGTCAGCATGAAGTCGGAAGCTTTGCGCTCCTCACAAGAGACGGGGGAAGAATATTCCCTTGTTGATAGCCAAAGCACCCTTAGGTCTGTTTCTCAGCGCATATCGGAGGAGGTGGAGGTGGAGGAGGATGAGGAGGAAGAGGAGGAGAATGTTGGCGAGACACAAGAGGGGACCATTGTTGAGTCCTTCACTGTTGAGCGTGTATGGGCAGAAGAAGAGGAGTTGGAGGAGGAGGAAATGGACAGTGAGGGGAGTGAATTCTTACGCGTTGGCAGATTTCATGCTAGGCTGCCTATCCCGTGACCCTCGCGTTCAAAGAATTTATTCCAGCACCGATTACTGGGTGTTCACTCTCCTGGACCCACGGTACAAGCAAAATCTTTCCACTCTCATCCCTGGAGAGGAAAGGAGTGTGAGAATGCATGAATACCAGCAGGCCCTGGTGCACAAGCTGAAACAGTATTTCCCTTCTGACAGCGCTAGCGGCAGAGTGCGTAGTTCTGCGGGACAAGTAGCGAGGGAGAGTAGGCGAGCAGGCAGCTTGTCCAGCACTGGCAAGGGTATGCTTTACAAGGCTTTTGCCAGCTTTATGTCACCCCAGCAAGACACTGTCACCTGTCCCCAGTCTCGGCAGAGTAGGGCTGATCTTTACAGAAAGATGGTGAGGGAGTACGTAGCTGACCATACCATCGTCCTAAATGATCACACAGCTCCCTACAACTACTGGGTTTCAAAGCTGGACATGTGGCACGAACTGGCGCTGTACGCCTTGGAGGTTCTTGCCTGCCCTGCCGCTAGCGTCTTGTCCGAGCGGGTTTTCAGTGCAGCTGGTGGCATCATCACCGATAAGCGTACACGCCTGTCGACTGACAGCGCTGACAGGCTGACGCTTATCAAGATGAATAAAGCCTGAATTTCTCCTAATTTCCAATCTCCACCAGGTGAAGGAAGCTCAACCTGAATAATTTATCCACTCCTCCTCCTCCTCATTTTCCTCCTTCTCCTCCTCTTTGTACAGTAAAGCAGAGGAAAGTGGCTATTTTTTGACAGGGCCCACTGGCTCTAGCTATAGTACTTTATGCATTTAATTTTTATGGAGGGCCACCGACCCGGTCCTCTGTTTTAAACAATTTTTGGGAGTGCCACATACAGGCACTCAATCTATTCAATTTTTCTGGAGGGCCACCTACCTGCTCCTCTGGTTTGAAAACTTTTTTGGACTGCCACATACAGGCACTCAATCTATTCAATTTTTCTGGAGGGCCACCTACCTGCTCCTCTGGTTTGAAAACTTTTTTGGACTGCCACATACAGGCACTCAATCTATTCCATTTTTCTGGAGGGCCACCTACCTGCTCCTCTGGTTTGAAAACTTTTTTGGACTGCCACATACAGGCACTCAATCTATTCCATTTTTATGGAGGGCCACCTACCTGCTCCTCTGGTTTGAAAACTTTTTTGGACTGCCACATACAGGCACTATCCAAATTGAATTGTCTCCATAGCAGCCTCCACACGTTGTCTCCATTGCTACCTCCAAAAGTCGTCCATATAGCTGCCTCCATACATCGTCCCTTTATCAAACGAGGTGTGTCAGGCAGAAATTTGGGTTGTTTTCATGGATTCCACATCAAAGTTGTTAACTTTGTCGCCACCCTGCTGTGTTATCCACAAAATACACTGGCAAACTTTTACCATTTACGGATATTATTTCAGCGCTTCTTGCGCATCTGTTTACATTCCCCTCACCCGCCATATCCTAAACTTATAAGAACGCTACTACACTTGATCTTATACAAAAGGTTCTTAGAAGTGCTGTTTGGGGAGTAGCCTAGAGACAGGGGCTTGGATTGGCGAAAGCTCGCCTGGCAGCGGAGCGCCAGCTCCATGCCAAGAACCAACTAACATAGTTTTAACTGCAGCACCTTTAATCTACTACTAGTTCACTGCCTCCATACATGGCCGCCTTATCAAACGTGCTGTGTCAGGCAGAATTTTGGGTTGTTTTCATGGCTTCCACAACAAACTTGTTAACTTTGTCGCCACCCTGCTGTGTAATCCTCAAAATATACTGGCAAACTTTTACCATTTACGGATATTATTTCAGCGCTTCTTGCGCATCTGTTTACATTCCCCTCACCCGCCATATTCCAAACTTATAAGAACGCTACTACACTTAACTTGGTGCAGGCTGGGACCGAGTCTGACCCTGGGGCTGGTCATATACTGCCGACGCAGAGGATTGCGGGGCCTACCTCGGTCCAGGTGTTTCAGGCCTACTATGCCTCCTCCTCCTCCCACCCCTCCTCCATCTCCTCCTCCTCCGAATTACCATCCGTTGGCATGGCGCCATCAGTCGGTAGCTCTAGGCACAGCAGCAGTGCCGTCGCTAAGCGACAGCAGGCGGTGCTCAAACTGCTGAGCCTAGGTGATAAAAGGCACACCGCCCAAGAGCTATTACAGGGCATTCCACATCAAACTTGTTAACTTTGTCGCCACCGTGCTGTGTAAGCCACAAAATATACTGGAAAACTTTTTTCATTTACGGATATTATTTCAGCGCTTCTTGCGCAGATGTTTACATTCCCCTCACCCGCCATATCCCAAACTTATAAGAACGCTACTACACTTGATCTTATACAAAAGGTTCTTAGAAGTGCTGTTTGGGGAGTAGCCTAGAGACAGGGGCTTGGATTGGCGAAAGCTCGCCTGGCAGCGGAGCGCCAGCTCCATGCCAAGATCCAACTAACATAGTTTTAACTGCAGCACCTTTAATCTACTACTAGTTCACTGCCTCCATACATGGTCCCCTTATCAAACGAGCTGTGTCAGGCAGAATTTTGGATTGTTTTCATGGCTTCCATGTTAACTTTGTCGCCACCCTGCTGTGTAATCCACAAAATATACTGGCAAACTTTTATCATGTACCGATATTATTTGAGCGCTTCTTGCTCACCTCCTTTGGTTCCTCTCTGCCACCTATTGGTTTGAAGCCTGAGTCCATTTAGGGTATGTTGCCATGACACTCTCTAGCCTGCCGCTGCTGCCGCTGCCTCTGCATGCCGTCCCCTATAGTGTCAGGGTCAATTATTGGATGTTTTAGATGCTATCTAGCCTCATTCGGTCACTCTGTCATGGCCATGCTGTTGCCCATAATTTTGGCATAATGGTGCGATTAAGCAGCCTCAGAGGCATCCATGCATGCTGCCCCTGCTGTTTCCTGTCCATTTCCGTGGTGTTTCCATCCTTTTCTGAGGTTCCCAGGTGTTTGGCCAAGCTTCCCTGTGCAGAGCCTTGGTCCCCTTGAAAAATGCTCGAGTCTCCCATTGACTTCAATGGGGCTCGTTACTCGAAACGAGCACTCGAGCATCGGGAAAAGTTCGTCTCGAATAACGAGTACCCGAGCATTTTAGTGCTCGCTCATCTCTAGCTGCGGATAGTAGGATCCTCTTGTTGGTGATAACACCACTGGCATTGCTGAACACATGCTCTGACAGCACAGTTGCTGCCGGGCAAGACAGCACTTGCAAGCCATAAAAGGCGCTCTAACCACGTGTCTAATTTTCCCACCCAGAAATTGAACAGGACACACTCATCCTTCATTACCAGGAGATGTGTGGACAAGTAATCTTCCACCATGAGAGTCACAGTATGCCTCCTGGTACTACAGTCATGGCCATAAGTTTTGAGAATGACACAAATATTATGATCACATGATCTGTTGTCCTCTGGTTTTTATGTGTGTTTGTCAGATGTTTTTATCACATACAGAATTACAAGTGCAATCATATTATGAGTAGCAAAAGCTTTTATTGACAGTTAGAATGAGTTAATGCAGCAAGTCAATATTTGCAGTGTTGACCTTTCTTCTTCAGGACCTCTGCAATTCTCCCTGGCAGCTCTCAATCAACTTCTGGACCAAATCCTGACTGGTTTGCAGTCCATTCTTGCACAATCAATGCTTGCATTTTGTCACATTTTGTTGGTTTTTGTTTGTCCACCTGTCTCTTGATGATTGACCACAAGTTCTCAATGGTATTAAGTGGGAGTTTTCAGGCCATGGACCCAAAATCTCTATGTTTTGTTCCTGAGCCATTTAATTATTACCTTTGCTTTATGGCAAGGTGCTCCATCATGCTGGAAAAGGAATTGTTGATCACTAAACTGCTCTTGGACGGTTGGGAGAAGTTGCTCTTGGAGGACATTCTGGTACCATTCTTTATTGACGGATGTGTTTTTAGGCAAGACTTTGAGAGAGCCGATTCCCTTGGCTGAGAAGCAACCCCACACATGAGTGGTTGCAGGATGCTATACAGTTGGCATGAGACTAGACTGGTGGTATGGCTCACCTTGTCTTCTCCGAACAAGCTGTTTTCCAGATGTTCCAAACAATTGGAAAGGGGAATCATCAGAGAAAATGACTTTACCCCAGTCCTCAGCAGTCCACTCCCTGTACCTTTTGCAGAATATTGGTCTGCCCTGATGTTTTTTCTGGAGAGAAGTGGCTTCTTTGCTGCCCTCCTTGACACCAGGCCTTCCTCCAAGAGTCTCCGCCTCACACTGCATGCACTCACACCTGCCTGCTGCCATTCCTGAGCAAGCTCTGCACTACTGGTAGCCCGATCCCAAAGCTGAAACATTTTTAAGAAACGGTCCTGGCGCTTGCTGGTCCTTCTTGGGCGCCCTGGAGGCTTTTTGGGAACAATGGAACCTCTTTTCTTGAATTCCTTGATGATGCAATAGATTGTTGACTGAGATGCAATCTTTCTAGCTGTGATACTCTTCCCTGTTAGGTTTTGTGCAGTGCAATGATGACTGCATGTGTTTCTTTAGAGATCACCATGGTTAACAGAAGAGAAACAATGATGCCAAGCACCAGCCTCCTTTTAAAGTGTCCAGTGGTGTGATTTTTACTTAAAGGAAACCTACCACTTAGTATGGCAGGGGTAAGCTGTAAGTACCGAGCACCAGCTCAGGGTGAGCTGGTGCCGGTACTTACTTTCGTTAGTGTTAAAACCGCGGTATCGCGGTTTTAACACTTTTAAAACTTTAGGGCAGAAGGGGCTTCGGCGCTGCGCGCGACCGTGCGCGCGCAACATCTCCGCTATTTCCTATGGAGGCGCGCGCACGATCGTGCGCACGCAGCGCCGAAGTGTCTTCTGCCCTAAAGTTTAAAAAGTGTTAAAACCGCGATACCGCGGTTTTAACACTAACGAAAGTAAGTACCGGCACCAGCTCACCCTGAGCTGGTGCTCGGTACTTACAGCTTACCCCTGCCATACTAAGTGGTAGGTTTCCTTTAATCATGACAGATTGATCTCTAGCCCTGTCCTCATCAACACCCACATCGGTGTTAATGGAGCAATCACTGAAACAATGTTAGCTGCCCCTTTTAAGGCATGCCTGCAATGAAGTTGAAATGTGTTTGGGGGGAAAAAGTTCATTTTATAGGCAAATATTGACTTTGCAATTAATTGCTGTTCAGCTGATCACTCTTTATAACATTCTGGAGTATATGCAAGTTGCCATTATAAAACCTGATGCAGTAGACTTTGTAAAAATTAACATTTGTATCATTCTCAAAACTTATGGTCATGACGTTCTGTATCCAATGGTGGTGAAGGTTGAGGAGAACTGAACTTGGCGTTCCACATTGTGGCTATGGTCCCTCTCCCTCCCAAGGTGGTGCTGGGAGAAAAACGTAACTTTCTCTGACAACAGGACATTTCTCAACTAGGTATTTGTGTGCTAACTGACCACACTTTTCTGAATGAGTTAAAAACAGAATATTCTCTAACAAGACTTTTTCTGTACTAGGTAGAAAAGTGCAGTATTCTCTCAAAGGAGCAACTTTGCAAACAAGGTTTGATTTTTGATTATTTTGGGCTGATTACTAGAAAGAGCAGGATCTTCAAGATCTTTTTGGATGATGCAGTACATGCTAATAATGTGAATATCACTGTATAATTGTAATAAACTGTGCCAGCATTGTTCCCTGCATTTTGGCTCTGTCCAGTAACAGTTAACTAGCTGCCCCAGTCACTTTAAGGGGATATTCTCTCATCACCTATTCAGTTTCCAGGCACAATTAGTCCTTCCTTGGTTATATTTATATATTCAGCTCTCTGATAGTGTTTGCAGTAGATTCTTCTGTATTCTCTGGTTCCCTGATTTCAGATTTCATATACTGACTTCTCTTATGCTACTTTGATTCGGTACTATATCTTCCCTCTCTGTTGTGACCTGGAACGCTTGTAATTTTTTTGTGTTGTTTGTTTTTAAGTTGTCTTTTGTGTCTGGACCGTGGCTTAGGGAGGGACCATCTTGGTGGTTTTCTCATATCACACTAGGAAACATGAGGCAAATAGGCAGGTGACAGTTTTGGGGGACTCAGATTGGGCTCACTATCCTGTCTGTCCTCCCTGTGCCCCGAGCCAACATTACAATAATCCTGTATAATCACTGCACTAATGACCACGGCAATTGCTGCTGTTTCACATGTCCATGCCTAGCTGACTGACCCGATGACGACTGGCAAGCTCTCCCTAGCTGTCTCCTGTGTGTAGTGGCATCTGGTTTTGTGACCCTGCTCTTATACTGAAGAGACACATGTCCAGCCAACTATGCAGTTCTTGTCCATTCATCACTAATTAGCAGTCAAGCTATTATATACTACTATAAAGATAGTTACGGGTTAATTTTAAAATTGGACTCGGTTCATATAGGTGTCATTAATTCCTGTTCCCAATTTATATGCAGAAGCAAGTCCTGTGGCATTTTCTCAGTGTGAGACACAGGCTGGAAAGCTGACTTCTAGCAGGCTATGACACGCCGCACGGTTGTCCAATCTAGAATCTCTTTGATTAATTCTAATTAAATTTGAATTGCTTGGTGTATATCCAGCTCCAAAGGCACACAAACCAGCCAAGGATGTAAACTGCAGTCATAATCTAAGAGCTGCAATGTTCATTCAATGTGTAGAAGATGTCCCTTTTACTAGTCCATGTGGAGAAATTGATAGGATAATAAATGGAACATTAAAAGTTTGCTGACGGATAGATGTTACATATATGCAGAGCCTAGTAACCTTCAAAGAGGACAAGTATTTCTGTTAAACATACTTGTTCTGAAACACTGATCAACATTGTGTATTTCTCCCCTCATAAACTAAGCTAAAATGGGCTTAAAGTGACATACTTTCTAAGCATAGTGTCAGGAAGAGGGAATGGAGAGGGTTCATATAAAAATCAATGGGGCACATTTACTAAAAATAGTGTAAACTGCAGAGTATAGTGTAGAGTGTATCAGATTTAGGATTTCTGGCGCACATTCTGCATGAATCTGGTGCCCTCTGCCCAGCTCCAGCAGAGTGCAGCACTTTTTTTGGCTACACCTTTAACCCCTTCACGCTCGGCATTATGTACAGCACAGATGTGTGGAGCTGCATGAAGAGGGGTCATACAGAGGTCGGGTTTGTTGCATACTGCAGCAAACACATATCGCTAAAAGCCGGTAGCGGGTATTAAGCCTTCAGATGCCACAGGGCTATCTTTGTTCCAATTGTTGCTCCCTGGATTGTCATCGGGAGTGGCGATCCTTTACCATGACAGCCTCTGGTCTTCGTCACAATGAGCCAGTGGATCATTGTAATGAATACTGTCTAAAAATGCCACATACTGCAATACAGTAAAAATATAAGAAACTAAAAATAGTTAAAACTAAACTATATGTTTGCAACTAGGGCAGTGGCAAGTGGAAGGCTCAAAGTTTTCACAGAGTAGTACTGATTGCTTTATGACCTGTGGCTGAGACGCCCTTGCCGTGTTGGACGGAGGTGAGGTTGAGGGCTTTGTACAGAAGAGGGAAAGCAGGTTGAAAACAATCCGATGGATCTTTAGGCACTTTTCGCAATGTTATTTACCAATACCTTATTTTCTAGCCCTTAACACCCCAATTTTACAGCCATTTTCAAGTCCCGGACCAAATTTTGTTGCGACATTCGGACGAACCCTTCAAACCGAAAATCGACAAACCGGCTCATCTCTACCTGTGAGGAAAAAAACATTTTTTGTTTTTAATTGATTGGTGCTATATTAGTGTAAAATTCAATTATTTTCAGTATTTTTAAACTGTTTGTGTTTTAACATTGGAAAAAGCCACCTTTTCCTAAGTTCTGTTGTTTTTTTTAATAGCCAAAAGTGTGCAATGGTGCCAATGTAATTCTAGAAAAACACCTGGTTTACATATAAAGGGTATATTAATTCAGTTAGAATGCAATCTTATAAGTGTCTGTACTTTATACTGTTTATTTTCTCTATTTAGATTTAATGCCCAATATGGTTTCAAAAATAAACTGTAGCAGAAACCTAAAAATAAAAAGACACCCTAAAGCTATGCTGGGTAAAAATACAGGCAATATGATAGAGTAGTTCCCTAGATCAAAAGCAAATACCAGATATCAAGCTGTATGCATGTAATGTGAAAGCTAATAATTGGTTCAAGCAGCAGAAGGGCATAACTACAGAGCTATGGGGGTGAGACGGCTGTATATAGATGTATTACTGGGGGTTTGGCGGCTGTATATAGATACAGTATATTACTGGGGGGTGAGGTGACTGTATATAGATGTGTTACTGGGGGTGAGGCGACTTTATAAAGTTGTATTGATGGGGAGTTGGCGGCTGTATGTAGATGTATTGCTGGGGGTTGGCGGCTGTCTATACAGTAGATGTATTGCTGGGGGTTGACAGCTGTATATAGATGTATTGCTGGGGAGTTGGTGGCTGTATGTAGATATATTGCTGGGGGTTGGCGGCTGTATATAGATGTATTACCGGGGTATGGCTGTATAGAGATGCAGTGAGGCGGCTATATGTAGATTTATTTCTGGGGAGATAGTGGATAGTGAGCAGACATCCATTAACCAGTATATGCTGGCAGAAATCACCCAGGATTATGCAGGTTATGTTATGGTAGCATCATATTTGCTTATAAAAGGTATTGGAAGCCTCTGGAAGAAATTTGTGTCCTTAACACATGTTCTTATTAGGATAATAAGCTTTGCACTTTGTTTTTTCATTTCCAATTTGGAGTCGTCTTCTCTGAAGCCCCATTATTAGAGCTGTCGTGGGTGCTGGTCTTGTGCTCACCATTTTACATTTTTTCCCAATTAAAACCACTGGCTGATGGACCATGAGTCTCTTTTTACTTTCTTGCAGTCTCTTGTCACTAGGTTGAAACGCTGCTAATGTACAAAGTGAGCAGCCACAAAAGGTCAGCATTTTACTTTGCTATTTTTAAACAAATAGTAAAAATAGCATGAGCAATTGAGAATTTTAAAAGATTTCTATTTTTTGTTACAATGAATAATCAATACACACAGGGCCGATTCTAGCTTTTTTGCTGCCTGGGGCGAAAACTGAAATGCTCCCCCCCCCCAAAAAAAAAAATCTCCTAGCCCTGATCTCCTTCTATATTTAGCCCACTGTATTTACAAACGCAGCGCTAGTGTACAGGGGCGGGCCTTGACCAGATTGTGTATACGTAACGCATGTGATCGGTAACCAGAACCCGGTGTCTTGCAATAAAACAATACAAGACAGCGGGTTCTGATTGCTTACTGCTGCAAAAATTGTGGTACATCAGCAGATGGAGGGGGCAAAAGAGTAACTGAAGGGGTCAAATAAGGACCAAAATAAGTAAGCAGGAGGAGGAGGGAAAATAGCATCTAAGGGAGGTGTGAGGTGAGAGAAGCTGAAGGAAGGCCAAAGCCCATGGGTGGGCAGTTTGTGGGAGAGGGATAACCTCAGAGCTGAGCACCTGAAGTGTGGAGAAGGGATCAGGAGAGCCATTAGTGGGGCCGGACAGCCATGTTCTTCTTCCTGTGCCATCTCTGCTTCTCTCTCACCGCCTCCTTTCACTGCCGACAACACAGCAACCCTAGGAGAGCAGTGCAGGAGGGGGAGGGGAGTCTGTAGCTCTAGAATTAGCACCAATTAGCACTGGCAGAGCAGCACCATACATACACAACATCACACACTGAATATATATGCAGCATACACACAGCATCACACACTGAAAATATATGCAGCATACACACAGCATCACACACTGAATATATATGCAGCATACACACAGCATCACATACAGCAGACAGCAGCATACACACAGCATCACACACTGAATATATATGCAGCATACACACAGCATCACACACTGAATATATATGCAGCATACACACAGCATCACACACTGAATATATATGCAGCATACACACAGCATCACATACAGCAGCATACACACAGCATCACACACTGAATATATATGCAGCATACACACAGCATCACATACAGCAGACAGCAGCATACACACAGCATCACATACAGCAGACAGAGGCATACCTCCCAACCGTCCCGCTTTCGGCGGGACTGTCACGGTTTTTAAGCCGTGTCCCGCCGCCCCGGGAGGTTAAGAGAATGTCACGCTCTGCTCTGCATTGTCCCGGGCCAAGAGACTGAGTCCCGTCTCCTGGTCCCGGGACACATCGGCTGCAGAGACAGAGGAGACAACGCGGCTGCTGTGAAGTGTGCGCTCACAGCACGGCCCCTGTCCTCCCCCGGCCACCCCTCCTCCCCCTGTGTGAGCTGTGCCGAGGGATGTGTGAGGAGGGGGGGGGTCACCTGCAGAGCGGCTGCTGTGTGCCCCGGCCATGGACCCTGCACACTCCTCTGCTCCTTCTCCTGAAGCTGTGGAGGTGCAGGGAGCAGCACAGAGGAGAGAGAGCAGCACCTTGTGTGATGTGCTTACCCCCCAAAGGAGCTGCAGACGTCCAGCATGGGATGAGGTAGGACACAGCCTGACCCCCACAGTAACCTGTATCTGTGTGACAGGACACATCTATCAGGACTTGTATGTCAGCATTGTGACGTACAAGCCCTGCAATAATCGCAATGTCACCGCGCTCTAACACCCACGATCGGAGCCGACTCCGATCGCGGGTGTTAACCCCTTACACGTCGCGGTCAAGCATGACCGCGGCGTGTGAGGGGGTTCCCGCTATGGATCGGATCCCCCGCGCCGCTTACCGGGGGATTCGATCCTCTTCTGGCCAGCTCCGAGGACTGGCATGTGCCCCGGAGCTGCCCGATGTCCCTGCCAGTCTGCACGCTCAGACAGTTTACACTGCTCTACAATGAAGAAGTATTGTAGAGCAGTGTATCAGAGCATCGCTGGTTCAAGTATGGAAAAGTAAAAACATGTAAAAACACTGAACACTACACATTAGAATAAATAAAAAATAAATACATAAAAATATAAGCCCCTAAAATGTCACTTTCCTACAAAAACACTTAATAAAGTATAAAACACACAAACACACAAAAAAACGCCACATATTTGGTATTGCCGTGTCCGTAACAATCTGTATAATAATACAGAATCATTACTGGACCCGCACGGTAAACGCCAGGGAAAAAAAAGGAAAAAACTTTCTGAAAAAAGATCATTTTTAATAAATACCTTTAAAAAAAAATTTCCTAAAGAGTGATAAAAAAAAAGTTCTGCACTCTAAAATAAGACACTAAAAAGAACAACTCTTCTTGCAAAAAATATAAAACATGTAAAAAAATAGTTTAAAAGGCCATACTGTCCTAAAAATGGTAACATTGAAAAGAATTATTGTGTCTTAGATTTTTTAAAAAATGTAAATCTTTTGTAGAAAAAAAATTCTTCATTTTGCCATACTTTGAGACCAAAACCTTTTCTATACTTCGGTGTGCGGAGCTGTGGAAAGAGGAGCTGTCACCCTGAAAAACAGCACTAGGAGGGCGCGTACACACAGTGCATTATGTCCTGCGTTTTCATTGCGTTTGAAACGCATTACATCAGCTGAGGAGGCGATTTGCCTAATTACATTACTGTTAACGTTTCCATTTACAGAATGCACTCTAAACGCAATGTCAACGCATGCGTTAACAAGCGTAAACAGTAATTTAATTAGTAATTAAATCGCCTCTCAGCTGTTGTAATGCATTTCAAACGCAATGAAAACGCAGGCAATACGCACCGTGTGATCGCGCCCAGCGATGTTACTAAAGTAAGCTACTCCTAGTGCTAAGACAGACGCAGCGGTGCTATACTGATAGCGTTACCGGAAACCTCCGATAACACTAACAAACACCGCTGCGCTGTATCCTAGAAACGCCAGACCGCTCTCAAAGGGGTCCGACGTA
The DNA here is from genome assembly GCF_040894005.1 of Engystomops pustulosus. NCBI lineage: Eukaryota > Metazoa > Chordata > Amphibia > Anura > Leptodactylidae > Engystomops > Engystomops pustulosus. The sequence continues at coordinate 114,586,312 of NC_092416.1, read as the reverse complement.
TTCATGAGGGGGCGGTCCCTCTTCCCCTGACTGCCCCGCTCGTTCCATAGGCCGGCAGTGACTGCCGCGTGTCATGCCCACAATCCCACCCCCTCATGAATACGCCACTTTGAGAGCGGTCCGGCGTTTGTAGTGTACAGCGCAGCAGTGTTAATCAGCGTTATCAGAGGTTTCTGTGTAACACCGCTGCGTTTGTTTTAGCACTAGGAGCTGATTACTTTAGTAACATCTAGTGGCGAATTTCTGGGTGACAGGTCCTCTTTAAGGTGTCATTTATGCGGTATGAGATGACACTTAAATTAATACCATTTTGGGGACATGTCACAATAATTCAGTGCATCTGCCACAGTGTGTGTTATTTGTGTCTTCCAGGACCGTGCCTGCTGTGGACTGCTTCGGATTCGAAGGATTACGTCGATGACTGGCATTTATAACAAATAAAATGGTCAACGAGGGTGTGTCTGCGTTCTTTGTTCAATTAAATTTATATTTGTTAAAAACGGTGTGATTTCTTTTTTTGCGACAAACTCATAGTTTGCCGTAGTAGTGGTGCCGGCTAGATGACGGTGCTCATTACTAAGGGCTGGCCTTAGTGTTTGCCTTAATTTTTTTGGCAAATTCACACTAACGCCCTTACCATTACCCCGGTACCCACCGCCACCAGGGGTGCCGGGAAGAGCCGGGTACAAACCAGTACCTGACCGTCTATAGATGGTCAGGCAGTGGGGCGGCTGCAGGCTGTTATTGTTGCGCTGGAATAGCCCCCTAACAGTGGCCTATCCCAGCGCAGTAATGGCAGGCTGCTGCTGCTTTTTTGTAGCTGGCTGATTTGAAAAATAGGGGACACCCCATGCCATTTTTTTTCCCCATTTTTTTGAAAAAATGAGGGAAACAGCCTGGGAGCCCCCTTGTAAGGGGGGACCCCATGCATATTTTTATCAAAAATTTGAAGAAAAAACGGCATGGGGTGCCCCCTATTTTTCAAATCAGCCAGATACAAAAAAGCAGCAGCAGCCTGCCATTACTGAGCTGGGATAGGCCACTGTTAGGGGGCTATTCCAGCGCAACAATAACAGCCTGCAGCCGCCCCACTACCTGACCATCTATAGACGGTCAGGTACTGGTTTGTACCCAGCTCTTCCCGGCACCCCTGGTGGCGGTGGGTACCGGGGTAATGGTAAGGGCGTTAGTGTGAATTTGCCAAAAAAATTAAAGCAAACACTAAGGCCAGCCCTTAGTAATGAGCACCGTCATCTAGCCGGCACCACTACTACGGCAAACTATGAAGAGTGTCGCAAAAAAAGAAATCACACCGTTTTTAACAAATCTAAGTTTAATTGAACAAAGAACGCAGACACACCCTCGTTGACCATTTTATTTGTTAGAAATGTCGGTCATCGATGTAATCCTTCGAATCCGAAGCAGTCCACAGCAGGCACGGTCCTGGAAGACACAAATAACACAAACACACAAAAAAGGGCACGCAGCCATGGGGGGGGGGGCATGCTCGTTGTCTAGGGGGGGGGGGACATGCTCGTTGTCTAGGGGGGAAATATGCTCGTTGTCTAGGGGAGGACATGCTCGTCGTCTAGTGGGGGGCATGCTCGTCTAGAGGGGGGCATGCTCGTTGTCTAGGAGGGGGCATGCTCGTTGTCTAGGGGGGAGGCATGCTCGTTGTCTGGGGGGGGACATGCTCGTTGTCTAGGGGGGGGGATATGCTCGTTGTCTAGGGGGGACACGCTCGTTGTCTAGGGGGAGTGGAATATGCCCCCCAATTATATACATAAATATACTTTGGTGCCAGTGGGGTTAATCAGCATATATATATATATATATATATATATATATATATGTATATTGCTGCTATATATACATTGGTGTCAGTGGATGCGTTGGAGGTATAAGCAGTGGCGTGGTCAGCGGGTGTGGTTAGGGGGCGTGGCCAGGGTGTGGCTTCTGTGGGTAAAAAAATCGCCAGCAAGCAGCAGCATTCACACATAATCATACACAGCATCATACACACCATCATACTCAGCATATACATGCAGCATCACACAGTATCATCCACAGCAAGCAGCAGCATTCACACAGCATATACATGCAGCATACACACAGCAGGCAACAGCATACATCCACAGTATACACACAAAACATACATAGAAGGCTGCAGCATACACACAGAATATACATGTAGCATACCTGTAGATTACCACAGCAACATGCACAGCAGACAGCAGCACACATAGCTGCTGCTGATCTTCAGAACTCCGAGCTGGTGGGCGGAGCTTGTTAATCTGAGCTTCTGCAGCAGGAGCAGAGAGCTCAGCTCAGCAGAGGATCCTTCCTGGCTTTCCGAGGCTGTGGTGGAGCAGCAGCAAAGTGATCACACTCCGGCTGACTGCTGCTCCACCGGTCAGAGTAGCCTCCACACAGGCTTCCCGCTGGACCCTTCAGCTAAAGAGGAGCAGCCCATTGGGAGCCAGCCTTCCTCAAACATAACATCGGGCCAGTCTGCCCCTCCCTCCTCCTGCCAGGCAGCACTGCTCTATGGCTCTGGAGGAAGCAGATGGCTTTTGATGATGTCAAGGCTGCCTGCTCCTCCAGACCCATAGAGCAGCAGTAAAGTGAGAATATGAACCATGGCAGCGGCAGGTCCGTAGTGCTAGTGGGTGATTCGGGCGAGTTCCCAAATCACCCACAGCTGTTTTGCCGCCTGCCTCAGGGCTCCGCATCTGCCGCCTGAGGCGAAATTTTCATCCCGCCTCATGGCAGATGTGGCCCTGAATACACACAGCAATAGTAAAACACACCTTGCCCATGGATACAGAAATCACTGCAATGAAAAAAAAGAACAGTAAGCTGGTATAATTGCCTTGTTCCAAAGTATAGGCTGGAGCGAAATAATACAGCAGAAAAAAATGAGCTTATTTTTTGCCCTTTTGATGACTGCATATTTCTACAGATTATTTTTCCAATGGAAGTAATGGAAGACACAGTAATATATTTAAGAAACAACAAAAATACAGCACCTTTTTTTTGTACAACAGAAAAATTGTGCCTGTCTATAGAATTGAAAGGACACCGGACTGCTGCATGTGTGTTTTTTGTCCCAGCTTCAGCTCGGATAAAAAAAGACATCTCTTTACTATATTGCAAGTACCGTACTTTTCGGACTATAAGGCGCACAAAAAATCCTTTTCTCAGAAATGGCCTTAAAGTCCAGTGCGCCTTATATATGAACCATACTTACAGACAACAGCTGCCTTGAACTGTTCACAGGTCTGCCACCTGCTGGTCATTCATCCTTATAATCAGGTGCACCTTTATATAAGAACATACACTCACCGGCCGCTTTATTAGGTACACCTGTCCAACTGCTCGTTAACACTTAATTTCTAATCAGCCTATGACATGGTGTCAACTCAGTGCATTTTGTAGACATGGTCAAGACAATCTCCTGCAGTTCAAACCGAGCATCAGTATGGGGAAGAAAGGTGATTTGAGTGCCTTTGAACGTGGCATGGTTGTTGGTGCCAGAAGGGCTGGTCTGAGTATTTTTGAAACTTCTGATCTACTGGGATTTTCACGCACAACCATCTCTAGGGTTTACAGAGAATGGTCCGTAAAAGAAAAAACATCCAGTGAGCGGCAGTTCTGTGGGCGGAAATGCCTTTTTGATGCCAGAGGTCAGAGGAGAATGGGCAGACTGGTTCGAGCTGATAGAAAGGCAACAGTGACTCAAATCGCCACCCGTTACAACCAAGGTAGGCAGAAGAGCATCTCTGAACGCACAGTACGTCGAACTTTGAGGCAGATGGGCTACAGCAGCAGAAGACCACACCGGAAGCCACTCCTTTCAGCTAAGAACAGGAAACTGAGGCTGCAATTTGCACAAGCTCATCGAAATTGGGCAGTAGAAAATTGGAAAAACGTTGCCTCGTCTGATGAGTCTCGATTTCTGCTGCGACATTCGGATGGTAGGGGCAGAATTTGGCGTCAACAACATGAAAACATGGATCCATCCTGCCTTGTATCAACGGTTCAGGCTGGTGGTGGTGGTGTCATGAAGTGGGGAATATTTTCTTGGCAGTCTTTGGGCCCCTTGGTACCAATTGAGCATCGTTGCAACGCCACAGCCTACCTGAGTATTGTTGCTGACCATGTCCATCCCTTTATGACCACAATGTACCCAACATCTGATGGCTACTTTCAGCAGGATAATGCGCCATGTCATAAAGCTGGAATCATCTCAGACTGCTTTCTTGAACATGACAATGAGTTCACTGTACTCAAATGGCCTCCACAGTCACCAGATCTCAATCCAATAGAGCATCTTTGGGATGTGGTGGAATGGGAGATTCGCATCATGGATGTGCAGCCGACAAATCTGCGGCAACTGTGTGATGCCATCATGTCAATATGGACCAAAATCTCTGAGGAATGCTTCCAGCACCTTGTTGAATCTATCCCACGAAGAATTGAGGCAGTTCTGAAGGCAAAAGGGGGTCCAACCCGTTACTAGCATGGTGTACCTAATAAAGTGGCCGGTGAGTGTAGATGTTTTGGCAGGCAATTATTGATGGTGCGCCTTATAATCCGGTGCACCTCATAGTCAGAAAAATACGATAATATCATTAAAGTAAGCAGCCACATTCATAGCCAAGCTGCTCATAAAATATGCATCAATCGGAAACTGACAAAATGTTGTTTTGTAACAAAATAAAATTGAAACATAAAGTACACTTTTTTTTTAAACAGTATATTAACAAGCAATTAACAAGTAAAAAGAAAAGTTACTCGTTACTAGGTTTATTCCTTAAACTGTATGTATTGTGTAACTTTTATCTGGATGAAGATTTACAGTAGCTTACATGCAAAGGAAATGCAGCACAAGTTGTAGGTAATATACAAAGCTATTAGCTGGACTTTATTTGTTTCTACCTGCAGTAGTTATCTGCCATAAACTTGTCAGTGTTATTTCCACTGCAATGTACAGTAATACCAAGGTGGATAAGATATAAGTATTATCAACATGAAGTGCAAATTGATTTGTTGTGCAGGTGTCAGTACCTGTCTAGCCACTGCACAACCACAACCAGGCTTGGCATTAGCTGTCAGACTAGGTAGGTGGTGGCAAACTCACCATGTAATGTCCCTGAGGGCTAAGGCCCTACCTAAAGCAGATAAACCGCCCTGACAAGGGCGAACTCACTATCAGGAACCAAACTGACGGTCCCTGAGCGACTCTATAAGATGACAGGAAAAACTACCTCGTCTGGCAGTTGCTGGATGGTGGAGCGGACAGGTAACCGGAATACAGGAATAGGCCAGTGTTCACACTAGTGCACAGAATACTAACACAGGTCTGAGACAAGGAAAGCGGGATAACACTAGGAGGTAAACGATACTGAGGGACAAACAACAGATATATACAGGTCTTCAGGCAGGTTATACACAGGTCAGATCCAGGTACAGGTGGGGTATACACAGGTCAGATCCAGATACAGGTACAGGCGGGATATACACAGGTCAGGTCAAGATCAAACGGGTTATATACAGGTCAGGTCAAGATACAGGCAGACAAACAGAGACAGGTAAAACTGAACTGATACACAGATGAGAAAAAACTAAAAATAACCAACAAGGTCTGATGGAAGTAGGCAGGTATATAAAGCTGTTCCCGGACACACCTCCAGCAGCACACTGGGGAACTGTCCATCAGGCTAGTAACCCTTGTTGGGCAGGACAGAAATACAAGGAGCAGGGTGTGGCTCAGTTAATCCAAACACAGACACTAAGACACAGTTCACACAAAAATAAACATCTGCGGATAGAGCGACGTTTAGGCACAGATGTTACAGCAGGTCTCCAAGCTGCAACGTGCCATTCATTCTGTGTACCCTATAACACGAATTTCTGCGGTGGAGTTAGGACAAACTGAGTTCTGACTTGCTGCAATGAAAAATTATCTGCTGACACATCCTTTGTCAGTCTGTACCATTTGTTCCATAATATATACAAAGGAAGATGTATGTTTCATTCCTTGTAAAAGGATTTTCGCATACTGTTTTCAAGCAGTAGGTTTGTGTTAAAAAGCAGCACTTGTATGGCATCTGCTGTCCATTTTATTTATTTTGGGTCCATTTAAACTTCAAATGGCTAGTCTGGAAGGCTGAATCATATCCTAAAGCCACAGCAAAAACTAAACTATTTTGGCAGTTTTTGCTCCGGTCAAGTGAAATGTGTAATGGCCACTGAAGACATTTCTATTCACCAGCCATTGAAATTCAAAAAACTCTGGCCAAGGGATAACAGTAAGTAAAACAAGATTTTACTTAGTGTTTGGCATGTTTTAGTTTGTGAAAATGTGCTAACACTAACCTAAACAACATGGACAGTAGGTGGAGGAAAACAAAAGTGTCATACCCCTTTGTACTAGGCGGATAAGTCTGACTATAATACAGGCCTCTCTTTTCCTTCTGTAACATTTGCATTTTTTATGCTGTTTTTTCATTATATTCTTATGTAGGGCCAGATATGCTACAATTAATTTAAAGACTAACCCTATGAGCAGTGATAAGTGAACCCATGCCAAACATTGCAGATTTCGCTCCTTGAAACTGGACTTCACCAACTGCAAGTGCTATCTCTTTAAGTGCTACTAGTAAACCTGCAGGTGTCATGTAAATGCAGGCTGCCCATGCGTGTCCCTATTTAAAGGGAACCTGTTACAAAATTTTTCACAACTAGTGGCGGGTTGCCATAGAGCTCTATTAACTAGCCTATTAATTAGCCTTCTTTTAGCTAAAAAGTGTTTCCCTCACAACCCCATGAAATCAATTTTATGTTACCTTACCCCACCCATCTACTACAAGAATTTCATGACCAGGGTTATGTCATCTAAGGTCTTTTAGCCAGCAACATTATCATCTACCTCATGTATATATCTTATCACATGAAATCACAGCTGGCCTCCATGGAGGCATAAGGGGGAGTAAAAGTCAATCCGGTAATTTCATGGGACATACAGTCATGGCCATAAGTTTTGCGAATAATACAAATGTTAATTTTTACAAAGTCTAGTGCATCATGTTTTATAATGGCAATATGCATATAATCCAGAATGTTATAAGGAGCTTTCAGCTTAACAGCAATTAATTGCAAAGTCAATATTTTTCCTAGTTGGAACGATAATGGAATGGAGGGTCGACTTCAGCTCAGCTCTCACTCACCTGCAATCTATCCCACTTCTTCGATCTATATCTCCAACCTTTAGTCACACAATTACCGTCATATCTACGTGACTCTGCATCTCTAATAAAAGATCTGCAAGATTTTAAATGGAAAAAGAACTACCGGTTCCTCACCCTAGATATTACTTCTTTATATTCTAACATCCAACACAATCTGGGTGTGGAAGCTACACAATGGTACCTCAAGAATCAAACGTCCTTCCCAGACAAACAAATTTCCTTTTTAACTAATGGGCTCAAATTCATTCTTGAACATAATATGTTCACTTTTGAAAACTCTTTTTTCATTCAAAAGAAAGGTACGGCTATGGGGAATCGAGCCGCCCCAAGTTACGCTAACTTGTTCATGGGGAGGTTCGAGTCTCTGTACATTTACAAACAACACGAATGGTCACCACTAGAGATGAGCGAGCACTAAAATGCTCGGGTACTTTTTATTCGAGACGAACTTTTCCCGATGCTCGAGTGCTCGTCTCGAATAACGAGCCCCATTGAAGTCAATATGAGACTCGAGCATTTTTCAAGGGGACCAAGGCTCTGCACAGGGAAGCTTGGCCAAACACCTGGGAACCTCAGAAAAGGATGGAAACACCACGGAAATGGACAGGAAACAGCAGGGGCAGCATGCATGGATGCCTCTGAGGCTGCTTAAATGCACCATTATGCCAAAATTATGGGCAACAGCATGGCCATGACAGAGTGACAGAATGAAGCAAGATAGCATCTAAAACATCCAATAATTGACCCTGACACTATAGGGGACGGCATGCAGAGGCAGCGGCAGCAGCTGAAGGCTAGAGAGTGGCATGGCGACATACCCTAAATGGACTCAGGCTTCAAACCAATAGGTGGCAGAGAGGAACCAAAGGAGGTGAGCAAGAAGCACTCAAATAATATTGGTACATGATAAAAGTTTGCCAGTATATTTTGTGGATTACACAGCAGGGTGGCGACAAAGTTAACATGGAAGCCATGAAAACAACCCAAAATTCTGCCTGACACAGCTCGTTTGATAAGGGGACCATGTATGGAGGCAGTGAACTAGTAGTAGATTAAAGGTGCTGCAGTTAAAACTATGTTAGTTGGATCTTGGCATGGAGCTGGCGCTCCGCTGCCAGGCGAGCTTTTGCCAATCCAAGCCCCTGTCTCTAGGCTACTCCCCAAACAGCACTTCTAAGAACCTTTTGTATAAGATCAAGTGTAGTAGCGTTCTTATAAGTTTGGGATATGGCGGGTGAGGGGAATGTAAACAGATGCGCAAGAAGCGCTGAAATAATATCGGTAAATGATAAAAGTTTGCCAGTATATTTTGTGGATTACACAGCAGGGTGGCGACAAAGTTAACAAGTTTGATGTGGAATGCCCTGTAATAGCTCTTGGGCGGTGTGCCTTTTATCGCCTAGTCTCAGCAGTTTGAGCACCGCCTGCTGTCGCTTAGCGACGGCACTGCTGCTGTGCCTAGAGCTACCGACTGATGGCGCCATGGCCACGGATGGTAATTCGGAGGAGGAGGAGGTGGAGGAGGGGTGGGAGGAGGAGGAGGTATACTAGGCCTTTGAGCCCTGGACCGAGGTAGGCCCCGCAATCCTCTGCGTCGGCAGTATATGACCAGCCCCAGGGTCAGACTCGGTCCCAGCCTGCACCAAGTTAAGTGTAGTAGCGTTCTTATAAGTTTGGGATATGGCGGGTGAGGGGAATGTAAACAGATGCGCAAGAAGCGCATGATGCGCATGGAGCTGGCGCTCCGCTGCCAGGCGAGCTTTCGCCAATCCAAGCCCCTGTCTCTAGGCTACTCCCCAAACAGCACTTCTAAGAGAACCTTTTGTATAAGATCAAGTGTAGTAGCGTTCTTATAAGTTTAGGATATGGCGGGTGAGGGGAATGTAAACAGATGCGCAAGAAGCGCTGAAATAATATTGGTAAATGATAAAAGTTTGCCAGTATATTTTGTGGATAACACAGCAGGGTGGCGACAAAGTTAACAACTTTGATGTGGAATCCATGAAAACAACCCAAATTTCTGCCTGAAACACCTCGTTTGATAAGGGGACGATGTATGGAGGCAGCTATATGGACGACTTTTGGAGGTAGCAATGGAGACAACGTGTGGAGGCTTAATTTGGATAGTGCCTGTATGTGGCAGTCCAAAAAAGTTTTCAAACCAGAGGAGCAGGTAGGTGGCCCTCCAGAAAAATGAAATAGATTGAGTGCCTGTATGTGGCAGTCCAAAAAAGTTTTCAAACCAGAGGAGCAGGTAGGTGGCCCTCCAGAAAAATGAAATAGATTGAGTGCCTGTATGTGGCAGTCCAAAAAAGTTTTCAAACCAGAGGAGCAGGTAGGTGGCCCTCCAGAAAAATGAAATAGATTGAGTGCCTGTATGTGGCAGTCCAAAAAAGTTTTCAAACCAGAGGAGCAGGTAGGTGGCCCTCCATAAAAATGAAATAGATTGAGTGCCTGTATGTGGCAGTCCAAAAAAGTTTTCAAACCAGAGGAGCAGGTAGGTGGCCCTCCAGAAAAATGAAATAGATTGAGTGCCTGTATGTGGCAGTCCAAAAAAGTTTTCAAACCAGAGGAGCAGGTAGGTGGCCCTCCAGAAAAATGAAATAGATTGAGTGCCTGTATTCGGCACTCCCAAAAATTGTTTAAAACAGAGGAACGGGTAGGTGGCCCTCCAGAAAAAATAAATGCATAAAGTACTATAGCTAGAGCCAGTGGGCCCTGTCAAAAAATAGCCAGTTTCCTCTGCTTTAGTGTACAAAGAGGAGGAGAAGGAGGAAAATGAGGAGGAGGAGGAGTGCATAAAATATTCAGGTTGAGCTTCCTTCACCTGGTGGAGATTGGAAATTATGAGAAATCCAGGCTTTTTTCATCTTAATAAGCGTCAGCCTGTCAGCGCTGTCAGTCGACAGGCGTGTACGCTTATCGGTGATGATGCCACCAGCTGCACTGAAAACCCGCTCGGACAAGACGCTAGCGGCAGGGCAGGCAAGAACCTCCAAGGCGTACAGCGCCAGTTCGTGCCACATGTCCAGCTTTGAAACCCAGTAGTTGTAGGGAGCTGTGTGATCATTTAGGACGATGGTATGGTCAGCTACGTACTCCCTCACCATCTTTCTGTAAAGATCAGCCCTACTCTGCCGAGACTGGGGACAGGTGACAGTGTCTTGCTGGGGTGACATAAAGCTGGCAAAAGCCTTGTAAAGCGTACCCTTGCCAGTGCTGGACAAGCTGCCTGCTCGCCTACTCTCCCTCGCTATTTGTCCCGCAGAACTACGCACTCTGCCGCTAGCGCTGTCAGAAGGGAAATACTGTTTCAGCTTGTGCACCAGGGCCTGCTGGTATTCATGCATTCTCACACTCCTTTCCTCTCCAGGGATGAGAGTGGAAAGATTTTGCTTGTACCGTGGGTCCAGGAGAGTGAATACCCAGTAATCGGTGCTGGAATAAATTCCCGAGGGTCACGGGATAGGCAGCCTAGCATGAAATCTGCCATATGCGCCAGAGTACCAACGCGTAAGAATTCACTCCCCTCACTGGCCTGACTAGTAGTAAAAACAAAGTGTAGCGGCACTCACCAGAATCGTGCGTAAAGTTCAATTTATTGAGGTGCGTACATACAGCAGAGCGGGGCCAGACAGTCCATTTCCTCCTCCTCCAACTCCTCCAACTCCTCTTCTTCTGCCCATACACGCTGAATAGTGGAGGACTCAACAATGGTCCCCTCTTGTGTCTCGCCAACATTCTCCTCCTCTTCCTCCTCATCCTCCTCCACCTCCACCTCCTCCGATATGCGCTGAGAAACAGACCTAAGGGTGCTTTGGCTATCAACAAGGGAATCTTCTTCCCCCATCTCTTGTGACGAGCGCAAAGCTTCCGACTTCATGCTGATCAGAGAGTTTTTCAACAGGCCAAGCAGCGTGATGGTGAGGCTGATGATGGCGGCATCGCCACTGACCATCTGTGTTGACTCCTCAAAGTTACTCAGCACCTGACAGATATCAGACATCCACGTCCACTCCTCATTGTAGACTTGAGGAAGCTGACTGACCTGACTACCAGTTCTGGTGGAAGTTGACATCTGGCAGTCTACAATCGCTCTGTGCTGCTAGTAAACTCTGGATAACATGGTTAATGTTGAATTCCACCTCGTGGGCACGTCGCACAACAGTCGGTGAGCGGGCAGTTGGAGGCGGCGCTGCGCTGCCCTGAGAGTGGCAGCATCTGTGCTGGACTTCCTGAAATGCGCACAGATGCGGCGCACCTTCGTGAGCAAATCAGACAGATTGGGGTATGTCTTGAGGAAACGCTGAACTATCAGATTTAACACATGGGCCAGGCATGGCACATGTGTCAGTCTGCCGAGTTGCAGAGCCGCCACCAGGTTACGGCCGTTGTCACACACAACCATGCCTGGCTTCAGGTTCAGCGGTGCCAGCCACAGATCAGTCTGCGCCGTGATGCCCTGTAATAGCTCTTGGGCGGTGTGCCTTTTATCGCCTAGGCTCAGCAGTTTGAGCACCACCTGCTGTCGCTTAGCGACGGCACTGCTGCTGTGCCTAGAGCTACCGACTGATGGCGGCATGCCCACGGATGGTAGTTCGGAGGAGGAGGTGGAGGAGGGGTGGGAGGAGGAGGTGGAGGAGGGGTGGGAGGAGGAGGAGGCATAGTAGGCCTGAAAGACCTGGACCGAGGTAGGCCCCGCAATCCTCGGCGTCGGCAGTATATGACCAGCCGCAGGGTCAGACTCGGTCCCAGCCTCCACCAAGTTAACCCAATGTGCCGTCAGCGATATATAGTGGCCCTGCCCGGCAGCACTCGTCCACGTGTCTGTGGTCAGGTGGACCTTGTCAGAAACGGCGTTGGTCAGGGCACGGATGATGTTGTCTGACACGTGCTGGTGCAGGGCTGGGACGGCACATCGGGAAAAGTAGTGGCGGCTGGGGACCGAATATCGAGGGGCGGCCGCCGCCATGAGGTTGCGAAAGGCCTCGGTCTCTACTAGCCTATAGGGCAGCATCTCCAGGCTAAGCAATCTGGAGATGTGGACATTAAGGGCTTGGGCGTGCGGGTGGGTTGCACTATATTTCCGTTTCCGCTCCAGCGTCTGGGGTATGGAGAGCTGAACGCTGGTGGATGCTGTGGAGGATCGTGGAGGCGACGATGGGGTTTTTGTGCCAGGGTCCTGGGCAGGGGGCTGACTATCAGCTGAAACAGGGGAAGGAGCAGTGGTGTGCACGGCCGGAGGTGAACGGGCTTGGTGCCACTGAGTGGGGTGTTTAGCATTCATATGCCTGCGCATACTGGTGGTAGTTAAGCTAGTAGTGGTGGAACCCCTGCTGATCCTGGTTTGGCAAAGGTTGCACACCACAGTCCGTCGGTCATCCGGTGTTTCCTTAAAGAACCTCCAGACTTCTGAAAATCTAGCCCTCGCCGCGGGAGCCCTCGCCACGGGAGCTTCACTACGTGACACATTTGGCGCTGATGCACCTGCTCTGGCCCTGCCTCTCCGTCTGGCCCCACCACTGCCTCTTCCAACCTGTTCTGGTCGAGGACTCTCCTCCGTCTCAGAAGCACTGTGTTCACCCGGCCTCTTAACCCAGCTTGGGTCTGTCACCTCATCATCCTCCGATCCCTCAGTCTGCTCCCCCCTCGGACTTCCTGCCCTGACAACAACTTCACCACTGTCTGACAACCGTGTGTCCTCATCGTCGGACACCTCTTTACACACTTCTTCCACTACGTCAAGAAGGTCATCATCACCCACAGACTGCGACTGGTGGAAAACCTGGGCATCGGAAAATTGCTCAGCAGCAACCGGACAAGTGGTTTGTGACTGTGGGGGCAGACTGGGGGGGAGGAGGTTGAGGTGCAGAAGCTGGAGGAGTGCCGATTTCGGTGACATGGGTGGACTGCGTGGAAGACTGACTGGTGGACAAATTGCTCGAAGCATTGTCGGCAATCCACGACATCACCTGTTCGCACTGTTCTGGCCTCAACAGTGCTCTACCACGAGTCCCAGTAACTTCAGACATGAACCTAGGGAGTGTAGCTCTGCGGCGTTCCCCTGCTCCCTTATCAGCAGGTGGTGTCTCACCCCGCCCAGGACCACGGCCTCTGACCCCTGCAGTAGTTGGACGCCCACGTCCCCGCCCTCGTCCTCTACCCCTAGCCCTCGGGTTAAACATTTTGAAAATGAAAGTTATAACTTTAATTTTTTTTTTACTTTTTTTTTTTTTGTGTTTTTTAGTTTTTTTTTGTGTTTTTTAGTTTTTAAAGCCAAACAATGCTATCCTATTGCTATGGCTATTTTCTAGCCAAGTATGAAAGCACACTGCTATGCCAGATGAGATGACGCTGAGTTATGAAAAAATAAACGTAAAATAAAAAGGAAATGGCAGACTGTGCCTAATTGAAATCCAACCCCTAATAAATTTTCCCACTTCGGTCTTTGCGATGGATATGTGCGTCACTAAGCGCTAAACACAGCGGTCGCAAGTCTCACTCCAAATTCCTGACAATTGGCTAGTATATGCACTGCAGCAAGGACAGCCACCAGCAGATCAACCAGAAATAAAATATATATAACGCTATTGTAGGCGTAAGTAAGCCGTTTGGATTCTCCTTTGGCTATTTTCTAGCCAAGTATGAAAGCACACTGATAAGATGACGCTGAGTTATGAAAAAATAAACGTAAAATAAAAAGAAACTGCCAGACTGTGCCTAATTGAAATCCAACCCCTAATAAATTTTCCCACTTCGGTCTTTGCGATGGATATGTGCGTCACTAAGCGCTAAACACAGCGGTCGCAAGTCTCACTCCAAATTCCTGACAATTGGCTAGTATATGCACTGCAGCAAGGACAGCCACCAGCAGATCAACCAGAAATAAAATATATATAACGCTATTGTAGGCGTAAGTAAGCTGTTTGGATTCTCCTTTGGCTATTTTCTAGCCAAGTATGAAAGCACACTGATGAGATGACGCTGAGTTATGAAAAAATAAACGTAAAATAAAAAGAAACTGCCAGACTGTGCCTAATTGAAATCCAACCCCTAATAAATTTTCCCACTTCGGTCTTTGCGATGGATATGTGCGTCACTAAGCGCTAAACACAGCGGTCGCAAGTCTCACTCCAAATTCCTGACAATTGGCTAGTATATGCACTGCAGCAAGGACAGCCACCAGCAGATCAACCAGAAATAAAATATATATAACGCTATTGTAGGCGTAAGTAAGCCGTTTGGATTCTCCTTTGGCTATTTTCTAGCCAAGTAGGAAAGCACACTGATGAGATGACGCTGAGTTATGAAAAAATAAACGTAAAATAAAAAGAAACTGGCAGGCTGTGCCTAATTGAAATCCAACCCCTAATAAATTTTCCCACTTTGCGATGGATATGTGCGTCACTAAGCGCTAAACACAGCGGTCGCAAGTCTCACTCCAAATTCCTGACAATTGGCTAGTATATGCACTGCAGCAAGGACAGCCACCAGCAGATCAACCAGAAATAAAATATATATAACGCTATTGTAGGCGTAAGTAAGCCGTTTGGATTCTCCTTTGGCTATTTTCTAGCCAAGTAGGAAAGCACACTGATGAGATGATGCTGAGTTATGAAAAAATAAACGTAAAATAAAAAGGAAATGGCAGACTGTGCCTAATTGAAATCAAACCCCTAATAAATTTTCCCACTTTGGTGTTTGAGGTGGATATGTGTGTCACTAAGAGCTAAACACAACGGTAGCAAGTCCCCCTGCAAATTCCTCACAATATGGTACTAGCTGCAAATAAAAAAAAAAAGTATAACGTTATTGTAGCCCTAAGAAGGGCTGTTGGGTTCTTGTTGAATCACTCCTGCCTAACACTATTCTAATAGAACACCCTAACGCTTTCCCTGACCAGCAGCAGCTCTCTTCCAGACACAGAATGATCCGAGCAGCGCGGGCAGCGGCTAGTCTATCCCAGGGTCACCTGATCTGGCCAGCCAACCACTGCTATCGACGTGTAAGGGTACCACGTCATGCTGGGTGGAGTGCAGAGTCTCCTGGCTTGTGATTGGCTCTGTTTCTGGCCGCCAAAAAGCAAAACGGCGGGAGCTGCCATTTTCTCGAGCGGGCGAAGTATTCGTCCGAGCAACGAGCAGTTTCGAGTACGCTAATGCTCGAACGAGCATCAAGCTCGGACGAGTATGTTCGCTCATTTCTAGTCACCACAAATCTTATTATCACACGACAATCGGAACAAGGTTGTAACCAAGACACATTTTAAATCTGTCGACACTAATAGTTTCTTGGAATACGGCAGTGCCCATTATCCCAAGTGGCTAAAAAATGTCCCCTTTAGCCAATATCACCGTATTAGAAAAAACTGTACGTCCGTTGATGACTATAAGGAACAATTATGCATACTGAACAAACGCTTCCTTGATAAGAAATACCCAAAAACCTTGATAAAAGAAGCATACACTAGGAATTTGGGACGTGACCAAAAGGACTGCCTCAGAGAGAAAAACAAGGAGACTCACAACATCTCTATTAAAAAAACCTTCAATTTCAGCTTCATCACCACCTTCGACAAGGGCAATAAAGAAATTCGCAGGATCCTCAATAAATATTGGGATATTTTGCTTGGGGACCCACATCTTAAAGATCTCATCCCTGGTAGACCCAAAATCATCTTCCAGAAAAACACTACCTTGAAGAACGTATTGGCCCCGAGTAAACTCAGATCGGTCAATACCCAGAAGAACACCCCAAAAAAGGAGTAAAGAAATGTGGCCACAAAAAATGTCTTTGTTGTCAAATGATCAACTCAGGGGCTAACACAGTGAAATCACTACATACTGGTGAAACTTTTCAGATTAAACAGGAACTTTCCTGTGCTTCTGACTTCGTCATATACGTTATCAACTGTTCCTGTGGCTTACAATATGTAGGTCGCACGGTACAGACCTTACGTGTAAGAATGAATGGCCACAGACATAAAGCCAAAATAGGATACCTCAAACAAAGCCTCTCTAAGCATCTTACTATGGAAAATGACTGCTCATTCGAAAACCTCTTATTAACTCTGATAGAACAAATACAAGAGACCAATAAAAACAGAGTTAAGACCTTGAATAGGCGTGAATCCTATTGGATCTATACATTAGGCACTTTATACCCGAATGGAATGAATGCCGTAATAGAATCCATCTAACATACCTATGCTCCGAAATCGCCACCATAACTTACATTACCTTCCCCTTCCACCAATGGTTCAGCTCACGTTCCTCCTTCGACAATGTCCCTTTTGTCCTCACCAGGCTTCCTTAGTCTTTCGGTCTCCAAGCAACTTCCCCCTACACTCCAATGTCCGCTCTGTCAACCACTCACTTCCGGAACTAATATCTCCATGACTACAAGACGCCACAAACCCAACACACGGAGCATGCTTGCTCCCCTCCACCGGTAAACTTCTGGTTGTCTATATACATTGAATCTATATGGCTAAATATTTTATTAGGTTGTTTATCTCCCTTAGGTCGAATAATGTTATAATTTGCATTATCTCTCCATACTCTCAGCTTGCATTATTTGTAAAAATGTTCATTTTTTGTCGTTCCTATTGTATCGTTGCCCTATTGGTCCAGCCCTTCCCGGGCTATTCTCACAAATCTGTATTTAAGAGGATGTATACCACACTATATCATGCCTGACGAAGGCCCTTGTACAGGGCCAAAACGCGTAGCAAGTTTTATTAATTTATTTTACTAATAAAGCACAAGCTTTTACTACCAACTACGTTCCAGTAGTTACTTTTGGATCCACGCGGTGCTGACGCCTCCCTTCATCGCTTCCACGGGAAAAGTTCCACTGAATATTTTTCCTAGAAAATTTACTTTTTCCCCCAAAACACATTTCAACTTCATTTCAGGCCTGTCTTAAAAGGAGCAGCAAACATTGTTTCAGTGATTGCACCATTAACCCAGGTGTGATTCTTGATGAGGACAGGGCTGGCGATCAAACTGTCATAATTAAGTAAGAAGCCACTTCATGAAAAAACATCAGGGACAGATTGATATTCTGCAAAAGGTACAGGGAGTGGACTGCTGAGGACTGGGGTAAAGTCATTTTCTCTGATGAGTCCCCTCTCTGATTGTATGGAACATCTTGGAGAAGACAAGGTGAGCGATACCACCAGTCTTGTCTCATGCCAACTGTAAAGCATCCTGCAATTATTCATGTGTGGGGTTGCTTCTCAGGCAAGGGAATCGGCTCTCTCACCATCTTTCCTAAAAACACATCCATCAATAAAGAATGGTACCAGAATGTCCTCCAAGAGCAACTTCTCCCAACCGTCCAAGAGCAGTTTGGTGATCAACAATGCCTTTTCCAGCATGATGGAGCACCTTGCCATAAAGCAAAGGTGATAACTAAATAGCTCAGAGAACAAAACATAGAGATTTTAAGTCCAGGCCTGGAAACTCCCCAGATCTTAATCCCATTGAGAACTTGTGGTCAATCATCAAGAGACGGGAACAAACGGACAGGAACAAACAAAATGGACGGGAACAAACAAAAACCAACAAATTGTGACAAAATGCAAGCATTGATTGTACAAGAATGGACTGCTATCAGTCAGGATTTGGTCCAGAAGTTGATTTAGAGCTGCCAGGGAGAATTGCAGAGGTCCTGAAGAAGAAAGGTCAACACTGCAAATATTGACTTCCTGCATTAACTCATTCTGTCAATAAAAGCTTTTGCTACCCATAATATGATTGCACTTGTAATTCTGTATGTGAAAAAAACATCTAACAAACTCACATAAAAACCAGAGGGCAACAGATCATGTGAAACTATAATATTTGTGTCATTCTCAAAACTTATGACCATGACTGTACATATCTGAGGTAGAAGTCAATGTCACTGGGTAAAGCAAATGTTATTGGGTAAAGGACCATAGATGACATCACACTGGCCACATGACATGAAGTGCTGAATGATGTAAGGGATCTTTAACTCTCTCTCAATGTTCCAGCAAGACACTGTGTAAAACTTTTGACACAGGTTTTTCTACCCCTGATAATAAGTAAACAGAGCTGTACATATTTGAATATTGTTAGACAGTTTCTAAGCACTAGTTCCATACAGCAGCATGTCCTAGAAGTGAGACCTGTCAATCTGGAACAAGAGGGCAGGGCAATGCAAGTAAAATGTAATATGCTATTCTCCTAAGGTGACTTTGCCATTCCTATTCAAAGAGTAACACCAACACCAATTTCAGGTGGTACCAATGGGAGTGAGTGTTTGAGTTTGGTTCCCGGACAGATTTTGACCAGGTATTCTAAAACAGAACCTGAACTTTAAAAGATCTGCTCATCCCTAAATATGAGTACAGCTGAACCCAACCCCAATTATGGTTGTTAATGGCAGAGAGGGTTTCAGCTCAACGCCAAACACGAACTTCCATCTCAAGTCTGGGTTCAGGGACTAAAACCTCAACATTACAAGTTTGGGTTCACTCATCATTACCATGAGAAATAAATAATTGGATATTACAATAGCTGCCAAAGTGGGCATCACTTAGCACCTGCTAAAACAGGTGAATATTATAAAGTAAGCACCCAAAAAGACAATTTAAGAGCTCAGATTTCTATTAAAGAAAACACAAGTGATACAAAGGCTAATTGGGGGGCTTGTTTACAATCCTTATTGATCATTGTTCTTGCCAGTTGGTCTCATTTTTTTGAGAAATATTACACATTTACACCAAGTTAAACTGTAATGGACTTTATGGACTTTTTAATAGCTTTAAAGGAAATCTACCACCAAGGATCTACCTATTAAGGTAGGTCCATTGGTAGGTGCCTCTTATGTATGTTCTTTTAACTCAAGTGGTCTACGTGTATGTTGATACCTAGTTTTATACTTGTATTATATTTTGCATTGTGTACTAGAATTAGAATTTTTTTTGGTGTTTCCATAATATAAAGGAAGCAGTTCACCAAAAGCAGCAAATAAAAGGAAATTTCTGTCCTGTTTATACTATGATTATATTCCTATATATACCAGAGCTGCATTCATTAATATCCGGCAACCTCATGAGTGAAAAAATAAGACTGATAACTGTAAATACATTTACGCAATGACGCCTTATCAGCCTGCCCTTCTATATAAAAACATCCAGGAACAAAGATGTATGATGTAAATGGAATAGAGAATCTCCAAGGTAGAAGCCAATACAATGAGATCAGGGCCTGAGACTTCACAGAATAAAATAAAAGCCTTATAGTAATTGGATTGAGTTTGATTTTTGTGATGCACAAATGTAAGTGCCTTCTCTATAAATGTTTTCATAACACAAACTCTATTTATCCCCCAATCAGATTTACATCCTAACTGCATTTGTGGGTAAAGCTCATGTGACGTTACAAAGGAGAGACAAAGCAATAACATTGTAGTAATCGCAGGCTCTCAGCACAAAGGAAGAAAAACGTGCAGCAGAAGAGATTAAAAATGTAAAAACTGCAACAATGGACGAGCAGCAGCATGTAATCCACATATAATTGCCTCAGCCGCTCCGCTAGTAAACACTTCTTAGTGCAGTCATTTGTTGCATTTAAATATCTTGGTAAATGCTACGTTCCTGCAGAGTTCTTGCCGCTGCCAGGAGAAAGGTACAATTTTGTCTCTGCTATTAAATGTCTCACACTTTTTTGTGACCTTTACTGAATGGCTTCTTGTGCTGGATTATTTCTTTAATGCTACTGTAAGTTGTTTTGTACATTTTTATATGAGGAAGAGAGAGACAAATTGACATGTTCTCTTAGTAGGCTTTTTATTTTAAAGCGTAACTAAACTTTCAACAAAATCGCAAGTGCAGCAATAGCAAAGTAAACTTTATTATATGCTTAATAAAAAATGTGTACTACCTTTCTTCCTTATCCAAACGACCACCTCACATTTTGCCAGCAGTGGCCATACATGTGCTATTGAGCTCTGCCCGACCGCTTGGCTTCAGCGTTCATTACCACAGGATGGCTGTGGGACCTGCAGTAACTCCCGGACATTTCATATACAACGAACCTTTGTTTCTTTGGGCAATGCCTCCAGCAGAGATGGCTGTACCGAGGGACACAGTCTTGTTTCTAATTGACCATATGACTACATTTATGAGAAATTATCTTCACACAGGATTTTTTTTTTAATAACATCTAATTGAAGAAATGTATATATATGGGAGATTAATGAAACTGATTGTGAATGCCGAGACGAGAATACCCCTTTTTTTTAATTTTGGCTTCTGCTGAAAGAAAATCCTAGGAGCAGTGGTCCATATGCATATAGATAATAGCTGCTGATAGGATAGATGGAGGGCACACTAAACATACATACCGACACAGATGCCCCCCAGCAGCCTTGGCATCTCTGCACCGACCCCAAATGTTCTTGGGTATTAATACAAAACATTGCCCGATCTGTGTCTATGTTCTATACCAGTGATGGTGAACCTTTTGGAGACAGAGTGCCCAAACTACAAACAAAATCCACTTATTTACCATGAAGTGCCAACATGGCATTTTTAGCAGTAACCTATTGTTACCTGTTCTTTCTCATCTTTTAATTGTATCGGCCCCCTAAGGGCCCCCTGAGACTCTTGCTGTAGCTTCTCTTCAGGGTCTCTCTGTAGAGGAAGAATGGTGAGTTCAGCAGGATGACCACAAAAGATAATGCAGTTCTGTCAACTCCCTATTACTTTTCCCTCGGTTCCAAACAGACCATGAAATGTTGCTTTAAAATAGCCCTGAGAGAAGCAACTCTTAAGTTGCCTGAGACTGCAGTTGGATTTTGTCCTATTTGGTGAACTTTGTCCTGGGGTGATGGTCTGAGTGTCCACAGAAATGCCTCTGAGTGCCACCTCTGGCACCTGTGCCATAGGTTCGCCACCACTGTTCTATACCCTGCACTGTTCAGTCACCTTATTCTTCTTCCTAATCAGCTACTTAGCAAACATCCCAGGATGGAGGGTAGCAGATGAGATGCCAGGCCCAGACCATCCAGGGCAGATTCCAGGTCATAAAGTTGTCTGCTCTGCTTAGTTTGTTTATTCAAACCCTGACCTTTATGCATAATAAGCTATAAAGTATAAAATTGTTCAGGGGTATGGTACACTTAATTTTTAGCATAGAGATTTCCATTGTATGCTGCTGCTGACAATGCATAAATTAGCTATCCAGGGATCATGTCCTCTGAGAAAGCATGACCCCCCTCCAAGAGAATACTTCTTCAACCTTTTGTCCTTTGTGTCTTCTGATGACAGATAAAAGAAGAGAAGAAAAAAACCTGCCCAAACATCAGGCAAAATGGTTCATAGAAAATGGGGTCATTTACTAAGGGCCCGATTCGCGTTTTCCCGACGTGTTACTCGAATATTTCCGATTTGCACCAATTGTACCTGAATTGCCCCGGGATTTTGGCGCACGCGATCGGATTGTGGCGCATCGGCGCCGGCATGCGCGCGACGGAAATCGGGGGGGCATGGGCGAACGAAAACCTGACGTATTCGGAAAAACCGCCGCATTTAAAAATGGAAAATGTGTCGCTCGGGACGCGCTTACCTTCACTCAGCCGGCCTCGGTGAATTCCGGCGCGTTCAGATGCTTTTCAGCGCAGAGGAACTACCTTATTAAATCCCGGCCGGACCCGAATCCAGCGCAGAGAACGCGCCGCTGGATCGCGAATGAACCGGGTAAGTAAATCTGCCCCAATGTGTGGGTATAATGAAAATAAATGAAGTTGTGTATATCGTTAATATTTATATGTGTAATGGTGAATACTAATATAGTATAATGCTGGCATAAATCTTTTAGCTATGAATATTTTCCACAGAAATTGGTGTATGTTCTGGATGTTGTAGCATAGGAAATCT
Organism: Engystomops pustulosus; assembly: GCF_040894005.1. Taxonomy (NCBI): domain Eukaryota; kingdom Metazoa; phylum Chordata; class Amphibia; order Anura; family Leptodactylidae; genus Engystomops; species Engystomops pustulosus. Next base: position 114,564,148 of record NC_092416.1, on the reverse strand, counting down.
GTTGCATTTCTTCTGTGGCTGTCACCTCTGAGGGTCCCTTGGCAACAAGCTCACCCATTTCAAATAGAAATCCAAACTAAAATCTGTGATAAGTCCTCAAGTAACAAACAAACTGACCATCCACATTCCACCGTGGATACACAGGATCTTGAACGTAACCCGGGGACTGCCTGTATATCCACATTGTGCCATGCTTCTGGTTCATCATGTAGTCTTAATGCAGAAAAACTTTTAACTTCTGCTCAGAACAAGTGGGCTGATATGATATTTTTATCTTTAATTTTCTTTAATCAATTTATATATTTATTTATATCTTCACCATTTTTCAGGGCCCTTAGGATACTCGCATCCTGTGGGGTGTGATAACCTATACTAAACAGCATGATATGCAGTTGAACATTGTGCACCATTTTATAATGTGGGCTGGTAAGGTTTGCCAGGGTTACTCTTAAGTTCCACTCCAGCCCTGAGAGATGCTGACCAGCATGGCCAGGATGAGGGAGAAGCAAAGGTAGGTGAGGGAGCGGAGAGCTAGTGGCTTGTCAGTGGAGGAGGGCAGTTAAAATGTCAGCTTTTACTACAAACTGTATCATTTTTTTTACCTTTAAGAAAGGCAATTTCTGGGATTGAAGTGTTGTTGATATATATGGTTCTGGGGGTAATAAAATTATAACCAACAGTGATGCAGAGACTATAGCCACACCTACTGCAAGTAGCAAGTGCACCGCTATTGTACTCGGTATATAAAAACAACAACTAGTGGTGAAGGAAGCATTTTATTATTTTCTTTCCCCCATAGCCATATATATAAAAAATTATATCCCATATAACCCCTTCAAGTTCATGCCAGAACTTGTGTATGAAGTGTTATGGTTGTTTCTTAGTGTATGCTTGATTTTAGCTATAATACTCCTATACATGAATGTATGTACTACATCACATCACAGGCTACAAACAATAGCTCTGTGGTTTGTTGTTTGAGGTCTGTGTGTCATCGGTGTGCGAGGTCTGCTCACGCACCAACCACAGAAGAAGATACTGCCACAAACTTGGGGAGGGATAGGACCTATTCTGAGTTTTATGGCTCAATAAGGCAGCTCAAACTCTGGCTCACAGTAAGCAGGGCCATGTGCATGAGCAAATATGCTACCAAATAACATTCACGTACATTAGGCCTTATATGAAATGTGATATGTCTGGTTGTAACTAAATATTCCTGAGGGATGGGTATAGTGGTATTGTAATGTTGCAAACCTTTTTTTTGAGGGGGGAGGGCGTCTGGGGCTCCGAAATGCCTTGTCTAGGTCTTGCTGACCAGTATAGGTCTTAGATTAAAGGGGCATATGTGGTAATCATTATAATATATATAAATATATTATATGCACGGAAATTAAAAATGTGGATAAGGGAGGAAATATAATTGTGTTTGTATAGATGGTGGACCATGTTACAGACAAGCTTGCTTGTTTCAATGTTGATAATGCCACACTCTTACCATCTTCAGCCATTGCAGCTTATTTACTAAGGGTCCTTTAGCTGCATTTTCTTTGGGTTTCCCAACTTTTCGAGCGGCGGGGATTGTGTCGCACGCGATTGGACTGTGTCACAATCACGCCGGCTTTCACACGACACAAATCGGGGGGGGGGGGGGGGGGGGGGGCGGGGCATCGATCCGATGGATTCGGACAACACGCAGGATTTAACATTGTTAACATTGGCATTAAAATTGTGTCGCAAGCCAAGCACTTACATGCACCTGGAAGAAGAAGGTGAACTCCGGCGGATATGATCTGGAAAACGACACAAGCAGGATATCAGGCGCACGCTCATAGTCAATCGCAGACTTCAACATCTTCGGACATTCGCATTGGGGATCGCAAATGTGCCCCATTATCTTCACAAGGTATTTTGCTTTTGTTCTTGGGTTAATATGCACATTTTGGCACAAAGCAACTTAATTCCTGGGACGCAAAACCCGTCTCCATCCTGAGTGGTATGATGGTTGGACATTTCCATCTTAATTGTACTTGGGTATAATTGTGCAAATGAATGAGGTATCTTCAGGTTTCTAAAAAATCTAACCCAAGGATGAACCAGAGTTGGACTTTTTAAAGGCATTTGACACGGTTCCGCATAAAAGGTTGGTACATAAAATGAGACTGCTGGGACTAGGGGAAATTCGGTCTATTTGGGCAAGTAATTGGCTTAGTGATAGAAAAGGGTCGTCATTAATGACACATTCTCAGATTGGGTTGACATTACCAGTGGAGTGCCACAGAGGTCAGTATTGGGGACTTTTCTTCTTAATATTGTTATTAATGACCTTGTAAGCTGTGTAAAGTAAATAGTGAGGTTGATAGTTTAGCATTGCAGAGGGATTTCTGGAAGCTTGATGAGTGGGCAGAGAAATGGTTGATGCAATTTAATGTAGTTAAATGTTATGCACTTGGGCCATGGAAACCAAAAATATACCAATTACTTGGTAAAACTGGAGCTGAAAAGGGGGTATTGGTGGATGGTAAATGTAATTTTAGTGACCAGAGCCAGGTGGCTTCTGATAAAGCAAATAAAATCATGGGTTGTATCAAGAGAGGAATTGATTCTCATGATAAAGACATAGGGGGTCATTTACCAAGGGCCTGATTCACGTTTTCCCGATGTGTTACCCGAATATTTCCGATTTGCGCCGAATTTCCCTGTATTGCCCCGGGTTGTTTGGCGGACATGATTGGATTGTGGCGCATCGGGGGGGCGTGGCCGAATGATAACCCGACGGATTAGGAAAAACCGCCGCATTTTTTAAAAAAAAGTGTCACGGGACACGCGCTTACCTTCACCAGGTATAGGATTGTGTATTCCAGTGGACCTCGGGGAACTTCAGCGCAGCAGCGACATCTGGTGGACGTCGGAGGAACTGCCTTAGTGAATCGCCGGAAGACCTGAATCCACCGCACAGAACGTGCCGCTGGATAGCGAATGGGCCGGGTAAGTAAATCTGCCCCATAGTTTTGCCCTTATACAAATCCCTGGTCAAACCACACATGGAATATTGTGTACAGTTTTGGGCATCAGTGTATAAAAAGGATATAGTAGAGCTGGAACGGGTGAAGAGGAGAGCAACCAAGATTATTAGGTGAATGTGGGGATTAGAATACAATGATTACAAAATTTGGGATTATTCAGTTTAGAAAAAGACGTCTGAGAAGAGACCTCATTACAGTGTACAAATACCTGTACGGACAGTACAAGGATCTCTCCAAAGATCTTTTGTATACCTTGGCCTGTGACCAGGACCAGGGGGTATCCTCTACGCACCTCAGTACGGACCCCACACAAAAAGTTAGAAAACTGTTAGTGGACACCATTAAATGGGGTACCGCTTTAAATATTCATACTGAAAAAGAATCAGTCTTTCTCATTCCAGAACATCCTTTATGCCCCTTATTTCACGCCCTACCAAAATTACATAAGGAAGTGTTCCCGCCTACACTACGCCCTATTATATCGGGGGTAAACTCATTACTTGAACGCCTCAGTATATGGTTAGATCAACATCTACAACCAATAGTGAAACAGACACCATCATATCTTCAAGACACAAAACAAGTTTTGAGAACCATGTCAGAAATCACATGGTATGGGGACTGCATATGGGTTAACTGTGATATAACAGCCCTATATACAAGTATACCACATGAGAAAGCCCTTGTGGCACTTAAGCATCACATGCAGCTGTATACAGATTATTCAGAAGACTTACAACAGTACATAATAACTGTCACAAACATTCTTCTCAAAAACAATTTTCTTTTCCTTTAACAAAAATTACTTTTTACAAACCCAGGGATGCCCTATGGGCTCGTGTTTTTCCCCGTCATAAGCGAACATCTATGTCTCATGGTGGGAACAGGAATACATCTATTCCAGCCATAATGTATATCAACAATACATTTACTATTACGGCAGATACATAGATGATGGGCTGTTGATATGGAGAGGTCCACCTACTACCATCAATGATTTCATGAAGTTTATAAACTGTAATGATCACAATTTAATATTTACACACAATGTTGGAATCAATAACATCACTTTCTTAGATGTCACACTACAAGGGAACCTTGAAACTGGTGCCATAGATTCTGTACTGTACAGTAAGAAAATATCAGGGAATTCTATTCTTCAAGCATCGAGCTGTCACCCATATCATATTATTAAGAATCTCCCTGTTGGTGAATTCATTAGGGCACGCAGAAGCTGCAGTACTGCTCACAACTTCTCACAAGAATGCATTACAATGACTAACAGACTCAAAGCCAGAGGTTATTCTAGTACTCATATCAACAGAGCTAAACATATAGCAGAAAACAAACCAAGAGCATCCCTTTTGAAAGAACGGAGCAACACACAACACATTTCATCTTCACAAAGAGTAGTATTTTCTACCACTTACAGTGAGGATTATAAAGAGATTACCAATATTATCAGAAAATACCTACCGGTGCTCTATGCTGACACCAAACTCAGGAACATCTTACAGTCAGGCTGCCAATTTATCTCTCGTAGGGCACGTACAATAGGTAACACTGTTTCACCTTCAGATTTTAGTAATAAACAGGCTAATACGGAAACGTGGCTTAGTACTAAAGGGTCCTATGCATGTGGAGGTACCAGATGCAACGTTTGCTGCTACATGTCTAACAAAAAAATTTTTGTCTCTACAAGACAACGCAAAGAGAAACATAAAAGTATACATAAACTGCAACACCAAGTTTGTAGTTTATCAAGCTTGTTGCACCACATGCAATATACAATACATCGGCAGTACTGTACGTCCTTTGAAGAGGAGACTAGCTGAACATATAGCAGATGGTTCCAAATATACGGATAAGAACATATCTAATTTGTCTAAACACTTCTTTAATTCTCATAAAGGAGACTTTTCCTCTTTGTCAGTCACAGGTATCGAAAGGGTTACTTCCCCTGCCAGAGGGGGCAATTGGGAACAAAAATTACGCAATCGCGAAATGTTCTGGATTCTAAATCTTAATACCAGAACACCATTGGGTTTAAATAACAAGACGGATACCATGTATTTATATTAAGGTCATTGATACATTCTGGGATATTTTTATGCTTGTTCCCCTTGTTATCCCTTTAGTGCATTGTGTAGTGTGAACAGGCATGTATTCTCATGCGGTTTAGTTATCCCTTTAGTGCATTGTGTAGTGTGAACAGGCATGTATTCTCATGCGGTTTAGTTATCCCTTTAGTGCATTGTGTAGTGTGAACAGGCATGTATTCTCATGCGGTTTAGTTATCCCTTTAGTGCATTGTGTAGTATGAACAGGCATGTATTCTCATGCGGTTTAGTTATCCCTTTAGTGCATTGTGTAGTGTGAACAGGCATGTATTCTCATGCGGTTTAGTTCCCACTTAATGAGTTTTACATACATATATCCTAGTAACATCTAGATGCAGCATGTGTTTATTGTTAATGTATTGATCTACATGCACTCAATACTTGTTTGGTAAGGAAATAAGAAACCACATTTATGTATTTTATTCCCTTTATATATCCAGTGTTATATGCTGTTTTGCCATGTCTTTGAGGAAATCATATGCGAAATGTTTTGGATTCCAAATCTTAATACCAGAACACCATTGGGTTTAAACAACAAGACGGATACCATGTATTTATATTAAGGTCATTGACACATTCTGGGATATTTTTATGCTTGTTCCCCTTGTCATCCCCTTTAGTGCATTGTGTAGACAGGCATGTATTCTCATGCGGTCTAGTTATCACTTTAGTGCATTGTGTAGTGTGAACAGGCATGTATTCTCATGCGTTTTAGTTCCCACCTAATGAGTTTTACATGCATATATCCTAGTAACAACTTGACGCAGCATGTGTTTATTGTTAATGTATTGATCTACATGCACTCAATACTTGTTTGTTAAGCATATTAGAAACTACACTTATGTATTTTATTCCCTTTATACACCCGGAGTTATATGCTGTTTTGCCATGTCTTTGAGGAAACCATATGCGCATGTGCTAATTACCTGTTTGCTGTTTCACCTGTCTATGCTCTTTATAAGTTGTATGTGCAGTGGATACACGTAGATCATAACTAAGGACTCCACAATTTAGTCCGAAACGCGTAGATCGTGTATCAGTGGTCACACTGGATATGGCTGCACGCTTTTAATATGAAGAATAAAATGCTATGATTTTAGAAGACTTGGAGTGCTGAAATATTTCTCTATCCTTCTACGGGTATCCTCTACGCCTAGAGGGGAGGCAGTTTTGCCATCAACATTGACAAAGGTTCTTTACTGTAAGAGCAATGAGGCTATGGAACTCTCAGCCGCAGGAGGTTGTTATGGCGTACATGTTCAAGAGTGACCTGGATGACTTTCTAGAGAGAAAAAATCACGGGTTATGGGGATAAAAAAACATTTATTTAATTCTTAAAGGTTGGACTTGATGGACATGCATCTTTTTCCGGCCTTATATACTATGATACTATGAATCCTCTTACTTATATCTTGCCTGATTTGTTTGGACTTTCCCATGATATAGCCATAAGAAGCAGTGTGTTTCTACTGTGCCTTAAAATATATCCATATATTTTAACTTTGCAGAAAGTGATACAAATGTTGATAATTTAACAATATAAAGGTTTATTTTTATTTCATGTCAGAGAGTAAGTAAAACATCCATATGTGCCTTTTTATATATGTAAACTTCTGGTTTTAGCTATAGAATGACCCCTGAAAAAATAGTATACAGTATATCAACTTAATTCATATCAAGGCTCGGGCACCCAGTCTTCACCAGAGCCTGCCACAAAGCAGGTTGGTCTTACAGCCGTTTGGTACCACTAGGTCATTCCACAGGCGTGACTTGTCCGTGGTGGCAGTCAAGGTCGAGCTACAAAGTCAGCAGGCAATCTCATGGTCGGGGACAGACTGCAGAGGTTCAAGGTCAGGAGACGAAACAAGAGGTCAGGGCAGGCAGCAAAGGAATATCAGGAATGGAATTCGGGTTAGAAAAGGAAATCACAATAACAGCGCAGAGCATCAGACAAAGCTTTCTCTAAGGCACAAGGCACGAAGATCCGTCAGGGTGTGCAGGGAGAGGCAGGATTAAATAGAATTCAGGGTAAGGTCCGAGGCAATTAATGACACGATGGGCTTTTAAATCTTCCGAACCCGGCGTGCGCGCCTTAGGAGACCGGGATGCATGCGCACAGTCGAGGACCCACAAGCAGGAACGAGGACGGATGAGTAGCAGCTGCATTGAGCGGGGGGCACATGGAGGCGCACGGGTGAACCCGCAACATGGGAGTGGTTCAGGATGACACGCTTGAGTAACGAAACATGGAAGGAGTTCGCATGGTGGGAGGAATGCACAGCTTGTATGCCACAGGATTGATGCGCCTCAGCACCTCGAGCGAACCCAGGACTCATGGACCAAGCTTGTACCCAGGAATCTGCAGCCGGACGTACCTAGAGGACAACCAGACCTTGTCACCAGGAGAGGATGAGGCCTGCATCTCTTGTCAGCCTGGAGCTTGGTTCGGGCAGAAGCCTGTAAGAAGGAAAGGCGAGTCTGCTCCCAGATGGACTACAGATCTTGTACCAACTTCTCAACAGCAGGGATGTCCGGGGACACAAGCAGAGGAAGAGGAGGGCGTGGATGCAGCCCATAATTGATGAATAATGGAGCAGAGCTGCTGAATCCAAAGAGTTATAAAAAAAACTCTGCCCAAGGCAACAGAGAGCACCAATTGTCCTGGATGAAACAAAATGACGAAGATAGCAGCCCAGAGTCTTGTTCACTCTCTCCACCTGACCATTAGACTGTGGTTGATAGGCAGAGGAAAAGTCCAAATTTACCTGCAGCCGGTTACAGGTGGATCGCCAGAAATTAGAAACAAACTGACCCCCCCCCCCCATCAAAAACAATGTGTTGGGGAAGTCCATGGAGCCAGATGATGTGTTGGAAGAACAGGCTGGCAAGGCATGGAGCTGACGGCAGACCTGGCAGAGGAACAAAATGGGACATTTTAAACAGTCGGTTACCACCCAAATGACGGTATTCCCTGATGAAGACGGCAGGTCCGTAATAAAGTCCACGGGCAGCTGGGTATCGACAATGGTAGAAGAAGACCAGCAGGTTTGAAACGTGACAGTTATTCCGGGCACAGGCAGTACAGAAACCCTCAAAGTCCCAAACATCTTTAGCCAGATCTGGCCACCAATAGAATCGGGTAATGAGGGTGACAGAGCGCTGCTCTGAGAGGGCTGAGGGCCGAGAAGACATCAGCCTTGATGGAAATGAATGAGGAAATTGAATCAGGAGAAGAAGAGAGACCAGCGAGCTTGACGTGGATTGAGTTGCTGAACAGTCTGGAGATAGAGGAGATTCTTGTGGTCCGTGTAAATGAAGATTGGAAAACGAGCTCCCTCCAGGAGATAACGCCACTCTTCTAAGGCAAGCTTAATTGCCAGCAGTTCTTGATCTCCTATGGAATAATTCCTCTCTGCGGAGGAGAAAGTCTTACAGAAAAATCCGGAGGTGAGGGTTCGGCCTTTGGGACCCTTCTGCGTGACACCGCACTGGACCCTACTGAGGAGACATTCACTTCCAGATGGAAAGGCTTTTCTGTGTCGGGACATACAAGAACTGGGGCTGAAGCAAACACAGACTTTAAGTTTGTGAAGGCTTCTTCAGCTGCTGAAGGCCAGAGTCAGGGGTTGGCACCCTTCTTGGTGAGCGCTACAATAGGAGACACCAAAGAGGTGAAGTGCGGAATGAACTCTGGTAGTAATTTAGGAAGCCCAGAAAGCACTGTACGGCACGTAGTCCTACAGGACGAGGCCACTGAAGAACAGCAGACAGCTTGGCAGGATCCATCAGGAGACATTATAGCCAAGGAGAGGAAGACTTCGCTGGTGAAACTGCCACTTTTCAAGTTTGGCATAAAGGTGATTAGTCCTAAATTGACTGAGGACTTGCCGTACGTGAGACTGGTGGGACTCGAGATCCGGAGAAAACACCAGAATGTCGTCAAGATAGACCACTACACGGGTATATAGTAGGTCCCTGAAGATGCCGTTGATGAATTCCTAGAAAAAGGCAGGGGCATTGCAAAGTCCGAACAGCATCACCAAATACTTGGTGTCCATCACAAGTATTAAAGGCAGTCTTCCACTCGTCACCCTTGTAAATGCGGATAAGTTTGTAGGCCCACGAAGGTCCAGTTTGGAAAAGATCTTGGCCCCACGCAGGCGGTCAAACAGCTCCGTATAGGATAGAGATTCCTAATGGTGACTTTGTTAAGACTGTGGTAGTCAATGCATGGACGGAGTGACCTATCCTTTTTGGTAACGAAGAAGAAGCCTGCACCAACTGGGGAAAAGGATTTACGAATGAACCCCCTCTGCAGGTTTTCCTTAATGTATTATGACATAGCAGCGGTTTCACGTACAGATAGTGGGTACACCCGACCCCATGGAGGAGATGCACCTGGTACAAAGGACGAGTCACCTTGGCGGAGGTTCAGTAACCCAGTCTCAGCAGAGGAGGCAGGTTCTTTGAATACAGACCGGAATTCCACCAGGAATGCCGTGTGAGTAGCCATGACCGGATCGTCTCTGCCCCAAAAAGGGGTTGCCCAGGCCAGGGCCTTCCCGGAGAGGAGACTGATGATAAATGCCACCTTGGATCGCTCCGTGGCAGATTGTCAAGAGGTCCGGCACTGCAGGCTGCTAATTATGCACGCCCTCGCCACCTCCCCCTCCCAGCATGATGTCACGCAAGGGAGGTGGTGAGGGCATGCATAATTAGCAACCCGGATCGCTAGATATCTTGCCCTCATGCTCCTTGCTGCTAATTAAAAGTTTCTTTTATAGGTGATCCCGGCGTGTCAAGACTAGCCAAAGACAGTGCCGGGATCAAGATGAAGCTGAGCAGGGGGGTAAGTATTTCTAGGTTTTTCTTGTTTTTTACCTGGTTGATTTAGGGGCAGTAATCTTCGGCAGATTTTCTGCAGGCAATTAGATTCCTGTGTGCAGAAACCATAATAGTTTTCATGGGCCTTAGATTGAACCCTCCTGTTGTACATTGTATCCCAGACTTTCTGTAACACCTAATAATATACTTAAATAATAAAACACAAATAATTACAGTCCATATGACAGATGTTTCTTTCTATCCTAAGCCTCCCCATGCAGCCTGAGAAATAGCCAACGTGTCACTTCTTTTGCACTTTTCCAGGCCTGGCTGGCATAGCAAAGGTAATGACATTGTGCACTTCTCCATGGCTGTCATGTAAACAACCCTGAAGCTCATAATTGTGTTTAGTCTGAGGATCTCCATGTGTGGCTCCAGATTCTCTGTATTGTTATATAACTGGAATTCATCACTTTAAAGCAGTGGAGCAGAGTTTTATCTGAAACCGATTTCCCAGAGACAGGAGGCTTTGAGGCTGAAAGGGACATCCATTTTTGCAACCTCAGTCATCAAGACTCACACAGAGGAGACTTTGGAAATATATCAAGTGCAAGCAACGTCTAATACAATTCTGCTGGTGCGCTGGCTAAATTTATCCAAGGTGGTTTCTGCTTCATTTTACAAGTACTTTGCACAAAAGAGAAAGAATCATCTGCAGTCACGAGTGAAAGAAACCATGAATTGCTCAAGTCCAATTCAGGATGTCTAAGCTGTCAAAGGAATTCTGGGAAGTATGCAAATACCCTTTTCGAAGGTACTAAATGGAAAACAATGCCTCATTTTGCTACCTAGAAAGGCAGCCCCCTTAACACCAAGTATGACCTACAAGAAGTATAAAAACTTGATGTGGGATTAAGCCAAACCAGTATATCTATTCCAGAAGGAACAGACTCCCAACTGTAGACAGCACTGTTTAGACCTGCTGGGTCTCATCAAGTTTTTAGACTTCTTGTAGGTCATACTTGGTGTTAAGGGGGCTGACTTTCAAGGTAGCAAAAGGAGGAATTGGTTTTCCATTTAACACCTTGGAAAATGAATTTGCATACTTCCCAGAATTCCCTAGTGGAGCATCTATGGCTTAATGTCTCCACATGCCTTTAAGGTGGCCTTAATTGGCAATCTCTCCATAAGGAGAAAACCTACTGTCTGACCCTAGTCAATAGCCTCTCACATAGCCAAAACAGTTCCCTACGCTGTACTGAGGAGACCCAACCAGATCGAAACAGTCCTGTCTACAGTACGGAGTCTGTTCCTTCTGGAATAGATATACTAGTTTGGCTTAATCCGACATCAAGTTTTTAGACTTCTTGTAGGTCATACTTGATGTTAAGGGGTGCACACCAGCATAGAAGGCAGAGAAGACTCATTGAAACTATCTATTTATACATTTACATTTCTACGGGAGGTTCCTATCTGTGCTTTTGCACACGATGTTGGCTGTCATTCACATATCCAATCTTCTCCATTACTTCTCAGCCTATAAAAAACAGAGATAAGAGAATAAATGGCAAGTTATACTGAAATGTTTCCCACAAAACTATATATCAATCTTACCAGCTTCTTCTGCAGTATGATTACTTGAAGATGGCATCTGTTTTTTAATCCACTACTAGAGATGGGCGGATTTTCCGACAAAATTTGTTTTGACCTGAATCGAATCATGGCGAATCACGTTAAAAAACAGGTATTTTTCTGGCTGCATAGAGCTTATAGGGTGTTTTAGAACATTGTGCCAAGCTCAAATATGCATAGGAACCATGGTTTGGTCTTCAAACAATGCTGTGTTTTAGCATGACATGCAAATGTCAAATAAGTGAAGCGATACGCAGCTTGCCAAGGTAACGTCTGTGCCAGCTCAAAGGGCTGAGGGCTGAGCTGAGGGCCAAGATCCCACTATAACATTAAAGAGTGCATTCTTTTTACAATGACATCAGATGATAATGTAGATGATGACAGAACCTGCTCTGTTAAACGCTGATACATGTAGAAACCCCCCAAAAGAGTGGAGAGGGTGTCGACAATAATTTTGCATTGACGTCACGGATCATTTTGCCCTTCCTTTCATCTGTCGGTGTCCGCTTTCAATCGTTCAATAAACCATCAGTATTGCTAAAGCCAAAAACAAACAGGAGTTGATCCAGAACAGAGATGACCAGTAAATGGGATATTTGCATGTCCTCTGTGTTCTGTATCCACTCCTGTTTTTACCTATCAATCCTGAAGCTTTTCATTCCTTCTGACAGATGAAAGGAAGGGGAAAACGAAACATAGTGGCAACGTGGAGGGTGAAAACAGCAATATGGAAATCACAGGGTGTTCCAGGGAGACAGCGCTCAGTTGGCAGCAGCATGAGTAGGCCGCAGAGTGGCACAATGACAAATTATTGAGATGGCAGAAACATGGTAGGCCACAGAGTGGCAGAATGACAGTGTGCAGGTGGCAGTAGAAGGAGGTCAGAAAGTGGAACAATGAGAGTGTGGAGGTGGGTGACAATTCCAGTCTCTGGTAAAGATGGTGGGAGGCAGAGGGAGCAACTGGCAGCAGATGTGTGGCATCAGGTGGGTGGCAGCATCAGAATAGTGGCTGAAGCAGGCAGTTATAATCCAGACTCATTTCTCAACATTTGGGGGAGACTTCATGGCTGATCGATTCTGTATGAAGACACTATGTAGTGTTGAGTGGATTTACTTGTAGGAATCTCACTGGATTTGCTGAACTACTTCAGTTACTTCTCTGTTCCTTCTCACAGCCTATCCTACCCAGGAGCTTAACTTGCTGCTGGATACCAAAGAATGACTCCCACTTTGATGGTGCTTGAGACATCCACCCTCTGTAACCCAATGGTAACATAGAGTCTCTCAACTATACAGACCAGACAAACACAGCTGCATTGTTTGTCTGCTGCATTCCTACAGTAAATTCTCCAAAGCATGATCTCTGTAATTGCTGTTTATTTGCAGATGGATTTTTTTTCTTTAGATGCCACCAAAAAATTTGATAGTGTAGAATAGCCTGATGCGTTGTTTTGTTGCTTTTCTTGATGTCATTCTGTTTCAGGTTCCCTCCAATATCTATATCAAGCCTAAAATTTATAAGTAGAAAAAAACAGTAAGGAAAGTGGATAGTACCAAAATAAAATTTGGGAGGGAAAAGGAACAAGCGGAACAAGATTAAGGCATGTAAAAGCCACAAATTAAAGGCAGCTAGTGGGGGCCTAGACATCTGTAGGGAAAGTAGTTCTATTTTTGTTGAGCCTGTGTGGCAGACCATCTCCTTCTCTGAAGGTAGACCATGTAGATCAAGTGCGAAAAAATTTGCCCGTTAACAGGCATCAGTTAGTACATGCTCATTAGGTAATTCATCTCGGTAATCCATTCCCCTGGCATAAAGTGCTTTTGTGAGAATTCTTGGAATTTAAATACGTTTTCCAAGGTGTTAAATGGAAAGCAATGCTTCCTTTTGCTACCTTGAAAGGCAGCCCCCTTAACATCAAGTATAACCATGTATTTGCATACTTCCCAGAATTACCTAGTGATGCATCTATGGCTTTAAGTCTCCGCACGCCTATATAGCGGCCTTAATTGGCAAACTGTGAATAAGGAGAACTCAGACCTTTATTGGAATTGTGTCACTTGCAGGTGTTTAATCAGTGGGATGACTCAGACTTTTTTTTACCACTTATTTGGAGTGCTGCTTTTTTCTACATATTGTTGATAGACCTGAGACCTGGTCTGATGTGAGCTTGCACCCACTTTTCTACTCTACTTGTGCTGCTTGTATATAATATATATTAGGCAGTGGCTGGAAAAATCATCAATGGCATCTATATTCCATCTAGGTTTTTCACCTATGCTTGGTAAAGGAATGGACATTGATGATTGGACCAGGGCTTTATAAACCCTAGCTGCACCATGGGAGGGTCTCTCTAATCAGAGATAAAGGTGATGCTGTGATTGAAGCAAGCCGGAAGGTAAAGACTGCCATTGCCTTTATTTTGTATTTAGTAGCCATAGATGGAAAAGATACTGTGCTAGCTAGAGCCCAGACGGGCAGGTCTTTTGTTTGGTATTCTGTTTTTGTTGGATATGAGCCTGTACATGCCATGTCTGTAAATATTCCTGATAATAAAGACTGGAAGTCGAATCAGTTTGGAACTACAAGTCTGACTCTGTCATATTTTTAGCTCACTGGTGAGAGCCAAGACAGTTCACAGAGACACAATGTACAAACCTAAATACAACACTAACAAACAAACAAACCATACAACAAATGTCGTCATAGACCACATAAAATCTCTCTAGATTAACATTAATGAGCGTGGTTTGGTCTTCAAACAATGCCGCCACTCTTAGAATCGCTTCACTCTTTAATTCCATGTGCACTTACAGGGGCCAACTTCACCAAATAAGTGAAGCGGGAACACAGAATGACAAGGTCACGTCTGTGCCAGCTCATTTCACTGATAATTTTGCCCTTCTTTTCATCCGTTAGTGTCCGGTTTCAATCGGCCAATAATCAATCATCGGTATTGCTAAAGCCAAAAACAACCAGGAGTTGATCCAGAACAGAGATGACTAATAAAGGGGATATTTGCATGTCCTCTGTGTTCTGTATCCACTCCTGCTTTTAGTTACCAATGTTAAAGCTTTTCATTCCTTCTGACAGGCGAAATGAAGCGGCAAACCAAATATAGTGGCAAGTCATAGAGTGGTGGAGGTTGAAAACAGCATTATGGAAATCACAGGGGGAGACAGCCGTCAGTTGGCAGCAGCATGAGTAGACCGCAGAGTGTCACATTGACAAATTATGGAGCTAGCAGCAACATGGTAGGCCACAGTGTGGCACAATGATTGGCACAATGTTAGAGCGTGGAAGCAGCAGTGGTGGCAGCAGGAGGTCAGAGAGTGGCTCAATGACAAATTCTGGAGGTGGCAGTAAGAGGGTAGGCCACAGAGTGGTCGAAATTTTGTCATATAAATGTGAAGATTAGAGGCGCCACATCCATTATTCATTACAGTTTCACTGAAAATATGATGTCTTTGCCAAAAAAGAACTTCAAAGGTGACAGAGGCAGCAACAGCAGCAGCAGGTCAGAGAGTAGGACAATGAGAAATTCTGAAACTGTCAGCAACATGGTAGGCAACAGAGTGGCACAATGTTAGAGTGTGGAGGCAGCAGTTGTGGCAGAAGCAGCAGGAGGTCAGAAAGTGGCACAATCAAAGAGTGTGCAGGTGGGTGACAATTCCAGTCCCTGCTAAAGATGGTGGGAGGCAGATGGAGCAGCTGGCAGCAGATATATGGCATCAGGTGGGTGGCAGCATCAGAATAGTTGCTGAGGCCAGTAGTTATAATCCAGACTCATTTCTTAATGTTTGGGAAAGGCATCATATCTGATGCATAATGCATTGGTGTGTTGAAATCCTGGCTGATCCACACCTGATTCATCTTGACAAAGGTCAGTCTCTCCACATTACGTATGGACAAGTGGGTTCTCCTCAGGGTAACGATGGCCCCCGCCGCACTGAAAACCCGCTCTGATGCCACACTACTGGCCGGGCAGGACAGCTTCTCTCTGCAAACTCCTCAAGTTGCGGCCACACATCAAGTTTGGCTGCCCAGTAGTCCAGGGGATCCTCTACCTGGGGTAGAGTGCTGTCCAAGTAGGTCCCCACCTGCTGGCTCAGGGTCTGCTCCATGTCCTGTTGCTGCTGGTGACTGCTGCCCTCCTCACTAGACGGGTGAAGGAAGCTGCTCAATAAGGACTACACACTTATGCTGCTACTGATGGAGATTTGGGCTCCTACCCCCCAATCTCCCCACAGCAGCTGTGGCAGTAGTACGTGAGCTATGAATGCCAGGAATGGACAACAGAGGATGGACAATACCACATAGGCAGCGGCCAACTGCTGCACAGTATATCTCTATAATATGCCAGTTTCTCCTCCCTCTCGGCAGCTGGAAAAAAGGCACCCATTTCTCACTGGCAGCGAGTGTCCAAGAGGGTGGACAGCCAAAACTCATCCCTATGCCGGATGTTGACTATTCGGCTGTCACTAGTTAGGCAAAGCAGCATGCTGCGGGCCATCTGCGCAAGTGACTCTGAAGGACTCCCGGCCTCCATCGTCACTGTATACTGCCACGGTGCTTCTGGATCATCTGCCTTGTCTTCTACCTCCTCCAGATGCTCCTGCTCCTCCTCTCCTGTCACCTTAGTAGAAAAACCACTAATTTTACCAGACTCTGCTTGTGCTCCAATGTCTTCCTCCTCCTCCTCCAGTTCAGCCCCCACTGGATTCTTCTCCAGTGCCTTGACCAGACAGATTTTACAGCATCTGTGCCAGGACATGAAGCAGTGGAATGACGTTATTCATCCCTCAGTCCTGGCGACTGACTAATAACGTGGCCTGTTCAAAGTGCCTGAGCAAACAGCAGGTGTCACACATGAGCTGCCAGTGGCTGACATCAAAGTTACACACGGAAATACTACTGTCTGCTTGCATCATCAAAAAAGCATTAAAGGCTTTTCTCTGTTCATACAGATGGTCTAACATATGGACAGCACGGACACCATGTTCCTCCCATTGTCTGTCACCATGGTTCCGATTTGCAGTTGTCGTGGAGAAAGCCACACATTGATTTTTTGTTGCATGACGCGGAGCAGTTTCTCCCCTGTGTGACTTCATTTACCCAGGCAAACCAGGTGTTAAACTGCATGACACCGCTGTGCCCTGCACATGTGGTATGATGGAGTAGCACCTACATTTGTGGAGGCTGAGGTAGTGGAGGAGAAGTAGAAGGCAGACAATGGAGCAGGAGCAGCTGTTTGACAATGTGGAGGAGAAAGCGCCGTCTCCTGTTCAAGTTGTTGGTGTGGCTGGGCGGAAAGCACATTCATCCAGTGACCTGTAAAGGACATATACTGGCCCTGACCATTGTTACAGCTCAAACAGGTCCGCACTGGTGTGCACCTTGGAAGAAACCAATAAGCTCAAGGACTAGCCCACCTACTGTTCTACATATTTGTGAAGGGCTGGTACTGGTACTCGCCACCTCGGTTCGGCACAAGCCATTAGTTCTCTGAAGGTTGCAGAGTCCACGACTTGGAAAGGGAGCGACTGCAGTACCAACAACTTGGACAGGAGCGCGGTCAGCTCCTGTACCTTAGGATGGCTGGACACATACAGTCGTCTCTTTGTAATCGCCTCGCTCAACTACTGCTGGCGCCATGCGTAGCAAGGAGCAGGAGCATCTGCACTGGGAGATGATGTCAAAGACAAACAGTTCCCTTAAAGGGGTATTCCAGGAATCAGCATAATTCATATACAAGTGGGCACTCAAAATGTAAGCTAATGTGTAATTATTTGTTATTTAAAACTTTGCTTCCCTTAGCAGAAAAATGCTGGTGACATAGACTGTAATGAAGAATTAAAATGCTACCGGCCCTTTAATCAGTCCGTTAATTTCCTCCGCGCGGTCCGTCGCAGAAAAGAATATGGCCGCTGGTCACATGTCCACATCACATGTCCTGTACCGGCCTGGGCAGGGTCATGTGATCACCACTACGTTTGGCTGTAGTCAGTTGGTTGCAGTGCATCCAGTATGGCTGGTGTTGTGGTGATGGCAGTTACACATCATTACTATGGAAACAGAGCAAGAAAACCTGTTACATCATCACTGTTAGCAGAGCATAAGTGGTAGGAGGAGTTACTGAGAACTAAAGGATCATGGAACTTGTAGTTTCCAGTGGCGGCCATCTTAGTGATAACTCCACCTACTTTAGAGAGGCCATAAATTTAGTAAATCATAAAATCATATTATTTTAGCTCCGTTTTGTGACTAATGACATTGAGTATTGTTGTATTCATTTATTTATATCATCAAGGGTTTTTGTGTCAGACGTTCATATTCCCGGAATACCCCTTTAAGCCCAAGTGCCTGAGCCTTGATTGGCTTAAACGGCATGTGTGGCACTAGGTGCTGCTGCTGTTGCTGCGTCGGCAGGATGGACCACATCGGCTACCCATTTCTGCCAGGCCATTGGATGGTGATGCTGCCTGTGTTGACGCAGGGGCGTGGTGCCAACGTTAGCTCCCAGGCCACGCTTTACTTTCTGCCCACAGGCTCGGCTCCTATGGCGTCTTCACAAAAAATTGCCACACTGCCAAGATGGTGATTTTACCACCAACACTCTGGACTGAGTGACTACTACCACCATTGCCTCGCTGAGCCTCTGTGCCACTGCTTCCTTGGACCTGCGAAGCGGGATTTGTACCCCTGGGCCCTTTGGCTTCCGTCCTCGCACTGCTGCCACCCTGCTGACTCACGGCCACAGTAGCTGCCTGCTCCGCTGCCTGGCGCGCAAGCTGACACTCTCTTCACCTGACTATAATAAATCCCTTGCTAGAACCCGCGCCCAAGTGCAATTGGCTACATCAGTTTGTGTTTCCCTATCACTGCTACTCTCCTTCAACGGTGTCTGTATGCACAGCCTGCCTACTGCACGAAGCAGAGGATCTCTGCCCCATCTCTTCACTGCCAAGAAGCTGTTGACTGTCCTCAAACACTTCATCCTCGCTGAATAGTGGCGCTGAGCCCAGACCACCTAGTAGCTCTCTGGCTGAGGGAAATGAACAGGACAGAGGCTATTTGAGGACAAGTGAGGGCCTCTGACCTGCTCCTGGGCCATGTCAACTAAGTATTGTATCTGACGAACCCACAGACTCTTGGCTGGGGTTGTCAGATGTTATATTTGAGGAATTGGATGACCTAGTCAACCAATCAACAACCTTTGGGTTGTTGATCATCACACCTCAGCTAGATGACAACGGCAGTTCTGGGCTCACAGAGTCACCCCTGCTGCTAAGTCCCCTTACTGTGCTGCAACCTCTGCCTGCTCCACCTGCCACCTTTCTGTCTGACATAGTGGTTAATCAACTAAATGGATTTTACACTGATTTGTTGCTCTCAACTTGCTCTCAACTTGGAGCTAAAATCACTCTATAAACTACGTGAATTTGACACTTATTTGATGCTCTCAACTTTAGCAACAAAAAGTATTGGAATTTGCGTTATACAGATACCCCACAAAAAACTACAGCAGCTGTGTGGATATGAAACAGATTTCTTCCTATTAGATTCAGTAACTAAAAAGAACTGTTATATGGGGTATACAGATCCCCCTAAATGCATACCCTGGGATTGGAGCAGAAATCGCTACAGCACAGTATACTAACAGCAGCTAGACACTAGAAAAAGCACATTCAGTGGGAAATGCCGAGATTGAAATTGGCTGGTTTTTATAGGGCTGTGTGACATCACATAAGTCTGCCAATCGCTGATTGGCTTACAGGTCTGCAGATGTCATCGAGGGTGTTCTCCTTCCCAGAGTTCTCTACCCCATGCAACATGTTGTGCTTGCACACATTTAGCTAAAGAAAAGAGGAAAAAAAATGTGTTCCCACGAACCAGCATATACTTCGGGTTCGTGAAAAATTAAATTTTCCGTGAAATTCGTATCGAATTCCACTTCGTTCAAATCAATTTGCCCATCTCTAATAATAACTTTATATATTGGTATTTTGTTTATGAGTTTTATTATTCACATAATTTGTTATCTTGCCATTATTATATTAATTTTGTATGACTTCTGGTAGATGTATGGATGGGGGCCCTATGTGGTGAGTGTGTGATATGTATAATTATTTTTTAATTGAATTTTGCTGTTTTTAGTGCCCTTTATTAGTAATATGTTTCAAACATCACTAATAATGATATATTAACATTTTTTTGAATTGTCCTTTTCACAATTTTTCCTTTTCCATTTTTTATGATTTATTGTTCATGAATGGTTTCATCCTCTTCCTCTTTGGCTTACGAGAGCAATGAATTATTCCACACATGCATCACCTGCACAATAGGTCACCTCTATTTTCCTCTATCTGCCTTATCATGGTGAGTAGGTGTGTAGAATGCGGGCCACAGACATTTTGGTTGTGATTCTGTCTGGTCGATCAGTTAAAGTGTTCTCAATTTAAAACACTATTAACCCCTTAGTGCTGTGACTTAGTGCTCAGCCTCCGATATATCGGACGCAGAGCTGATGCCAGTTCAGCTCAAGATCTGAGCCGAACTGGCATCGGGAAACACGAGGTGCCGGCTGTGACTGATAGCCAACACCCCAGTGTAACACCCGCGGTCGGAGTGGGTTCCGATCATGGGTGTTTAACCTGTTTAATACCCCGGCATTTAACCTGCCCTTGGACAGTCTTTCCCCCACGATCTCCCCCCCCGCGCACCGTTTTCAGGGGGTGTCGATCGTTGCTATGGCGGCACTGGGGACACCTGCAGGCACTGCCAGTAAGATGGTGCCAGTGACGTCATCATACATCAGTATTGCAGAGTATTATCATGAACAAGCAAAAATATGATTGCTTGTTCATGTCCCATGTTGGAAACTTTAAGTAAAAAAAAAAAATGTTTTTCAATAAAAAATAAAGTAAAATCAATGAAAATGTGACATATAACGCTAAAAAAAGTCTAAATCACACAAATCCAACATATATACCGCGTCCGTAACAACCTATAGAATAACAGTTAATAATTATTGAACCCGCACAATGAACGCCTTTAAAAAAACAGTTATAAACCAAAAATTCACTCCAAAACTCAAAAAATCATGATTTTTACCTATTCAATCCCACAAAAAAATGCTATAAAAAGTGATCAAAAAACATATGTACTCCAGCACAGTACAGTGCAAAGTACAACATATCCCGCAAAAAACAAGCCATCAACCAGCTCCGTAGCCAAAAAATCTAAAATGTTATGCCACTTGAAAGACGGCAATGCAAAAATGATTTTTCCCACATTAGGGTTTTATTGACAAATTTTGTAAAACATAAGAAAAAAATATTCATGTATGGTATCGCCGTAATTGTATCGACCCATAGAATAAAGATAACATGATTATTAGTCTATACAGTGAGCACCCAAAAAAAGGAAAAAAATCCAGTACAGAATTGATGCTTTTCTACTCCTGCCCTCAAAAAAAAGTTCCTAAATTTTCAACAATAGGGGGTAGCGAAAATTTTATAGCCTACAAAAGGGGCCAATGAGGAAACTAAAATCCTGGCAGCTGCAGGGTGCTCCTCCCCTCCGGCACATCGCTGTGCGACCATAAAACAAGTAACGACCACATGAGGAGGGTCTCTGTAGAACAAATTGTATGTTGTGTTTTCTCTTTTTATCTTTTGGAAATGTGTACATTTTTGGGCTAAATGAACGTATAACCATCAAAATTTGACCATTCTAAGCTTCACCTCCATTTTGATTCAATTACTATGAAGATCTCAAGGGGTTAACAATCTTCCTAAAAGCTGTTTCTGATATTTTGAGGGTGCAGATTTGAAAATAGGTTGATAAATAAAGGGAGTTTTGATGCTAAATATGTAAAATTGCATTCAAAACTGTATTTACCCCCAAAATAGTCAATTCTGAAAATCCAGAAAAGCGATATTCAATTTGTAAGCCACGTGACGTCAAACTAAATTAGCCAGACATTTCAAAAATTATGAAAATGTAAAGTAGACATATGGGAAATGTTATTCAGCAATTTATTTAGGTGGTAAATCTATCTGCCTGAAAATGCAAGGATTTCGAATTTCGAAAATGGCAAATTTAAAAAAAAACAATCTGCATTTTTTCTTTTTTTTTTGGAAATAAATGCAAAACTTATCAGCCAAAATTTACCACTAAAATGAAGTACAACATGTGGGGAAAAAACAATCTCAGAATCACTTTGATAAGTAACAGTGTTCAAAAGTTATAACCATATAAAGCGATGCAAGTCGGAATCCAAAAAATGGGGCTGAGCCTT
Source organism: Engystomops pustulosus (assembly GCF_040894005.1). NCBI lineage: Eukaryota > Metazoa > Chordata > Amphibia > Anura > Leptodactylidae > Engystomops > Engystomops pustulosus. The sequence goes on along the minus strand of NC_092416.1, from coordinate 114,542,246 downwards.
TAGCTGCAAAATGGCTGCGTCCTTAAGAGGTTAAGGGCGTCCTTCAATCTGTTATTGTTGCAATAAATGTTTTGTTTTGTTTTTTTTTGTTTAAAAAGTGTCTTTGCCTATGCTTCATACTTGTATACAATGAACTCACATCTAGAGTGCATAGCAGACAATGATCTTCCCATTCTGTTTTTAATCCTTATTATCTCTTAAATATGATATGATTGGCATATGGTTGAAGAAATATATCTTCATACTGCTACAGGTTTAAAGTTATGTATTAAATTCTTGGTAAAATAGGCCTTGCAGGGGGGTCAATAGTGTAGTTAATATGAGGATGATAAAGTAATAGCTATTCTGATAATGTATTTCCTATCACAGTCTAGTTTCAGTTCTTTATGTTTGTACCGAGCCGAATCGTAACTGTCCAGCCCATTAGATTGGAATCAGCAACTGGAACTTTGATACACCTTGAGCAGGTGGACATAATGGTGTCTATGTGTCTCTTGATAACCCAGGCGACCGAGCAGTCTCCTTTTGATGGCTGTGAAACACTTGACAGTTTTGACTGGGATTTCCAATAGACAACACTGACAACTCAAAAGATTTGGTCATTGTTTTGTTAATTATTAGAGATGAGCGAGCACTAAAATGCTCGGGTACTCGTTATTCGAGACAAACTTTTCCCGATGCTCGAGTGCTCGTCTCGAATAACGAGCCCCATTGAAGTCAATGGGAGACTCGAGCATTTTTCAAGGGGACCAAGGCTCTGCACAGGGAAGCTTGGCCAAACACCTGGAAACCTCAGAAAAGGATGGAAACACCACGGAAATGGACAGGAAACAGCAGGGGCAGCATGCATGGATGCCTCTGAGGCTGCTTAAACGCACCATTATGCCAAAATTATGGGCAACAGCATGGCCATGACAGAGTGACAGAATGAAGCTAGATAGCATCTAAAACATCCAATAATTGACCCTGACACTATAGGGGACGGCATGCAGAGGCAGCGGCAGCAGCGGCAGGCTAGAGAGTGGCATGGCGACATACCCTAAATGGACTCAGGCTTCAAACCAATGGGTGGCAGAGAGGAACCAAAGGAGGTGAGCAAGAAGCGCTGAAATTATTTCCTCTGTGAACAAAAGGTTGACGGTATATTTAGTCGATAACACAGCATGGTGGCGAAATAGTGACCAAGTTCCATAACGTATGTGGTGAAACACCCGAAAAATTAGCCTGACACAGCTCGTTTGATAAGGGGACGACATTTGGAGGCAGCCATGGAGAGGACTTCCATGATTAAGAGCGACAGTATGGGGCATCCATATTGCGCTTCTATGATTGCAACTGCAGGTCTCCAGCATGGCGGCGGCAGACGTGCCGAGTTCCACTATGTATGTGGTGAAACACCTGAAAATTCTGCCTGACACAGCTCGTTTGATAAGGGGACCATGTATGGAGGCAGTGAACTAGTATTAGATTAAAGGTGCTGCAGTTAAAACTATGTTAGTTGGATCTTGGGATGGAGCTGGAGCTCCGCTGCCATGCGAGCTTTCGCCAATCCAAGCCCCTGTCTCTAGGCTACTCCCCAAACAGCACTTCTAAGCACCTTTTGTATAAGATCAAGTGTAGTAGCGTTCTTATAAGTTTAGGATATGGCGGGTGAGGGGAATGTAAACAGATGCGCAAGAAGTGCTGAAATAATATCGGTAAATGATAAAGGTTTGCCAGTATATTTTGTGGATTACACAGCAGGGTGGCGACAAAGTTAACATGGAAGCCATGAAAACAATCCAAAATTCTGCCTGACACAGCTCGTTTGATAAGGGGACCATGTATGGAGGCAGTGAACTAGTAGTAGATTAAAGGTGCTGCAGTTAAAACTATGTTAGTTGGATCTTGGCATGGAGCTGGCGCTCCGCTGCCAGGCGAGCTTTCGCCAATCCAAGCACCTGTCTCTAGGCTACTCCCCAAACAGCACTTCTAAGAACCTTTTGTATAAGAGCAAGTGTAGTAGCGTTCTTATAAGTTTGGGATATGGCGGGTGAGGGGAATGTAAACAGATGCGCAAGAAGCGCTGAAATAATATCCGTAAATGGTAAAAGTTTGGCAGTATATTTTGTGGATTACACAGCAGTGTAATCAACAGATGCGCAAGAAGCGCTGAAATAATATCGGTTAATCATAAAAGTTTGCCAGTATATTTTGTGGATAACACAGCAGGGTGGCGACAAAGTTAACAACTTTGATGTGGAATCCATGAAAACAACCCAAATTTCTGCCTGACACACCTCGTTTGATAAGGGGACGATGTATGGAGGCAGCTATATGGACGACTTTTGGAGGTAGCAATGGGGACAACGTGTGGAGGCTGCTATGGAGACAATTTAATTTGGATAGTGCCTGTATGTGGCAGTCCAAAAAAGTTTTCAAACCAGAGGAGCAGGTAGGTGGCCCTCCAGAAAAATGAAATAGATTGAGTGCCTGTATGTGGCAGTCCAAAAAAGTTTTCAAACCAGAGGAGCAGGTAGGTGGCCCTCCAGAAAAATGAAATAGATTGAGTGCCTGTATGTGGCAGTCCCAAAAATTGTTTAAAACAGAGGACCGGGTAGGTGGCCCTCCAGAAAAATTAAATGCATAAAGTACTATAGCTAGAGCTAGAGATGAGCGAGCACTAAAATGCTCGGGTACTCGTTATTCGAGACGAACTTTTCCCGATGCTCGAGTGCTCGTCTCGAATAACGAGCCCCATTGAAGTCAATGGGAGACTCGAGCATTTTCAAGGGGACCAAGGCTCTGCACAGGGAAGCTTGGCCAAACACCTGGGAACCTCAGAAAAGCATGGAAACACCACGGAAATGGACAGGAAACAGCAGGGGCAGCATGCATGGATGCCTCTGAGGCTGCTTAAATGCACCATTATGCCAAAATTATGGGCAACAGCATGGCCATGACAGAGTGACAGAATGAAGCTAGATAGCATCTAAAACATCCAATAATTGACCCTGACACTATAGGGGACGGCATGCAGAGGCAGCGGCAGCAACGGCAGGCTAGAGAGTGGCATTGCGACATACCCTAAATGGACTCAGGCTTCAAACCAATGGGTGGCAGAGAGGAACCAAAGGAGGTGAGCAAGAAGCGCTGAAATAATATTGGTAAATGATAAAAGTTTGCCAGTATATTTTGTGGATTACACAGCAGGGTGGCGACAAAGTTAACATGGAAGCCATGAAAACAATCCAAAATTCTGCCTGACACAGCTCGTTTGATAAGGGGACCATGTATGGAGGCAGTGAACTAGTAGTAGATTAAAGGTGCTGCAGTTAAAACTATGTTAGTTGGATCTTGGCATGGAGCTGGCGCTCTGCTGCCAGGCGAGCTTTCGCCAATCCAAGCCCCTGTCTCTAGGCTACTCCCCAAACAGCACTTCTAAGAACCTTTTGTATAAGATAAAGTGTAGTAGCGTTCTTATAAGTTTAGGATATGGCGGGTGAGGGGAATGTAAACAGAAGCGCAAGAAGCGCTGAAATAATATTGGTAAATGATAAAAGTTTGCCAGTATATTTTGGCTTACACAGCAGGGTGGCGACAAAGTTGACAAGTTTGATGTGAAATGCCCTGTAATAGCTCTTGGGCGGTGTGCCTTTTATCACCTAGGCTCAGCAGTTTGAGCACCGCCTGCTGTCGCTTAGCGACGGCACTGCTGCTGTGCCTAGAGCTACCGACTGATGGCGCCATGCCCACAGATGGTAATTCGGAGGAGGAGGAGGTGGAGGAGGAGGTGGAGGAGGGGTGGGAGGAGGAGGAGGTATAGTAGGCCTTTGAGACCTGGACCGAGGTAGGCCCTACAATCCTCTGCGTCGGCAGTATATGACCAGCTCCAGGGTCAGACTCGGTCCCAGCCTGCACCAAGTTAAGTGTAGTAGCGTTCTTATAAGTTTGGGACGGGTGAGGGGAATGTAAACAGATGCGCAAGAAGCGCTGAAATAATATCCGTAAATGGTAAAAGTTTGCCAGTATATTTTGTGTATAACACAGCAGGGTGGCGACAAAGTTAACAACTTTGATGTGGAATCCATGAAAACAACCCAAATTTCTGCCTGACACACCTCGTTTGATAAGGGGACGATGTATGGAGGCAGCTATATAGACGACTTTTGGAGGTAGCAATGGAGACAATTTAATTTGGATAGTGCCTGTATGTGGCAGTCCAAAAAAGTTTTCAAACCAGAGGAGCAGGTAGGTGGCCCTCCAGAAAAATTGAATAGATTGAGTGCCTGTATGTGGCACTCCCAAAAATTGTTTAAAACAGAGGACCGGGTAGGTGGCCCTCCAGAAAAATTAAATGCATAAAGTACTATAGCTAGAGCCAGTGGGCCCTGTCAAAAAATAGCCAGTTTCCTTTGCTTTAGTGTACAAAGAGGAGGAGAAGGAGGAAAATGAGGAGGAGGAGGAGTGGATAAATTATGCAGTTCACCTGGTGGAGATTGGAAATTATGAGAAATCCAGGCTTTATTCCTCTTAATAAGCGTCAGCCTGTCAGCGCTGTCAGTCGACAGGCGTGTACGCTTATCGGTGATGATGCCACCAGCTGCACTGAAAACCCGCTCGGACAACACGCTAGCGGCAGGGCAGGCAAGAACCTCCAAGGCGTACAGCGCCAGTTCGTGCCACATGTCCAGCTTTGAAACCCAGTAGTTGTAGGGAGCTGTGTGATCATTTAGGACGATGGTATGGTCAGCTACGTATTCCCTCACCATCTTTCTGTAAAGATCAGCCCTACTCTGCCGAGACTGGGGACAGGTGACAGTGTCTTGCTGGGGTGACATAATGCTGGCAAAAGCCTTGTAAAGCGTACCCTTGCCAGTGCTGGACAAGCTGCCTGCTCGCCTACTCTCCCTCGCTACTTGTCCCGCAGAACTACGCACTCTGCCGCTAGCGCTGTCAGAAGGGAAATAGTGTTTCAGCTTGTGCACCAGGGCCTGCTGGTATTCATGCATTCTCACACTCCTTTCCTCTCCAGGGATGAGAGTGGAAAGATTTTGCTTGTACCGTGGGTCCAGGAGAGTGAATACCCAGTAATCGGTGCTGGAATAAATTCTTTGAACGCGAGGGTCACGGGATAGGCAGCCTAGCATGAAATCTGCCATATGCGCCAGAGTACCAACGCGTAAGAATTCACTCCCCTCACTGGCCTGACTGTCCATTTCCTCCTCCTCCAACTCCTCTTCTTCTGCCCATACACGCTGAACAGTGAAGGACTCAACAATAGTCCCCTCTTCTGTCTCGCCAACATTCTCCTCCTCTTCCTCCTCATCCTCCTCCACCTCCACCTCCTCCGATATGCGCTGAGAAACAGACCTAAGGGTGCTTTGGCTATCAACAAGGGAATCTTCTTCCCCCGTCTCTTGTGACGAGCGCAAAGCTTCCGACTTCATGCTGATCAGAGAGTTTTTCAACAGGCCAAGCAGCGGGATGGTGAGGCTGATGATGGCGGCATCGCCACAGAGCATCTGTGTTGACTCCTCGAAGTTACTCAGCACCTGACAGATATCAGACATCCACGTCCACTCCTCATTGTAGACTTGAGGAAGCTGACTGACCTGACTACCAGTTCTGGTGGAAGTTGACATCTGGCAGTCTACAATCGCTCTGCGCTGCTGGTAAACTCTGGATAACATGGTTAATGTTGAATTCCACCTCGTGGGCACGTCGCACCACAGTCGGTGAGCGGGCAGTTGGAAGCGGCGCTGCGCTGCCCTGAGAGTGGCAGCATCTGTGCTGGACTTCCTGAAATGTGCACAGATGCGGCGCACCTTCGTGAGCAAATCAGACAGATTGGGGTATGTCTTGAGGAAACGCTGAACTATCAGATTTAACACATGGGCCAGGCATGGCACATGTGTCAGTCTGCCGAGTTGCAGAGCCGCCACCAGGTTACGGCCGTTGTCACACACAACCATGCCTGGCTTCAGGTTCAGCGGTGCCAGCCACAGATCAGTCTGCGCCGTGATGCCCTGTAATAGTTCTTGGGCGGTGTGCCTTTTATCGCCTAGGCTCAGCAGTTTAAGCACCGCCTGCTGTCGCTTAGCGACGGCACTGCTGCTGTGCCTAGAGCTACCGACTGATGGCGCCATGCCCACGGATGGTAGTTCGGAGGAGGAGGTGGAGGAGGGGTGGGAGGAGGAGGAGGCATAGTAGGCCTGAAAGACCTGGACCGAGGTAGGCCCCGCAATCCTCGGCGTCGGCAGTATATGACCAGCCGCAGGGTTAGACTCGGTCCCAGCCTCCACCAAGTTAACCCAATGTGCCGTCAGCGATATATAGTGGCCCTGTCCGGCAGCACTCGTCCACGTGTCCATGGTCAGGTGGACCTTGTCAGAAACGGCGTTGGTCAAAGCACGGATGATGTTGTCTGACACGTGCTGGTGCAGGGCTGGAACGGCACATCGGGAAAAGTAGTGGCGGCTGGGGACCGAATACCGAGGGGCGGCCGCCGCCATGAGGTTGCGAAAGGCCTCGGTCTCTACTAGCCTATAGGGCAGCATCTCCAGGCTAAGCAATCTGGAGATGTGGACATTAAGGGCTTGGGCATGCGGGTGGGTTGCACTATATTTCCGTTTCCGCTCCAGCGTCTGGGGTATGGAGAGCTGAACGCTGGTGGATGCTGTGGAGGATCGTGGAGGCGACGATGGGGTTTTTGTGCCAGGGTCCTGGGCAGGGGGCTGACTATCAGCTGACACAGGGGAAGGAGCAGTGGTGTGCACGGCCGGAGGTGAACGGGCTTGGTGCCACTGAGTGGGGTGTTTAGCATTCATATGCCTGCGCATACTGGTGGTAGTTAAGCTATTAGTGGTGGAACCCCTGCTGATCCTGGTTTGGCAAAGGTTGCACACCACAGTCCGTCGGTCATCTGGTGTTTCCTTAAAGAACCTCCAGACTTCTGAAAATCTAGCCCTCGCCACGGGAGCTTCACTACGTGACACATTTGGCACTGATGCACCTGCTCTGGCCCTGCCTCTCCGTCTGGCCCCACCACTGCCTCTTCCAACCTGTTCTGGTCGAGGACTCTCCTCCGTCTCAGAAGCACTGTGTTCACCCGGCCTCTCAACCCAGCTTGGGTCTGTCACCTCATCATCCTCCGATCCCTCAGTCTGCTCCCCCCTCGGACTTCCTGCCCTGACAACAACTTCACCACTGTCTGACAACCGTGTCTCCTCCTTGTCGGACACCTCTTTACACACTTCTTCCACTACGTCAAGAAGGTCATCATCACCCACAGACTGCGACTGGTGGAAAACCTGGGCATCGGAAAATTGCTCAGCAGCAACCGGACAAGTGGTTTGTGACTGTGGGAAGGGTCCAGAAAACAGTTCCTCAGAGTATGCCGGTTCAAATGCCAAATTTTCATGGGAGGGGGCAGACTGGGGGGGGGAGGAGGCTGAGGTGCAGGAGCTGGAGGAGTGCCGATTTCGGTGACATGGGTGGACTGCGTGGAAGACTGACTGGTGGACAAATTGCTCGAAGCATTGTCGGCAATCCACGACATCACCTGTTCGCACTGTTCTGGCCTCAACAGTGCTCTACCACGAGTTCCAGTAACTTCAGACATGAACCTAGGGAGTGTAGCTCTGCGGCGTTCCCCTGCTCCCTCATCAGCAGGTGGTGTCTCACCCCGCCCAGGACCACGGCCTCTGACCCCTGCAGTAGTTAAACGCCCATGTCCCCGCCCTCGTCCTCTACCCCTAGCCCTCGGGTTAAACATTTTGAAAATGAAAGTTATAACTTTAATTTTTTTTTACTTTTTTTTTGTGTGTTTTTTTTTTTTTTTGTGTTTTTTAGTTTTTAAAACCAAACGATGCTATCCTATTGCTATGGCTATTTTCTAGCCAAGTATGAAAGCACACTGCTATGCCAGATGAGATGACGCTGAGTTATGAAAAAATAAACGTAAAATATAAAGTAAATGGCAGACTGTGCCTAATTTCAATCCAACCCCTAATAAATTGTCCCACTTCGGTCTTTGCGATGGATATGTGCGTCACTAAGCGCTAAACACAACGGTCGCAAGTCTCCCTGCAAATTCCTCACAATATGGTAGTAGATGCACTACAGCAAGGCCAGCCACCAGCAGATCAACCAGAAATAAAATATATAACGCTATTGTAGGCGTAAGTAAGCCGTTTGGATTCTCCTATGGCTATTTTCTAGCCAAGTATGAATGCACACTGCTATGCCAGATGAGATGACGCTGAGTTATGAAAAAATAAACGTAAAATAAAAAGTAAATGGCAGACTGTGCCTAATTGAAATCCAACCCCTAATAAATTGTCCCACTTCGGTCTTTGCGATGGATATGTGCGTCACTAAGCGCTAAACACAGCGGTCGCAAGTCTCACTGCAAATTCCTCACAATATGGTAGTAGATGCACTACAGCAAGGCCAGCCACCAGCAGATCAACCAGAAATAAAATATATAACGCTATTGTAGGCCTAAGTAAGCCGTTTGGATTCTCCTATGGCTATTTTCTAGCCAAGTATGAAAGCACACTGCTATGCCAGATGAGATGGCGCTGAGTTATGAAAAAATAAATGTAAAATAAAAAGTAAATGGCAGACTGTGCCTAATTGAAATCCAACCCCTAATAAATTGTCCCACTTCGGTCTTTGCGATGGATATGTGCGTCACTAAGCGCTAAACACAACGGTCGCAAGTCTTACTGCAAATTCCTCACAATATGGTAGTAGATGCACTACAGCAAGGCCAGCCACCAGCAGATCAACCAGAAATAAAATATATAACGCTATTGTAGGCCTAAGTAAGCCGTTTGGATTCTCCTATGGCTATTTTCTAGCCAAGTATGAAAGCACACTGCTATGCCAGATGAGATGACGCTGAGTTATGAAAAAATAAACGTAAAATAAAAAGTAAATGGCAGACTGTGCCTAATTGAAATCCAACCCCTAATAAATTGTCCCACTTCAGTCTTTGCAATGGATATGTGCGTCACTAAGCGCTAAACACAACGGTCGCAAGTCTCCCTGCAAATTCCTCACAATATGGTAGTAGATGCACTACAGCAAGGCCAGCCACCAGCAGATCAACCAGAAATAAAATATATAACGCTATTGTAGGCCTAAGTAAGCCGTTTGGATTCTCCTATGGCTATTTTCTAGCCAAGTATGAAAGCACACTGCTATGCCAGATGAGATGACGCTGAGTTATGAAAAAATAAACGTAAAATAAAAAGAAACTGGCAGACTGTGCCTAATTGAAATCAAACCCCTAATAAATTGTCCCACTTTGGTGTTTGAGGTGGATATGTGTGTCACTAAGAGCTAAACACAACGGTAGCAAGTCCCCCTGCAAATTCCTCACAATATGGTACTAGCTGCAAATAAAAAAAAAAAATGTATAACGTTATTGTAGCCCTAAGAAGGGCTGTTGGGTTCTTGTTGAATCACTCCTGCCTAACACTATTCTAATAGAACAGCCTAACGCTTTCCCTGACCAGCAGCAGCTCTCTCCCTAGCGGCATCCAGACACAGAATGATCCGAGCAGCGCAGGCAGGGGCTAGTCTATTCCAGGGTCACCTGATCTGGCCAGCCAACCACTGCTATCGACGTGTAAGGGTACCACGTCATGCTGGGTGGAGTGCAGAGTCTCCTGGCTTGTGATTGGCTCTGTTTCTGGCCGCCAAAAAGCAAAACGGCGGGAGATGCCATTTTCTCGAGCGGGCGAAGTACAAGTATGTTCGCTCATCTCTATTAATTATCTAAGTTTAATGCATCAGCTAATATTAACCATATGATCTGGGGAAGGGTAACATTTGGAAAGCTTGTGTATACTCTTCAGGCCATTTAGATTTTGCCAGTTCCACATAGATCTACTTCTGAAATAACAGATCTGATTTAAGTTGTATTGAAAGATAAAGTTTCATTGTATGACTACAATCTTCTGTTGAGCCTGGAAGACGGAGGGAGTTTTAATCAAATGTACAGATCATACAATAATGGATGGTATCTGCAGTTATCATCATGAACAGCATCAACATTGGTTTACTTTATAAGGGTTAGAAACCCCAAGTGAAAATCAAAGGGTTGAAGTAAAATATATACAGAAAGGATGAGTCTGAAGCCCCTGAAGACCAGACACATACCAGCTGCTCCCCGTTCATCACAATTATAGTATATTTCTAGATTAATGTTTTCTTTGTGTCATTTCTTAGATGCTTTGGTCTTAGGCATTGAAACGTCCTACTACTTGCCTAAGGTGTTTCATGAACATGGAAATTAAATAACCTTTGCAGACTTTGAATTCTCCTGCCTGCAGCTCTTGTTGCGGGTTCTCTCTTGGCCCATCTTTTCTACCTCTACAGATGGCCACACCATGAGCATTCATCAACACACTCATAACCTGAGGAAAAATGTGAATTATTAGCACAGAGTTCCTTCTCCAGCTCTAGACTAGCGATCCTTTGGGCACATGTTTACTTAAAGCAAGCTATCTCTCAAGAAGCTCTCAATATGCTGTTTTCTTCAACAGAGATGAGCAAACATAGATTAAAAGATAAAGGGGTGTATAAGAAAAGACTGCAGTTATGAGGAACATAAGATACAGACAGTTAAATATATTTTACTATATGTAAATGTCATATTCCTTTTTGATCAAATTAGCAATGTAAAGGGGTTAAAACAGAGCTTCATTTGTGATCACAAACCTGTAGCAGCAGCTGTCATATCGCTTTGCCTAACCAAACAAAATGTAGCATTAAAATATAGTTTTTGCATGTATAATGCATGCCCTGCACATAATAGTTGTTATTTACATATCATATATAAGACATTTTGATCAATAAGTAAACCCCCAATAATCACAAAAATGATAACTGTGTCATTGCCACATGGTCGTTACTTCAGTTTGTACCCGACTATTCATTTGATTACAATTTTGTCTCTAATAAATGGTCTTGAATTTGAGTTGGCTTGCGAATATGACCTTCTTCGAATCCCTCTCATTATTCGGTGTAGGGAACATTTCTCTGTTGGGGGCCATCATCTAGGGGAGTTGATAATCAGCAAGAGATAGTGGGGGATGGGTCATATCATTTGAACTCCTGACCATCTTATCGGCAGTTAGTCGATACAACCTATTCACACAAAGGCTCTACGAGGAAGGACAAGACTCAAGTACATAAAATAGTTTTATTTTGGGGGCCCACTTTTAGTTTTGCCCAGGGCCCCACTTTGTCTAAAACCGGCTATGTGCGACAGCCACTGCCATAAGATCTTTAAAGTTGTCCAGAATGGTAGCTTTCCAAAGGACAGCAATTTTGCAACTGTTCAAGTTAGAATCAGGGTTTGTGGGTAAAAAGAGAGCAAAACTAACCTTTTCCCATTTTTGGGCAGCACAGAAAGCTCAACACTTTCCTGGGATGGTGAGGACAGCCTTGGTGATGGTTGGGGTGGTGATGTCACATCCTTTCTTTGCGGGGAGACAAGTGACCTTCCCATTCAGGAGGCAGGGATAGAGGCTTAGACAACCAAAGTAGCAGAGGAAGCCTCAGGTGCTTCTATGTTATTTTTTGTGTATGATCCACTACAGCTCATGTTTTGTTTGCGGGAGGCCTAGTAATACATGTGGTGGTCATATTGTTGCTTGCTTCAGGGACTGGCTGCACAGTGCCCAAATGACACATTTTGCCTTCTCAAAAATTGCTTGAAAAAATGCAATGTCAGGGAAATCCTATGGGCCAACTTTTGTTTTTGCCATGAGCATGGTGGAAGGTAGCATGCCTCATCATGGCTATGGAATACACGAAGTGCCTTTGAACCCTTCTGCAGGCTATTTAGGACTTTGTGACCACCACCTCTCCCTCCAAACTATAATTGCCTTTGAGCCATGTTTGGTTTAGGACATCATAATCAACCCTCAGATCTTCTACCACCAATTACCCACGGCTGATCTTCTTTTCAGTCTCCACAGTGTAGAAAGCTGCAGAAGTTGGCACTTTGGTTTCATCATCAAAATGGTAGATGTTCTGCTGTCCCCTGAGGAAGCTACCACGAGGTAGTGATACGCGTGGGGCATCTATCCCCAGAACCCCGCTCTCATGGCCTGAGCATTTAGGTATACAACTTTCTTATTTGTACATGGTTCTGTGCTGATCCTTGAATTGTGTGTCCATCCATTATTGTGTTTCACCCCTCTTTTTGTTGTTACCCTGCATTTGTATGGACTTGTCTAAAGATTTGATTAGCTCACCATTGATAATATTTATTTCTGTACATTGTTGTATACTATATTGTGGCCAGTAGGGGGAGCTGGAGTTCCGGGAACAGTGCACATTATCATGTGTTGAGCACTTTCCCGAGGATGTCATTCATTTGTGACTTGGTTCACAATTTTTAAAGGTTTTTAAGCATGTTTTGTGGTGTAATAAAGATATTATTTGATTGATCTATTTTTCATGCCTCTGTTCTTTTTGTGGCTTTTGATGATATATTTTGGCATGTTTTGATCAGTGGTTACTGTTGGGCAGTGCTAGTCCACCTCTTGTGTATAGATGTTCTGCTGTCGACATGTTCATTCTTCAACACAAATTGTTGGGGTACTCTTTGGTATGTAATTTTGCCCAACCCGCCCATTACTATGGAAGAGCACAGCAGAACTTAGCCTTCAATGAGCGCTATTCATGCATTCTCCTTCCAGTGACATTTAAAGAAAATAATAAATTCAAACATAGCATTTCACGATATGAGTAGGTCATTGAGGAGTCAATGAGGATTAACAAACAAGAGCAATCAGCTAACCTCCAGTGGTGCACTGCCTTTCGTCTCCGATTGAGAAGCAAAAGGAAAATAAAAGCCCTATCAATTACAATCACATAACAGACAAAATGGCACCCTCTTCATCTGTTTAATATCTAGAGTAAAAAAAGCTTCTTTACCATAAGAACAGTAAATCTGTGGAATAGGAATAGCCTACCTTATAGCAATAGTCATTGCAATAACAGCAGAATGCTTAGAAAAATCCTGGTTACACACATACATTTATATACATACACACAAACATAGCAAACAGTCCGATTAATTAGTCTAAGACAGTATAACAATACCTGTGTCTATGTAGCCTAACCCCCCTCCCCCCCCCCAAAAAAAAAAATACAAAAGACATGGCTTTATGGCCGCATTCACACAACCATATGTACAGCCGCATATGTCCCCCATAGAAGGCAGTGGCCGCAAGGAGCCATAGGACGTGTTCTATCTCTTCCCGTATTACAGGGTGTGCACAATGGATCTCTATGGAGAGGGTTGGGGTCACCTTCCTCCTCTCCATCGCGGCTGAAGTATGCCCACCTGGCCAAAGCCATGCAGGCATATGTCAATGTAAATGCAGCCTTACTCACTAATTTCAGGTTTCCTTCATCTCCAAGCTCTATCCAAAGATGGCGCTGCAGTGCTAACACCTCAGGCACACGCTGCCTCCCCTCAGCTTCCAGCAACCTCTGGCTCACATGGCAGATCCAGGTCAGTCTCAGAATCATATGATCTCTCCTTGCCATTACGAGGACAGAGAGAGACAACAGATAGAGAAAGGAGCTCATAATTTGCAGCACTGAAGGCCCTGCAGGACCTCGTGTTATCTCCCCAGGCCCACAGCCCGGCCATACAGAAGCCACAGCTGTATCAGGAGGTAAGCTGTAGGGAACAGCTACTAGGCCAAGACATTGGTGACGCATTTGATTCACTGCCTACATGTAATAATACCCTCACAGAAGTATCAATGAAGGGAATGCTGACCACATTGCGTGGATCCTTTAAAAGGGAAATTGCTCAATTGCTGTTTCCTATACATGTATCAATTCTATCTCTGGGTGACAAAACTGACCATATAGTAAACCAAATGGGAGAATTTGCGTCATCTCACAACAACGTTATAAATTCACATTATTTACTGACCTTTCTGCAATGACTTAACAGCTTAGAAGGCAACTGGCACCTATTACCACCATCTTGCGGTAAAATAAAATCCTCTATAAATGGGGTTTCCCTGTACACCTCCTCACTAAGGACAGTGTAACTTACGCTTTATGATCAGTAGATGAAGGATTTCTACAACTAAAAAGTTGGAACATTCCCACTCCGAATATGCCAACATCTCCGAAGAAACCTCCAGACAGAATAGAAGAGGAATGGCAAATGGTTGAACACCACAACACCCACCATTAATCAGTGGTCAGATACACTGCAGATGGCGGTTGTGGTCCTTGGCTCACAATGCCTTCTATACAGTATCTGTTGGACTTTCCCCCAACATGGTCCGTCAGAGCCTTTTTCCAACTATGGGTCAAACCAGAAATATGGACTCTAACAGGTTGCATAAAAATAACAATTTGTTCAAAATTTTTATCTGTTACTTTCACTTGGTTTCTTTGCACAGTAGATTTATTTAGATAATATGCTTTTTTTTTAGAGGTCTAGGGATAAAAGCAAAAGTAATAGCAATTTAGATATACCATATTTTTCGGACTATAAGACGATTCTTACTATAGGACGCACCCCAGATTTAGGCTTCCAAAAAAGGAAAAATATATTTTACAGAAATTAAAATATCCCTGTTGGTCACACTAAAGCACAGCACACACAGATCTGCTCCATCCATACATTTACACACACAGCTCTGCTTCATTCATAAAGTTACACACACAGCTCTGCTATATCCATACAGTTACACAGTTGAACAGTGGCAGGGTATATATTGCAGCTAGAACCATTTTCCTACCAAAAGTACTACACAAAAGAAAAACAAACCTCCCTTAAAGGGAACTTTTAAAAAAAATACAGGCAGTGGACGGTTCCCATAGAGCCCTATTAACTAACTGCCACCTTTCTAAAAATAGTTTCCTTTAGATCTTCATAAAATCTGAGTTATAAACTTGACCGGTATCTATGCCTTATGACCAGGGTGACATCCTCTTAGGTCCTTTATTTTCCTAACCAAAGCCGCATCTGCCATGAGGCGGGATGAAGTTCCAGCCTCAGGCTGCAGATTGCAGACACTTTTGGTGGCGGTGGGTCACCGACGGCAGTACAGACTTGTCAAAGGTTCGCAAGTCCATGCTACCTGAAAAATCTATTACAATTAGTTGATAGGCAGAGCGTGCAGCAGAGAGCATCTTCGCTAGGTAGTTCTGAAGTGGTAGGTTTCCTTTCATAAATGAATGCGTTAAAGCCATGTGTGAGAGCACCCTTAGGCCTTTCACAGATCATACAACATGTGAAAAACTTTATTTTGCCTTCATCACTGATTTCATTGCATAAAACATGCGTGAAAACACTCAAGACTGATCTATATTTTCTATGGAAATTGATCAATGAAGAATGCATTGCACTTGCATGTGCCTTTTGAAGCGTCTCCAAAGAATTGTATGGGGCGTTTTTCACGCAACTTAAAAAAGTAGTGCATGTTGAGAGTTTCACACCTGTTAAAAAAAACCCTGCAATGTGCATTTTATACATCAAAAACATGCATTGAACTTGCATGTGAAAAATGCTGGTGTGAAAAAGGCCTTATCTTTATCACATGACCTGACAGGATTGTTTAAATTTTTTAGTTTCAACAAAATTTTATTGTCACAGCAAAACACATACCCCCTTGCAGGGGAAGTTCACAGAGTTTGGTATGATACATAGCCAGCTACTGTATCAATAAAAAAAAAAAAGTAAGGGAGGAGGGAAGGTCATAGGGTGGTTGGAAACCTGGAAATGGGATTAGTACAAGATAGTTGTATACGTGTCAGTATAGATAACCAGTAGCCATGTATACAGATATGCCATGTGATTGCTAAAGGTTTTTAGGGGCATAGAGCTAGAGCCCTCTCAAGGGTTGGTGAATCTTGTGCTGTGAGCCATGGGTTCCATATGCCTTCAAATAGGGGTAAGGTGTCGGTCCTGGTTGCCTCTATTCTTTCAAATAACATCAGTAAATTGATTCTGTTCTTAACCTCTGTGAACGATAGGTCCAGTGATTTCCATTTTGCCGGTATATGGATTCTAGTTGCTAAAGCTATAAACTGAACCAAGCAATGAGCTTTATTTTTGACCCTCACTGGTATATCCCCTAGAAGGAGTATAGCTTGGGTTACGGGGGTTGCATTACCTAATAGACAGAGGATTAGGGTCTTAACATTGTTCCAGAGAGAGGCAACCAGGGGGCAGTGCCATCAGAAGTGGACCATATCACCCAGGGTGTCATAGCCTCTGAAACTGCTGTTGGGTAGGTGGGGTACATATTAGCCAGACGGGTAGGGACGTAATAAATTCTATGCAATAACTGATTGTTTCAATTTTTTATAGATGTCATCCCTTATGAAGGATTGTCTTGAAGGCTGAGCCCATGTAACAAACACACAGTTAGAATCCCCACATCTGAAACTGTTCATTTTTTATATCTTGCATATGTTGAACATAAAAATTATTCAGACCTAAGATTGTCACATTTTGCTCAGATTACATCCCTTCAAACATATGCCATATTTTCTTAAATCCTGGTGTTTTCTCCAGTTTCAACCAGAGCATATGTGAGTAGGCGGATTTACTTATAATTTCTTATTCATAACAACAAAGACTCAAAATTTAGGTACTGAGTGCAGAGTTGAAATCTCTGGCTGTTTCTATAGAAACAAATGTCTATGCCACTTAAAAGTTTGATCTAAAAATACATACGAAAGGTATAAATACATATCACTGGGATAGTATTAGGGAGAAGAGGAGCTTGTACTTCTCATTACCATCACTTGATTTGTATTTATGTGTAATGTTACAGACTTAAGAGAAAACACATTTCCTGTATTACAGAGAATGACTCAAGAACTTTTACTCAGGATTTAAAATGAGAAAAATGATTGCAAGATCCCCAACCTCAGCTCAGAAAAACTTGAATAAAAGAATGTAACAATGTAATTGTAGGTTAAAGCTAAAATATACATAGCAGTAAGGGTGCGGTCACACGTCACGTTTACTGCATGATGCGTTTAAAAACGCATTGCTACAACTGAAGGGAGATTTGCCTAATTAAAGCATGCGTTAACCGCAATGTTAACACATGAGTTAACATTGTGTTAACAACCGCATACGTTAACCGTGATGTTAACACATGCGTTAACAATGCGATAACACTTGCGTTTTGTAAACGCAAGTGTTAACAACTGTTTAATTAGGCATGTCTCCCTTCAGCGGTAGCAATGCGTTTTTAAACGCATGCAGCAAACGCGACCTGTGACCGCACCCTCAAATAGAAAAAAGTTAAGCTCACTTGGAATCAATCGGGAAGCACATTTCAACGCCCAATATTGGTTGTACAATGGAGGTAGCAAGGAATAGAGAGTTAGGAAAACTGCTTAAGATAATAACATCATATTAAAAAAAGAAAGAAATGATTAAAAAAAATTTAAGAACATGATGGTATGGGTAGTGATAAGTAGACCCGGGCAGCACTTTTTGTGGGAGAGGAGGCAGCTAGAGTCACAGTAAGGAGCACCTAGAAATAGTAAAAAATTGGCCTTTTCAAGGCAATGTAAGGCCCCTTCCACACTAGCGAGTGTGATGCGATGAACTCGCATCACACTCGCAACGCAAGCTGCCGGGAACGCACGGCCCGAACGCTGCACCGCGGGAGTGAACTGACATGCTGAGTTCACTCCCGCGGTGCAGCGTTCGGGCCGTGCGTTCCCGGCAGCTTGCGTTGCGAGTGTGATGCGAGTTCATCGCATCACACTTGCTAGTGTGGAAGGGGCCTAAAGTGCTGCATGTTCATTCCCAGAATGTAGAGGCCAGACAAAGTTGAGGTATTGGTCAATTACATTGCAAAGAGTACCTCAACCAAGTTCCCTCAGATTGTCTTCAATCCCCTCTTTCTCTTCTATGTTGCAGACAGAGTGCCCAGATGTACAACAACTTGGGGCACATTTACTTAGTAATTTGGAAAATGCACTAAAAGTGCTATTTTCCATGTATAATGCTGCGTGCAGCGATTCACTAAGATTGTGCACCACAAATCATGAATCTGTCACTTCCCTGTACTGGTCTGACAGATTTCACCATCTTTTTTGTGGTGCACCTTTAACAAAGGGGGCGTGCGACAAAGTTTGCAAATTAAATACGGCACTTGGTCCAAATCAGTTGTGTTGCGTGGAAGCCATAGCAATTGCACCACAAAAGGGTCAAGTGCGACACAATAGCAGCGCAGACACTTCTTAAATATCTGTGAAAGTTGTTTCAGTCTAGAAAAAGGTGCACAGTTTGTCAAAAGTGCGGGGCAAAGCCCTTAGTAAATGTGCCCCCTTGTGTTGGAGGATGAGGATGTAGACAGCGGACCAGTGCAGCGCATATACTGTGATGATAATGAAACGAAAGTTCCAAATTATCTGATGGATAAAAGGCAATGATAAAATCTGAGGAAGACATGGTGTCAAAGAGCCGAAGGTAGCCAGAACATGATGCGGAAGGGTGCAAAGGTGCATCAGGCAGGTCATAGTCATGACGACACATGCTACCACCGACCGTACCCAGGGCTGAACAGACAAAGGTCTGCCCAGAGGATCTCCCTGGCGTGGCATTTTTTCAAACAGTTTCTAGAAGACAAATGATGTATCATTTGCAAGCTGTGCTGCCGGTTCCTGAAGCGAGCAACAATATGAATACCATGTGCATGACCCCAGCAAACAAAACATGTGCTGCAGTGGACCACACAAAAAAAAAAAAAAATGAAACACTGCTGCTGTTTCAGTTGTCTAAGCCTCTACTACCGACTCAAGTGCAAAGGCCTCTTGTCTCCCCACAAAGTGATTATGTGACACCACCACAAGCAAAATTAAGCCTGTCCATCCCAGGGAAGTGTTCAGCATTTTATGCCCCAGAAAATGGAGAAATAGAGGAAGTTTGATCCATCTCAACCACAAGCCCTGGTCCTGAATGGGACAGTTGCAAAATTGTTAACTTTTGTAAAGCTACCATTGTGGTTAGGCTTAAAAATCTGATAGCGGTAATTGTCCCATATTACGCCAGTTTCAGCCACCACTACTTTTCTGGTCAGGCCATCCCCCTCCTGCACCAACATGTTGTGTAGAAAATGAAGTGTGCACTGTGCAATGTCATTAGTCACTAGATGCAACTCACAACTGATGTGTGGAAAACTAAAAAGGGGCAGGGACATTACATCTCTTGTAATGTAGTGGTGGCTGGGCCCTAAGCAGGAATGGCCATGGCACATATACTTTCACCACCCAGGAATGTCAGACATCACTCCTTGCCTCCACCCGCTATTCTGGTTCCTCTTCTCCTGTCTCCTCATCAAGTCAGTGGTGATCCGACACCGCTACTTTCAGCACATTCATGAGGAATGGAATCCCCCAATCCCTATATATTGGGTCCCTCTAAATGGAGGCCAATAAATGGGCATCGCTCCCTTCCTATGCCAAGTGTGAACACACAATAAGACAGACAGATGACATAAATGGGAGTCAACAACTAGATAGCAAATAAAGTAAAGACTCAAAAGACAGTAGAATGGTCAAGGACATAGCAAATAGTCAAAAGCCAGGAGGAGCAAGAGAAACTGAATATAGCTAGCAGAGTGTACAGAGCTAGGCAGACTAATGGTTTAACCATCAAGGAAAATGGCTGCACACAGATCTTAAATCAGATTTCACCAGGTGAAGGAGAGGCAGAACTGAAAGTGTGCAAGCCTTAACCCTTACTGGTCCAGAGAAGAGGTCACAGATTTTCAGCTGCCCAGCAGTAGAGCATAGTTCAGACTGCCAACTGAAAACCACTGAGAAATTCAGTGCCTTCTCAGTTGAACAGCATAAGACTGTAAATCCAAAAGAATAATGAAGTAGGGGATATGGGCACTACATAAAATGTAAATATATCCCCTACTCTAGTTACACTGTACCCCAAAAAGATTGGACCAAATAATGAGAATCAAAAATTTACAAATATAACATGATACATTTTATTATACATATAGTTGCACAAAAAAGCAGAACAATGGAAACAAATGTTTATATTAAAATCAGTGTATGCCGTTACAAGTATAATAGTGATTAACCACCATAGGAGCATACAAGATACTGGGTATGGAAAGAAGTAGTACAGGTAAAACAATACACTCAATAATTTAAAGGCATGAAAAGCATGTGAATGAAATGTCAATAGAAAATCTGAAATAAAGTAACCATACCAACTTAGCAGGCATACACTGCACAGCCCCGACACGTGTTTTGCAAGAAGCTTTCTCAAGAGGAGTCGAGAAAGCTTCCAGAACCTTGAAATAATTTATACAGAATTGCTCTTCATGTGCTTTTCTTTTCTCATCACAAATTGTATTTTGTGGAATATTTGGATGATATCTTTTGTGTTTAATTCTGAAAAAAAATAGAAATTTGTCAAAAATTTAGAAAAATTCTCAATTTTCAAAGTCATACATTTTTTGCTTTTCCAGTAGATAATCTTAGCACCCAAATAACTGCTTTATGTTGGCATAGCTTTTTACGTATCCTCTCATTTTTCTAGGTTTTTATAGGGCTTAGAAAATTTTTCATTTTTATGACAATCGCCAAAACCTACATTTACAGGCACCTGCTCAAGTGATTTTGAGAGGACTAATAATAAAAAAAAACACATAAATTACCCCATTATAGAAACTACACCCCTCAATTAATGAGAAACCAACTTTAAGAAGTTTGATAAAATGTTTATTCTTTGTAACATATGGGTGTTTATTATTTCCGGGATGAGATCCACTTTTCACTTGAATCATTTAGAGGGGTTCAATAGCTAATTGATAGGATTTTATTAAGTTTTTTTTGGTTGAGAATCTGAAAATCATTAATTCTGGTTTAGTGTTTTTAGGTTTTTCTTTGTAGGCCATTCACTGTACCATAAAAATAATATGTTATCTTTATTATATGGATCACCACGATTACAGCAATACCCCATTTATATAGCGTTTTTATGGTTGCCTTGTTTTGCACAATATAGAACTCATTTGTTGACAAATTTGCTTGCTTTTGCGTCACTGTGTTTTAAAGGGCATCACATTTTTATATTTTTATATATGGAACTTATTTTTTGTGGAAAAACTGTACTTTTTATTGGTATCTTCATATTTTATGAAGTTGGATATGAAAATTTTTACGCTGTTCACCATATGGGTTCATTAAAAATTTTATTTTATTCTACGGGTTGCTGTGGATGTGGGGATACCCATTATGTAGTGTTTTGTGGTGATTTTCACTTTTTTAATGTAAAGCTAGTTTTATGTGATGGAGCATTAGGGAATCTTTATTCATTCATTTATTTATTTATTTATTTATTTTATCTAAACAGTTTTTTAAAACTTTTTCTTTACGGTTTTGCTTTGTCCCGGGGTGGTACCTGAACAAGTGATCATTTGATCACTTGTTTATTGTAGTATACTGCAATACTAATGTTACAGCATATTACATAATCAGCCTATGCAATCTGCATAGGCTGAAAGGCACTGTGTTAGATTGTGCTGAAAGCAGTTACTACACAGTCACATACAGCCGAGCTTCAGCACTGATTGCACTGATTGCACTTACTCTGCATAAGCAACTGACCGCATTTCCCGACATACATGTGCTATGCTATGGGGTTAAAGAAGTGCATAGCAGAACTGCAAAAATTGACCTGGACATTCAGGGATCAAAGAACCTCAAGTAGTCAAGTAGGAGTTAAAAAACTTTATTACATGTTTGAAAACTTTTTAATGTTTTTTTTTTACAGGTTGGCTTCTTCAAGCTCTCATTTAGCTAACACACTGGAATACAAATGTATTGTAGTGTTTTATAAAAATCCTGCGCATGTTCAGTACATTACAGCCTGGACCTGCATGGAGGATTCCAGATTAGATTCTGCAGCCCGGGGCACTCGTCGGACCCCAGGGCTGCCATCAGAAAATTGGAACTCCCATGGTAAGGGGTGCTGGGAGACGGCTCAATCACCATCGGATGCCCTTGAGACACTGCGGTCATGCTTGACCGCGGCTTGCTAGGGTTTAGTACCCATGATCGGAGAATGGGTACAGTGTGTCCACTGTAACATAAAGTTGACACCTGCAGTTTTAGACACCGACTCCGTCTGGGAGCCGGTGCCAGAATTAGGAATTGTTAGTACAATACAGTTCAGGAATTTACTTAGTACTGCGCCATACTAAGTTCCAGTGTCAGGAAGGGGTTAAAGGAAACCTAACAGCACAGAGAGACAGAATTAGCACCTGGTAGCACCTCCACTTCCTTGTGTATTTAAGGGAGCCCCCTCACCCTAAGATTATAGCGAGCCAATTATGTGCCATCTCCATTTGAGGGTAAAGTTCATCTAAGAATCCAGTATTCTGATTCATTTTCAAACTAGTAGAGTCTAATTTGACAGCTTTGATTCTAGAACCCACTTTTGGGAGATCCTTATGTACATCTGTTATTTGGGAGCCCTATTTCTCCATCTCATGATTGACACAGATTGGAATAGTGTTGGGGGGGGCTTCACTCAAGTCTATGGCAGGACAGCACTGAAGAAAACACCCACCAGACTCCCTTAGGCTCATTAGCGAAATTTTAAAATATTATTTTAAAAGGAAGGAAGCCTTGGATAACACATACAATAAGATTACCGCGGTTACAGTGCCATGATCTACTGTATTAGTAAGTAAAAAAAAAAGAAATGCAGTTACTGTCACTGCACTATGGTACCATATGAGGATATAGATGAAATTAATAATGGCCCTGTATCATAGCAGCATATATAAATATACACATGCATGTTATTCAGACTGCCTTAAAAAGGGCAATTCTTGATTATCCCTGAGTAACACCATCTCAGGTAGTATTATCTACCTAGCTCTTTTCTGACATATGAGGATATAGCTGTAATTATTACACTTACTGTCACTGCACTTAATAATAAACGAATTGAGTGAACACAGACACTGCAATTCAGAAATACACGGATGCAGTTAACAGTTTGCTGCAAATAGTACTTAGATTGGAACTGTAAGGTATTACTATATGATGCAAATAGTACTAAGACTGGTACTGTGAGCTATTACTGTATGATGCTGGAAATACAAAAAGTACTAACTCGGTGCCTTTAAGTTATTGCTGTATGATGCCTGAAATTAAAATATTACTAACAATGCTCCTTAAAATATTGCTATATCCATGGGACATGTACTGGGCAACAACCTCTTAGGACACTAATTTAGATGTTTGTGAATTAGTATGCTGTCAGGTTTAGATATCTGATACCATTTCCTTCCCTATCTCCTACCGTCTCCCTGGTGTATGTTTTGTGTTTTTGAGTCTTTTGGTTATTGACATGTGTAATATGTTTATGGCAGATGCTCATATCATTTAACCCAACCAAAAAGGAAAGAATTTACCTTCTTTCTGTATAAATGTGTGTACCACATTTATTGAGGACACTGATTGTTACATAGGCCACATTTTACGGCGGGAGTTCTTGTAAATGTTCTGTATCTTACAATTGTCTGTACCTTATATGTATGGAAAATAATAAAAATACAAAAAAAAAATAAAAATATTGCTTTATGATGGTGGGAATGCAAATAGCACTAACACTGCTCCTTTAAGATATTGCTGTGTGATTATGGAAATGCAAATAGTACCAACACTGGCCCTGCACTATAGCAGCCTATGAGTAGCAACATGCAGCCCTAAAAAGGGCAATTATTTCAGATTCCCACCTGTCCCTAATTACAGTAACTTCCTTTCCCTACCTAACAGCCCTGAAAAGTGCAAATGTTTGTTTTTGATAAAACCCTGTTTGTCTGACCCTATCTTGTGTATGCACCTGGACATGTGACATGTGACCTGTCCCACCTCACCATGGGGGATGACTGTGGTTGGTAAGGAGCTGCAAGCTGGTTGATTTGCTGCTCAACAGTCAATCAAACAGCTTGTTGCATCAAGTTACTCATGGAGCTGAACTTTGTGGTTCAGGTCCATTAAATCTTAATTATGAGTATTAATTATAGCAGTAAAAACAATTGTGATTCCAGAATTGACACATCAACTACAGCGTTCTATATTCTGCTCTTGTAGATTTTATTCTTATCAGTAGGTCACAGCTCAGGAGCAGATACTTGCAATCTCCTGAACAATCTTTATGACAAACATCCACTGTCACCATAAATGCCATTCAATTGGATAATATTGTCCTTATCTTCCTTCAGCTGCAGAAAGGTTTGCCTACTACATTGAATATTCCATTCACAACACTAAAATATGCAAAATGTTCTTTTTTTATCAAATTTCATCTCATCTGAGAAATAGCTGCATAAATTAAATCAGTGGATGAGCAGTGCCCAGCTTTATTACACACTGCTGAAGAGCTTTTCATCATTATCATACAGTATATGCTTACTTCAGAGACACAATATATTAGCTAATAATTACATAGTTCACCAACAAAATGGAAACAACATAACCCAGGTTTTAGTTTAAAAAATACATGGAAGAGTTGAAAATTATACACATCTTTAGTGATATTGAAGATTTCTGAAAACAGCAGTGCCTAATGCTAATCAGTGCCCATGGAGCCCTATTGTAAAAGGCCTTGGAAACGGGAAAAAAGAGCAAATGCTGTTTCAGTATGTTCGCCAGTTGCATCTGCGCCACCCCTGCCAATACTATGGCAGGCTGGTAGTTGCGATTAGCGCCCTCTCCAGGTTAGGAGCTGACGGAGGGCGTCAGGAACCCTCTATGAAGGTTCTAAAACCTGTTCATCAGGTCATAGCAGCTGGTTAAGTGGGTGTAAGTTATTGACCAATGATGTTACAGCAATGTAAACTGGAGTGTGATTGGAGAGGTGCTACCACCTGACCTGGGTGATAAAACCCCTAGGCAGGGAAGAGCACAGGTCTCTTTGCTACCAGCTCTCTTGAAGAGCAAAAGGTCTTAGTCAGTCAGTAGAGATGGGCGAACGATTCTAACGAAGTGGAATTCGATATGAACTTCACAAAAAATTTGATTCGTCACAAAGCCAAAGTTTATGCTGATTTGCGGGAACAAATTTTTCTTTTCCCCCTCTTTTTTCAGCTAAATGGGCGCGAGCACAACGTGTTACATGGGCAGAGAACTCTGGGAAGGAGAAAGGATCACCCCCAATGACATCTGCAGACCTGTAAGTCAATCAGCGACCGGCAGGCTTATGTGATGTCACACAGGCTCACAGCCCTATAAAACTGTCGGCCATTTGCAATCCCGGCATTTTACATTACATGTGCTGTCTGTATTATCTTGCTTCTACTGTACTGTGCAGTAGCGATTCTTGCTGATATCCCTGGATGTTCTTTAAGGGGGATCTATATACCCCAAATAGAAGTTCTATTTAGTGCCAAAATCGAATAGGAAGAAATCTGTTTCACATTCATGCATCTGCAATAGCGATTTGTGGACCAATCCCTGGTTGTTCTTTAAGGGGGATCTGTATACCCCAAATAGCAGATGTAAATCAGAAAACACGAAAAAAAGGGGAATACAATAAAAATTGTATCTCCGGGAATCTCCGGGACTTGATGTTCAGAAGTTATCTGACCCCTATTCAATCTCAACCTCGGATACTTGGTGCCGTTCCACCGAAATGGGGGAGCAAACCATGCGTGCGATGCATAGCCTGCCCCAATATGGAAACAGCAACGGTGTTTTCTGATTTGAAAGGTGGACGTGAGTTCAAGATCAGATGCCAGATCTCATGCGATACAAAAGGGGTGATTTATTTTGCATGCTGCCCCTGCCCAAAGATCTACATTGGCATGACGACTCGTGAGCTACGTGCCAGAGTGAGGGAACATGCCAACGACATTTCCAAAGCAGCATTAGTGGATCCCTCTCAGTTCGACAAATTAAAGCCGGTCCCCCGCCATTTAAAAAAATATCATTCCTGCAACCCGAAATTATTGCAGATTCGCGGCATTGGCCACGTAAATCTCGACATGAGAGGAGGTGCGCGAAAACGGAAACTGCTACAGGTCGAATCAAAATGGATTTGGACTCTGAATACAGTGCACCCATTTGGACTAAATGAAAACTTTGGCTTCTTTGTGTTCTTATAATATATTATATGTGATTTGTATTATTCGTTTTGCTATGACCAATTACAAGATCTGCCCATTTGCACCCGCCCAGAAAGTTCAGGATTTGATTCATGCATTTTGTTTTGCCTAGTTTTTAATTATTTTATACTCATTTTAGAACTATTTTTTATAGTGATCTGACTTCTTATATGGCAAATAATTCGGCCCGGTATTTTAGGCCTCTCATTATAATTAGCACTATGTCTGTTGTTTCATATGTACCTGATTTCACTTTTCTTGAAGCCTAATAGAACTTGGCATTCATACATATTTGGTTGTTGTGTATAGGCGGTTCCGAGATATGTTCTTGCAGTGTCGGGATATGTATACAATTTTTAATTATATATAGGTGGACTAACTCATGCAACTTTAGGTCATCCATCTTTTGGAACTATGTAAGTATTATGGTAAGGGCTCCTGTCTAGAGATGAGCAAGCCTCAATGCTCGGGTGCTCGACTCGAATAACGAACCCCATTGAAGTCAATGGGAGACTCGAGTATTTTTCAAGGGGACCAAGGGTCTGCACAGGGAAGCTTGGCCAAACACCTGGAAACTTCAGAAAATGATCGAAACACCACTGAAATGGACAGGAAACAGCAGGGGCAGCATGCATGGATGCCTCTGAGGCTGCTTAATCGCACCATTATGCCAAAATTATGGGCAACAGCATGGCGATGACAGAGTGACCAAATGAGGCTAGATAGCATCTAAAACATCCAATAATTGACCCTGACACTATAGAAGACGGCATGCAGAGGCAGCGGCAGGCTAAAGAGTGTCATGGCGACATACCCTAAATGGACTCAGGCTTCAAACCAATGGGTGGCAGAGAGGAACCAAAGGAGGTGAGCAAGAAGCGCTGAAATGATTTCCTATGTGAACAAAAGGTTGACAGTATATTTAGTCGATAACACAGCATGGTGGCGACATAGTGACCAAGTTCCATAACGTATCTGGTTAAACACCCGAAAAATGAGCTCGTTTGATAAGGGGACGACATGTGTAGGCAGCCATGGAGACGACTTCCATGATTAAGAGTGACAGTATGGGGCATCCATATTGCTTCTATGATTGAAACTTCAGGTCTCCAGCATGGCGGCGACAGATGCACCGAGTTCCATTATGTATCTGGTGAAACACCTGAAAATTCTGCCTGACACAGCTCGTTTGATAAGGGGATGATGTGCCCTATATTCTCTCGCACTCCAGCGTCTGGGGTATAGAGAGTTGAAAGTTGCGCATGGAGACATTGGTGGACGCTGTGAAGGATCGTGGAGGCGAAATGGACAGGAAACAGCAGGGGCAGTATGCATAGATGCCTCTGAGGCTGCCTAATCTTGGGATGGAGCTGGCGGTCCGCTGCCAGGCGAGCTTTCGCCTGTCCAAGCCCCTGTCTCTCGGCTCCTCCCCAAACAGCACTTCTAAGAACCATTTGTATAAGATCAAGTGTAGTAGTGTTCTTATAAGTTTGGGTTATGGCAGGTGAGGGGAATGTAAACAGATGCGCAAGAAGCGCTGAAATAATATCGGTAAATGATAAAAGTTTGCCAGTATATTTTGTGGATAACACAGCAGGGTGGCGACAAAGTGGAAGCCATGAAAACAACCCAAAATTCTGCCTGACACAGCTCGTTTGCTAAGGGGACGATGTATGGAGGCAGCTATATGGCAGACTTTGGGAGGCAGCTATGGAGATGATGTGTGGAGGTAGCAATGGAGACAACGTGTGGAGGCTGCTATGGAGACAATTAAATTTGGATAGTGCCTGTATGTGGCAGTCCAAAAAAGTTTTCAAACCAGAGGAGCAGGTAGGTGGTCCTCCAGAAAAATTTAATAGATTGAGTGCCTGTTTGTGGCACTCCCAAAAATTGTTTAAAACAGAGGAACGGGTAGGTGGCCCTCCAGAAAAAATAGCCAGTTTCCTCTGCTTTAATGTACAAAGAGGAGGAGAAGAAGGAAAATGAGGAGGAGGAGTGCATACATTATTCAGGTTGAGCTTCTTTCACCTGGTGGAGAATGGAAATCCTGAGAAATCCAGGCTTTATTCATCTTTATAAGCGTCAGCCTGTTAGCGCTGTCAGTCGACAGGCGTGTCCGCTTATCGGTGATGATAACCCGCACTGAAAACCCGCTCAGACAACATGCTAGCGGCAGGGCAGGCAAGAACCTCCAAGGCGTACAGCGCCAGTTCGTGCCACATGTCCAGCTTTGAAACCCAGTAGTTGTAGGGAGCTGTTTGATCTTTTAGGACGATGGTATGGTCAGCTACGTACTCCCTCACCATCTTTCTGTAAAGATCAGCCCTACTCTGCCGAGACTGAGGACAGGTGACAGTGTCTTGCTGGGGTGACATAAAACTGGCAAAGGCCTTGTAAAGTGTACCCCTGCCAGTGTTGGACAAGCTGCCTGCTCGCCTACTCTCCATCGCTACTTGTCCCGCAGAAGTACGCCCTTTGCCGCTAGCGCTGTCAGAAGGGAAATACTGTTTCAGCTTGTGCACCAGGGCCTGCTTATATTCATGCATTCTCACACTCCTTTCCTCTCCAGGGATGAGAGTGGAAAGATTTTGCTTGTACCGTGGGTCCAGGAGAGTGAAAACCCAGTAATCGGTGCTGGAATAAATGACTTAAACGCGAGGGTCACGGGATAGGCAGCCTAGCATAAAATCTGCCATATGCGCCAGAGTCCCAACGCGCAAGAATTCACTCCCCTCACTGGCCTGACTGTCCATTTCCTCCTCCTCCAACTCCTCTTCTTCTGCCCATACATGTTGAACAGTGAAGGACCGAGCAATGCTCTGTCTCGCCAACATTCTCCTCCTCTTCCTCCTCATCCTCCTCAACCTCCTCCGATATGCGCTGAGAAACAGACCTGAGGGTGCTTTGGCTATCAACAAGGGAATCTTCTTCCCCCGTCTCTTGTGACGAGCGCAAAGCTTCTGACTTCATGCTGATGATGGCGACATCGCCACTGACCATCTGTGTTGACTCCTCAAAGTTACTCAGCACCTGACAGATATCAGACATCCATGTCCACTCCTCATTGTAGACTTCAAGAAGCTGACTGACCTGACTACCAGTTCTGGTGGAAGTTGACATCTGGCAGTCTACAATCGCTCTGCGCTGCTGGTAAACTCTAGATAACATGGCTAATGTTGAATATCACCTCGTGGGCACGTCGCACAACAGTCGGTGAGCGTGCAGTTGGAGGCGGCGCTGTGCTGCCCTGAGAGTGGCAGCATCTGTGCTGGACTTCCTGAAATGCGCACAGATGCGGCGCACCTTCGTGAGCAAATCAAACAGATTGGGGTATGTCTTGAGGAACCGCTGAACTATGAGATTTAACACATGGGCCAGGCATGGCACATGTGTCAGTCTGCCGAGTTGCAGAGCCGGCACCAGGTTACAGCCGTTGTCACACACAACAATGCCTGGCTTCAGGTTCAGCAGTGCCAGCCACAGATCAGTCTGCGCCGTGATGCCCTCTAATAGCTCTTGGGTGGTGTGCCTTTTATCGCCTAGGCTCAGCAGTTTGAGCACCGCCTGCTGTCGCTTAGCAACGGCACTGCTGCTGTGACTAGAGCTACCAGCTAATGGCGCCATGCCCACGGATGGTAATTCGGACGAGGAGGTGAAGGAGGGGTGGGAGGAGGAGGTGGTGGAGGGGCGGTGGGAGGAGGAGGCATAGTAGGTCTGAGAGACCTGGACTGAGGTAGGCCCCGCAATCCTCGGCGTCGGCAGTATATGACCAGCCCCAAGGTCAGACTCGGTCCCAGCCTCCACCAAGTTAACCTAATGTGCCGTCAGGGAAATATAATGGCCCTGCCCGGCAGCACTCGTCCACATGTCCGTGATCAGGTGGACCTTGTCAGAAACGGCGTTGGTCAGGGCACGGATGATGTTGTCTGACACTTGCTGGTGCAGGGCTGGGACGGCACATCTGCTCAGTCTGCTTCCCCCTCGGACTTCCTGCCCTGACAACAACTTCACCACTGTCTGACAACCGTGTCTCCTCATCCTCCGACACCTCTTTACACACTTCTTCCACTACATCAACAATGTCATCATCACCCACAGACTGCGACCAGTGGAAAATTTGGGCATCGGAAAAGAGCTCAGCAGCAACCGGACAAGTGGTTTGTGACTCTGGGAAGGGTCCAGAAAACAGTTCCTCAGAGTATGCCGGTTCAAATGCCAAATTTTCCTTGGAGGGAGCAGACTGGGGGGAAGGAGGCTGAGGTGGAGGAGTGCTGATTTCGGTTACATGGGTGGACTGCGTGGAAGACTGACTGGTGGACAAATGGCTAGAAGCATTGTCCGCAATCCACGACATCACCTGTTCGCACTGTTCTGGCCTCAACAGTGCTCTATCATGGGTCCCAGTAACTTGACACATGAACCTAGGGAGTGTAGCTCTGCGGCGTTCCCCTGCTCCCTCATCAGCAGGTGGTGTCTCACCCCGCCCAGGACCACGGCCTCTGACCCCTGCAGTAGTGGGACGCCCACGCCCTCGTCCTCTACCCCTAGTCCTCGGGTTCAACATTTTCAAAATTAAAGTGTAAACTAAATTTTTTTTGTGTTTTTTTTGTGTTTTTTGTGTTTTTGTTTATTTAAGAAAACAATGCTATCCTATTGCTATGGCTAGTTTCTTACCTACACTGACAGCACACAACAGGATTTTGTGCTGTGCCTGATGACTTTTAGTTTTGAAAAAAAAAAGAAAGAAAAGAAAAAGCAGACTGTGCCTAATTCAATCAAACCCCTAATAAATTGTCCCACTTAGGTGTTTGAGATGGATATGTGTGTCACTAAGAGCTATACAGAACGTCCTGCAAATTCGTCACAATATGGCACTAGCTGCACTACTAGTGCCAGCAAGGCCAGCCACAAGCAAATCAACAAAATATATATGTATATAACGCTATTGTAGGCCTAAGAAAGCCGGTTGGGTTCTTGTATGCCTAGTTTCTAACCTACACTGACAGCACACAACAACTGGATTTTAAGTCACTTTAACCCTTTCAGGACCTGGCCCTTTTTAGTTTTTTCATTTTCATTTTTTACTCCCCATGATCAAAAATCCATAACTTTTTTATTTTTCCATGTACAGAGCTGTGTGATGGCTTATTTTCTGCGTAACAAATTGCACTTCATAGAGATGGTATTGAATATTCCATGCCGTGTACTAGGAAGCTGGAAAAAAATTCCAAATGCAGTGAAATTGGTAAAAAAACACATTTGTGCCGTCTTCTTGTGGGCTTGGATCTTACGGATTTCACTGTGCGCCCCAAATGATATGTCTACTTTATTCTTTGGGTCTGTGCGATTACGGCGATACCAAATTTATATAGGTTTTATAATGTTTTCATACATTTAAAAAAATTAAAACCTCCTGTACAAAAATTTTTTGGGGGATTTTGCCATCTTCTGGCGCTAATAACTTTTTTATACTTTAGTCTACAGAGCTGTGGGTGGTATAGTTTTTTGCGGATTTTAATGACGTTTACAATGTTATCAATTTTAGGACTGTTCGACCTTGTGATTACTTTTTATAGAATTTTTTAATTTTTTTAAATGACAAAAAAAGTGCCATATTTGACTTTGGGCGCGATTTTCCGTTACGGGATTAAATGCAGTGAAAAACAGTTATCATATTTTGATAGATCGGGCATTTTCGGACGCGGTGATACCTAATGTGTTTATGAGTTTTACTGTTTATTTATATTTATGTCAGTTCTAGGGAAAGGGGGGTGATTTGAGTTTTTAGGGTTTTTTATTATAATTTTTTTTTTTTAACTTTTTGTTATTTTTATTTTTAGTATTTTTCAGACTCCCTAGGGTACTTTAACCCTAGGGTGTCTGCACGATCCTATCATATACTGACATACTACAGTATGGCAGTATATGTGTATTTTACTACTCATACATTACAATGTGCTGATAGCACATTGTAATGCATGGGTTAACCCGAAGTAGCCTCGGGTCTTCGTGAGACCCGAGGTTACCATGGCTACGGATCGCCGCTCCCCGATGACGTCACGGGGAGCTGCGATCCTCGAAAAGATGCCGGCGGCGATCAGCGGGAAAACACCCGCAATATGCAGCAAAGACTTATCGGCTATGGAGAGGGCTCAGCGCGTGAGCCCTCTCCATGCACCTGCGGCCGACCCGTGACGTGCTATTACGTCACGGGTCGTGAACGGGTTAAGTTTTGGAAAAAAAAAATTGTCATACTGTGCCTAATTCAATCAAACCCCTAATAAATTGTCCCATTTAGGTGTTTGAGATGGATATGTGTGTCACTAAGAGCTAAATATAACGTTCGCAAGTCTCCCTGCAAATTCCTCACAATATGGTACTAGCTGCACTACTAGTGCCAGCAAGCCCAGCCACAAGCAAACAAAAAAATATATATATATATATATAACGCTATTCTAGCCCTAACAAGGGCTGTTAGGTTCTTGTAGAATCACTCCTGCCTAACACTATTCTAATATAACACCCTAACGCTATCCCTGCAGCAGCAGCAGCTCTCTCCCTAACGGCATCCAGACAGAGAATGATGCGAGCAGCGCGGGCAGAAGCTAGTCTATTCCAGGGTCACCTGATCAGGCCAGCCAACCACTGCTATCGATGTGTAAGGGTACCACGTCATGCTGGGTGGAGTGCAGAGTCTCCTGGCTTGTGAATGGCTCTGTTTCTGCCCGCCAAAAATCAAAACGGCGGTAGATGCCATTTTCTCGAGCTGGCAAAGTATTCGTCCAAGCAACGAGCAGTTACAAGTACGCTAATGCTCGAACGAGCATCAAGCTCGGACGAGTGTGTTCGCTAATCTCTACTCCTGTCACTTTATTTTTCACATCATGTGTTATCACAGCACTTCACCAGCTTGTCTTTTTTTTTTTTACCCTCACAACAGTTTTCTTCACTCACTATCTCACTACTCACCAAGCATAATACCATTGTTTTCAGTGTCTCTCTATACTATTATGTTTTTTGAATATTATTGTGTTTATTGAATATGCGTCTCTCTATATTATCATGTTTATTGAATACGTGCACGTAACATGACCTTTCCTTTCCATTACAACTTGCATTTACAGTTGTCATAATTTTTCATCCACACTCCTGTGTCATTGCACTTGCATTCACACTTGCATTTACACTATAATAATAATAATTTTTCATCCACACTCCTGTGTCATTGCACTTCACACTTCACTCCCATCACCCACATTGCATCACAAACACCACCATTTCGCATCTCACACCCATCCCCACAGCGCTCACCATTCATTATTTCTGTATCCCATACCCATTTAACGTCCTCTTCACATACCTGACCTTCAGCCCCACACTCATACACACTGCTCATCTTCAATCTATAAATATCACTTATCTTATCTGAATATCTGAATTAAATATAACGATTAACAGGATTAATGAGGAATTTTTTCACTTCTGTACACATTTATTTATTCATTTATGCAATTGTGTATATAGACAGTATGTATTCAGAAATCTTTATATATTTTTTATATTATATTTTTATATTTAGTCATTTATATACAAGTCATGAACTTATCTTTGGTCTATGTCAGCCCTTTACTTGTATTGTAAAATTTTCTATCATGTTATTTACTGCAAGACAGTTCTTTTTATTGGTATCCAATCAATATGTTGCATTGGGTTCATTCTACTTCCACCCATATTGTCCAACTTACTGTTTTGAACATCGGCATCTCCAATAGGTTGTTATGCACCGCATGTTACTTTTCCATCTGACATCTCATGCCTCCTAGGATGCCTCTGCTTCTACTTTTTCACCTAGTGCGCATGCCTGCCTGCCTCTGGTCCGCGGTCTCCGTGCTGGGAGGCGTGTCGCAGAAGTCACATGACGCGGTCACGTGTACCGCCTCGGTGACATCAGCGCCCGTCTTGGCTGGTGACGCGGACTCATGCAGACAGTCATGCGCCGCGATTACAGGTGATTTCTATCACAACAACAGACTTTGAATTCTCATTGGTCAGTTGGGGCTTATATACTGGGCTGGTCTTATTTAGCGTTACCCCTTGAGAAAGACCGGCGGGTTGAAACGCGCGTTGGGGAATTCTTACTGACCAGGTAACTATGTATACAGGTTTTCGGTACTCGCCCATGGATTAGTTCTTGTTCATGGTATTTGTGTAAGCAGAACCAAGATCAAGGGAGTGGTAGTAGTGTCTAAAAACAATATCTTTATTAAGTCACATAAAAATGCACCACGAATTAATGCGACAAACAATACAAAAAATTATGGTTACCTGTCTGATGTGGTGTATAAAGACATGTACCAAACGGAAAAACATATTAAAAATTAGAGTACATTATCTGATGTAGGTGATACCTCGATAAGCCTACCGTGGTTCAGACGTACTCGAATCGACAATGGGAGCGGGTGCAGACCGGTGGGAACTATCCCTATCGGTCCCCAAATATACTCCCGCTCTAACAAGAGCAGTCCCAAACTGTCCCTGTATTATTCGCTAATCCTCATCCAGATCCGCCTCCCTGACGCGTTTCATCACCATTGGAATCCTCAGAGGGTCTGTTAGAGATCGACTGGTTAATAGCCATTTCAGACCCCCTACACCAAAAGGCACATGGCTAGATAGGAGAGTGAAGGGGTGCTTCAAATGTGGGGGATGCGTGGCATGCCCTTACATACAAACTGGTAAGACATTCGTGAGTAATGTAACAGGGAGAACACACACGATAAAAGACTACATAAAGCGACTTGTAGATGTGGGCTGGAATATGTGGGTAAAACCTACAGAGAACTTAGGAGAAGAATTGGAGATCACCTAGGTGATATAACACATAAGAGGGATAAACCCCTCTCCAATCATATCTCCATGTACCACAATGGGGACACCACGGCCCTACGATTTATGGGTATAGACCTGATACCTTACCCAGAGAGAGGCGGGGATTGGGACAGACTCATATTACAAAAAGAGGTGAGGTGGATTTACACTTTGGACACCGTGGCACCGAAAGGGTTAAATGAGCAGTTCACCTTTGCGCCCTTCCTATAACTGAGGAGAGCCAACGTGTAGAAGAATGTCACCCTTATAAAGGGAATACAATTGTCAGTCCTGTGTGCTAATTAATAACCTCTTTAATAATGCTATACCAGTAAATGTCTTGTTCTTAAATATAACACAATTGTCAGATTCGTCTATAGATTAATGATTTTTTCTAAATATGTTACTATTTGTTTTGTCTGATGTAACTTCTACCAGACATAAACTTAAGAGTAAGCCCTTCTGGGGACCTGGTCGATCTTCACTGGCTGCGTTTTCTCTGTCATACACAAGTGGTTTATACTACCTGCACAGCAGGAACATGCGTCTCCTAGGAGACGCGTCCACATGACTCCCGCAGCAAAAAAACACGCATGCGCACTGTCTCCCAGTCGGTCCTAGGCCGGTTTCCATTCTGGTCCGCAACGCTAGCGGCGCTGACCAATCACAAGCTGGGATGGCACGGACCAATCGGGGGACGTGTGGGCGGAGTCAGGATTTTAAAAAGGCGGAAGCATATTCTGTCGGCGCCAACCTATTGCCACACCGCTCATAGATACAGTCCCGCGATCCACCACTAGGACGCGGCACTAGCGGCTTCTTAAAGGGCTGGGCATACAGCAAGTCCTGCACGAGTTTAAGCACTTTTATAAATAAGTGCAAACCTTTTTTCTTCATAGCTACCTCAAACGCAAATCCCTCTGAGGATTCCAATGGTGATGAAACGCGTCAGGGAGGCGGATCTGGATGAGGATTAGCGAATAATACAGGGACAGTTTGGGACTGCTCTTGTTAGAGCGGGAGTATATTTGGGGACCGATAGGGATAGTTCCCACCGGTCTGCACCCGCTCCCATTGTCGATTCGAGTACGTCTGAACCACGGTAGGCTTATCGAGGTATCACCTACATCAGATAATGTACTCTAATTTTTAATATGTTTTTCCGTTTGGTACATGTCTTTATACACCACATCAGACAGGTAACCATAATTTTTTGTATTGTTTGTCGCATTAATTCGTGGTGCATTTTTATGTGACTTAATAAAGATATTGTTTTTAGACACTACTACCACTCCCTTGATCTTGGTTCTGCTTAAACATATATATAATAGGAGTGACGTAACACTAATTTTGGAATTGATTGTATTGCTCATCACACTTGTTCATGGTATTGTAACGTTACAGCTGTTAACCGTCCGGGCACACACAATGCTGTAACTCACTATTGAGCTTGTTATCAGCATGCCCCTCACTATTGTTTACTTACCTCCTGTATTTCATATGTCCTGGTCTTTGTGAACTTCTGCCTCTCCTGTAGCCATCCTTTTTATCTATTATGTTTTTATAAACTCACATTGTACCCAATAAAGTCTAAATTTTCACTTTCACTAAACGTATCTCAATTTTTATTGTATTCCCCTTTTTTTGTGTTTTCTGATTTACATCTACCATGTACGGGGATGAAGGAGAGTTCCCTGGCACAACCCCCTCCATATAGGTATAGATTAGTTATAATCTTGATGGTACAATATTACTAAACGTCACTACACACAGTGGTTTTGATCATACCCCAAATAGCAGTTCTATTTAGTGCCAAAATCGAATAGGAAGAAATCTGTTTGACTTTGACTTGCAAGACAGGGGGACACTGCGGAGGGAGGTGTCGGTATCGCTAGCCGACACCCCACCGATCACATCCCAGGACCGATCTGGTTGGTCCTGTGACGTTGATCGCCGCCATTGGCCAATCGATTCAGATTGGCCAAAGACAGCGATGTATGACCCTGGGGGGCTGATTTTACTAACCCAACGCTCTCTAACATCGCCATTTTGCTGTTGGAGTAGTTAGAGAGTTGTGCTAGTGATCTGTCCCTTTACTGTACCTCAAAACACTCGATTGTACGTTTTCCCTATCCCCCACAACCGCACATTTCAGTGCAATCTGTTAGGAGTTGGAGGAGTAGCGTGTAGGAGTAGGAATGGCGTGTAGTAGCACGTGTTGTGTGGAGGAGCAGGCGTTGTGTGGTGTAGTGGAGTGGAGTAGGTGAAGTGGAGTGGAGTAGGTGAAGTGGAGTAGGTGTAGTGGAGCGGAGTAGGTGTAGTGGAGCGGAGTAGGTGTAGTGGAGCGGAGTAGGTGTAGTGGAGCAGAGTAGGTGTAGTGGAGCAGAGTAGGTGTAGTGGAGCAGAGTAGGTGTAGTGGAGCGGAGTAGGTGTAATGGAGCGGAGTAGGTGTAGTGTAGTAGTGTAGTGGAGTAGGCGTTGTTCTGTGTTGTTCTGTGGAGGAGTAGGTGTTCTGTGTTATTCTGTGGAGGAGTAGTTTTATTTCTGTGTAAGTTCTATACTATCCCCCCATCATGTCACAAAAATCATACACTGACTTGGAGGTGTATAATTATATGGCCTCTGATACAGAGTCAGCTAGTGGGGATGAGTGTCGGTTTTATTTGTCTACTCCCTCCTCACAAAGCGACTCTGAGGAACCCCCGAGAAGGTGCTTACGTAGTAGTTCCGAAGTGCGGGGGACTTCTCCTGGAGTGCCGGGGACTTCTCCTGGAGTGCCCGGGACTTCTCCTGGAGTGCCGGGGACTTCTCTACTTCAAGTAACAGCAATCAAGAATTGCATCAAGCATACTACATACTAATGGGACATATTTATCAGGGCCTCTGCACCACGTCAGTTGCTTTTGGTAGAACTTGCGATTATTTTGCCCTCTCCACCACCTTTACGCCAGAGGGGTGTGAAGGGGCGTGGCCGGCTAAGCAGAGGGTGCAGCCGGCCGGGATTGGGCCGTTGCGGGGCATTACTGTCCCCGCGCAATCTTTGCTGCCCGCGATTTTTCACATGTGAAAGGTCACCGGCTGCGTTTATTTCTACACTAGACAGGGCCCTGCATAGAATAAACGCTGCACAGGACCCTGCCCGATACATCAAGAGGCTGGAGCCTCTTGAAGGATCGCTCTGCAAAAATCCACAAGCGCCGGTGTATGATAAATATCCCCCAATTTCTGTAAATGACAATGTCTAGAGAGAAGCTTCCAGGATATTGTGGCAGTGTGGAAACTCACTTCAACCAAGTATCACTTCATTATAAATGGGATTTACAGGAGGCCAGTAACAAGATCTTTATTGATTTGTATTTGGCATTTCTGTCCAGGGCAAACTAATATGAAGTTAAATGAATAAATTGAGTATAAAAGGATATTTTTCTTGTGTTTCATACCAGATGAAAGAAAAACAGCTACTGCACATATATACAAGGGAGACCAGTTATAGGATAGAAGTATACGATATTAATTAAAGAAGCAGGACACCAAGAAATATCTTCTATTAATGGAAATCTACAATCAAAATCAAGTATGATAAAGCAGGGACCCCTACTCATAGATCCAGGCACCGTGACAGTTGTAATCTTTCTTATATTTATTGTCTGTGAGCTGGATTTACACACTGTTAGGGTAGATTCAGATGGCCATCTGGGGGGATGTATATGCGGGGATGTTTATTTCTCTATGGAGGGGTCACCTCCTCCTCTCCAGCGCACAGCGGTATGCAGGCTGTGTGAAAGTACCCTTACGCTGTCAGTGCAGTAAAATTACAGCAGGAAGTGCTCACTGCACAAGTACTAAGGAAGCAGAGTGGAGGGTAAGACAGTGTAACAGTCTGTAAAGCCAGATAACAGAGGGGCTTTGCTAGCCCATCTGGATTATTAGAATAATGCTAAATGTAGCAAATGACATAAATCTTTTCCAATTGTTTAAAAGTTGTTTTTCACTCATGGGTTTACTTTGCCTTTAGGTAAATAAATTCTACATACCCTGCAAGGGTATAAAGATAAAAACTGAATTTCTTATAAAAGAACTGACAGCTGGGAAACAAAAAGTAATGTCTGAAAGGTGCCCTACAGCATGTGTCAAACATAAGACCAGTAGGCCAAATCTGATCCACCACCTCACCACCCCCTTTAAAGGTCCTGAAACCGCAGTTTGAAAGCAGGCAGGCATCCTCCATTCCCCAAGAAGCTTGATTCTAGTACCATATGTAGGATGTAAATTCTCGTCATGAAGGCACTTTAATATCTATACAACCCAGGGCCCATGGCAGTCTTACTCTTCCCCGGACACTAACACACAAGATATTGGGGCAGATTTACTTACCCGCTGCGATACCGCAGTGTGTTGTCCGACGTGGATTCGGGTCTGGCGCGATTCACTAATATCGTGCGTCCGAGTTCCTTCCTGTGTCGCCTCTGAGCAAAGATCCGCCGGAGTTCACCTGTTTTTTCCTGGTGCATGGGAGTACTTGATCTTGCGACACAAATCCTTTTGTCCAAATCCATCGGGTAGTCCGTCGGCCCGCCCCCCGATTTCTGTCAAGCGCAAGCCGGCGCTTCAGACCCTTAGTAAATAAGCCCCATTGAATTTTTTCCCCATTCATACTTGATATTCTGTAACATTACTGTACCACTCTGGATTCTTATCCGTCCTTATGGCTGATGATAGAGCCTGCTCTATCTTTTTTGTATCAACTGCACCGTAGAGTGAGCACACATTGTGATCACCGCATCGCGCCCAGGTGCCATAGGCATGTATGGCAACATATATAGGGTATACTTCCCCACAATGGCCATCTGAATGAGGCCTTAGTAGTAGTTCCATTTACAGAACCATACAGTACTACCTTACAGTACCAGTCTTAGTATTATTTACATTTACAGCATCAGACAATACTACCTTACAGTACCATACTTAACAATATCTACTATATTACAGTGCAGTCTTACGAGTAGTTGCATTTACAGAACGACACAGTACTACCTAACAGTACCAGTCTTAGTATTTACATTTACAGCATCATACAGTTCTACCTTACAATCAGGGCCGGCACTATGGGTAGGCAAAGTGGGCAATTGCCCAGGGCAATTCTTTCAAATGATTTTTGAATTGTGTTTCTAGGTGCTATGGATCCAACGATATTCAGGTTTATAGTGAGAATATCAGGTGCCATTTTTATATATAAAAATCACTCCCGACGGCAATTTAACAGTTAATATCTCCGTTCCTGACACTTATAAACACAAATTTAGATTCATATAAAAGAGACTTTCTTCTTTCATTGGAAAAAAGAAGTGAGGTTCTAAGTGTCACACAGCCATAGATACAGCCCCCTGAAGTGTCCCCCCCCCTCCAGATTCTTAGCCATCAGGCTACAGGGAGAATTTGCTGCACATCGGAGCTGCTGCACCTCACAGATAATGGAAATATTCACTTTATATGTTACTACATTTTGAGAAGGGATAATATCAACTAATATTCATGTTTTTAACCCTTCTCTATGCAGAACTATCTAAGAACACACTTTCTCTCTTTTTGTCTTTTATTTCATGAAAATTGACTGATACAATGAACATTCGATCCTCTTTGCCTAATGTGGCTATTATATATTAACACTGCAATGCAGAACGTGTCCATAAAGTTGTATGTAACATCAAAAACACCCACATGTTCTGGAATAAAGTTTTTATTTCACACCATCCTCCATTATTTACACATATGTTATGACGTTCTCGCTGAAATTCTTATGAAGTGTGGAGGGTTCTGTTATTGTGCGGCTATAACACTGGCACACATCTAAAAGTGACTTTTATTATCTCATTGGGTTTATGGATACATAGTTATTGATTTGGGTTACCATTGTATAAGGGAGCATACAGTGGTAGTTTGGTGTCCCCTGTGGATTTAATGTTCCCTTTGCTGCATATTTTGGTGAATACATTGGTGTGGGGTTTGTATGATCTCCTCACATCTTGCTGTTTACATCGCCCGGTTGTCTGCATTAAAAAATATTTAGGTTTTATTTAGGCGCCTTTACTTTTTAATCTGTTTTATTGCTGTATTTTGCAGGTTGTGACTGTCTTAACATTTCTAGCTGAAAAGCAGATATCTAGTTATTACAGTGTTAGTTATATTATGTGGATTTATTTATGTGAACATATCAATATGGGACATTTGTGAACTCTACACAAGTCCATCTATTACATTTAGGAGATGTGAAGGTAAATATTTTCTGTTTGGAGCACATTTTTTGCCATCAAAGTCAAATTTTAAGTATGTTTTATAAAATGTTGCATGAAGGGGCCTATGTCTATAAACTCTTTAATGCAATTTTGAAAATAGGGCAAGTGTCTGCTTTCAGAAAATATATGGTTTGTTGGGTTTACTTAGATTTTTTTTCTGCTGTAATTTCGAGTTAATTTTTAAACATCAAAATAGTAAAAATTGCTCTGATCAATAACGCGACAAAATATCCAGAAATACCGGGCGGTGAAAGGATTAAATTGGTTGAATTCCCGGGTGAAGATGCTTATCATCTTTCTCCTGTCTATACTGTATATATATATATATATATATCTATCTGTGTAGTTATGTATCTCTTATAATGTGACCATTTTATATATCTCGCTTTTTCCCTATCTATTTATTAATCAATCAATCAATCTTCTATTTCTCTTCTACTGTATTTATTTATCATACCCATCTACTGCATATATAATCTACTTTTACGTTCTGCATCTAGAAATCTCTATCATCTTTCATATTTATCTTCTATCATAATATTTATAATTAATAATTCCGTTTTTATATAGCACACACAGATTACGCAGCGCTGCACAGAGCTTGCCAGATCAGTCCCTGTCCCCAATGGAGCTCACAATCAATTCAACCTACCAGTCATTTTTTGGAGTGTGGGAGGAAACCAGAGGACCCGGAGGAAACCCATGCAAACACAGAGAGAACATACAAACTCTTTGCAGATGTTGACCAGCACTGCAAAGCTGTAATGCTAACCACTGAGCCACTGTGCTGCCCATCAATTTCCCTATCATCTATCTATCTCCTATAAAATTCTCCCATAGTACAGTTATTTTACTATACTAAATGGAGCCTCTTGCTGACTGTGACTTGTCATAAAATAGTTTTATTTTGGGGCCCTACTTTTAGTTTTGCCCAGGGCCCCACTTTTTCTAGAACCAGCCCTGCTTACAATACCAGACTTAATAATATCTGTCTTATACAGTGCTATGTTACAGAACCAGTCTCAGTAGTATTTGCATTTGCAGCACCATACACTTCTACCTTACAGTAACAGTGTTAGTAATATTTGCTTTCTACAGTACTATGTGACCATACCAGTCTTAGTTATATCTGCCTCATAAAGTATTACTTTACAGTACCAGTCTTAGTACTATTTGCATCTTACAATACTACAGCGTTAGTAGTACTAATTTTATTTATCTCCTCATGCGGTGCTACATTGCCAGTTTAATTTCCACTTTCACCTATATCGTCAAACATTACTGCAGGTAATGTGGCCATGGTGGCAGTGATGAAGCTGTTGTTACAAGAATTAGACATTCTATTTATGCCTCCAACATTCTCTGTTGCAAGCAGGTCACATTGCGCAGCGTATACCTTTAGCCAAGCAAGCAGGCCATGCCATGCTGAAATTCATCGGACTTCTCAAAAGAGCACACATCACATCTAGAGCAGACAGATGAGTGGATGCTACCACTGGATCTCAATCCCAGCAAGGTAGTGTGCGAACACAGCCGGAATCTTGTATCAGACTTGAGCTTAACCAGATTGACCAGATCAACTTGGTGCAACGTTTCCTGTCTTATTATGGAGACATGCGGTAACAGCTGCACAATATGAGTGTTGTGTGTGCGCTTTTTGGGCATCCATACCCTGCAGCTGCATGTCTATCTGCAGTGCAGAGGAACTTCAAAATTGAAATCCGTCAAATACAACCAGAGCGCCTTTAACTGCCATGAGGGAAGGGTATGTAGGTTTTCCATTGATATGTAACGCTATTGGAATATCTAGGTCTGAATACCTAGAATGCCTTTAACCTAAATTACATTAATGGAATTTGGTGTGTGGTGGGGGGGGGGGGGGTAATTATGTTTTAAAATTATTATTTTTTATTTTATTTTAGGCCACATATGTGTCGCAAGCGACCCTTTTATAAATTCACAACAGTTGCATTTCTGCAAAAACTAGGTCCTTAGACCAAGAGTAAAGACTAGATAAAATTTACTTTCATTTCTATCATTTAATATCGGGGCTGAACTGTATTAGGTGCACTATTCTTCACCCAATACAAATTTTGTCACTGAAATGGGAGTTCCAGTGCACAGTCAGACTGCGCACCGGATAATTCCAGAAAATTCCATCAGAATTGTGTTGCACGCCCCATGTTAAAGGTGCAGCTAAAAAAAAGTTGGTGCACTCTATCAGGGCAGTGCATGGAGCACCAGACTCATGACGAACGGGCGCCGCAATTCATGAATCTGGTACTCTCTGCACACTAAACAGACATTTTGCACATCGTGCAGTTTGCACTGTTTTTAGTAAATGTGGGCCAGAGTGTTTGTTGCATAATACAGCAAGCACCCACTGCTAACACCCATGATGAGTGCTGACACTCTTCATGGGTGTAAACCATTTAAACCATTTAATGGATTTTTAAATGTTGGCAATGAAAAATGAAATTAAACGGTTAAGTACTTTCCCTTCCCAATTTTCACAGGGCAACAGTCTGTTATTACCCCCATTTTGTGGCCCTCTATTCAGAACCTCATTGACTTCAATGGAGTTTGCGTGACAAACCTGCTCATTATTACTAAGTACCAAAGATATACAGTATCTCTGGCCATACAAACATATTTATAAACCCATATATGTGTTTTCTGTTTA
Source organism: Engystomops pustulosus (assembly GCF_040894005.1). Lineage (NCBI taxonomy): Eukaryota > Metazoa > Chordata > Amphibia > Anura > Leptodactylidae > Engystomops > Engystomops pustulosus. Next base: position 114,498,249 of record NC_092416.1, on the reverse strand, counting down.
CGATAATGAGCAGAATAATTGAGAACGCATCAATTCCTAATAACCGTGACCCCAAATATGACCCCAATTACCTTAGATGGCTTAAAAATGGTTTTGTTGATTAGTCATTTAATTGACTCTTCAATAAGGTTATGATGTGTCATACTTCCATTTGCTTCACTATTAAACAGTGTTTAGGCCAGACTCTGATAGAGGATGCATAGGAAGCCAATGTCTGCAGGAAGCATATCTGCCTTACTGCTCTGCGTTTTGTATGGAAGTAATGATGCACATGCAGAAAACTGCACATCTATTTAGCATGCAGGTCACCTAGAACCTGCTCACTATTCAGAGCCACTGTGTGCGAGGAGGACGTGAATCACTATATTGTTGCTGAGCTGGTGTAAAAGAAGAAATGTATTTAAAAAAACTGTTCTATTTGCCTGCATTGCAGAACACCTAGCCATAGCCAGTTCACATCCAATTTTCTGTCTTTCCAGAAGAACAAAGTTCATCACCAGGAGATAAGAGGGAGATTACTGCACTGAGGTGCAGCTGTTGAAGAAGACAAGCTTTTCTACTTTGTTTTAAATAACATCATCTGAAGGAGTCAATACATGTCAGTGCGCTGTCAGCCCCCGTAAGTTTATCCATCAAACCAGATGGGATCAGATCCTTTTAATGGTCTATCTACATGAACGTAGCAGAATCTAGTATAATCTACGCTTTATATTTTGCTTAGAGAAAGAAATTGTTTCTTTTCTTTCTGTAAACATACGAGAACTCCCCACTGCTACAGATCATCATATATCATCAAGTACTTTTCAGTATCAAAACTCGTACTGTGTTTTTTTTTACCAGCTCCTGGTTTTGGCTCACAGTCACTGATGCAAATCAATGTCAGACTAAGTTAATGATTCTGCAGGTCCCGGGTAAACCAGGGATGCACTTCCTTTTTTATATTGCCGACTGTAAGGCTGCAATGATTACACATCTGTAATGATCGATAACGATAGAAAGGTACTCCCTGTGAATATTATTTACACCACCTCTTAATTATTTGTATTAAGCACTACTGAATCGTGTACAATGGCCCCTAAACCTAAGTGTGCCTCATATTTATTGGTGTCCATTCTTCTCTACTATTTTGGAGAATAACTGCTATCAAATACTGCACAGAATCCCTTTTGTTTGCCTTTATTTACAAAAACAGCCACAATCAGAGGACGGCACAACGCTATCTAAGAGTCTTTCTCCTGTCTGTATCTAGTCATGGGGCAAGTGAGAGCCCCATATCACAGAAACAGACTGCAAACCGTGGAAGAAACAATCTCAGCAGGCTCCAGTCTTTTCCTGAGGAGTGCTTCCATAGAAGAAGTTGTAAAGGATTGCAATGACAAGAAAACAAAAGATCTGGTGGAGGTTAGAAGAATAAAATAGCATTCCATGGGTTTTGCTGTAAAAAGTAGCCTTTTCTTATTATTCATACAGAATTTAAGCAAATTTTTTGCAAAGTCAAATGACCAGATTCTTCATTAGGCAGTATTCTACTCCAGTTTTTTAAGAGTTTAATAAATCTGTCATGAAAAGACATCTAAAAAGTTCCTTAAAGTGGTTTAGGTTTGCAGTACATTTATGCAGTGTTTCGTTGTTCCTATGTTTTACTACATTAATTCTCATTTTAGCCATTCTTGACTGAGAATAGTCCTGTTTCCACCACAATGAGGTGGTAAGAGTCTCAGAAAAAATTAAAATGAGGCTGTTCTAAGCTTTTAATGTAATTCCTATAAAGATGATTAGAGACAGGTGATTAGAAACAGCGCAACAAAGAGCTTTGTCCATAGCTTCCTTGTGGACCAACTGGCCCATCCTACTGGTTTGACTTTAGGCCACCACTCAGGGTGTTATCCCTGAACACCTCTAATTTTCACTCTTTCAAACCTTTTTAAGAGATTACAAGGCTAAGTGATTTCACAGACTGTTCAGATATCAGGGCATACAACAAACTAGCAGAATCAACATGAAAAGCCAAAAGTCAGGGACAGGCAGCAAACAGTTAAGGTACATTTCAAAGGTATAGGGCAAAAGTCAGGGGACACAGGCAATCACAAAGCTGAGACAATGGGCCTAATTTAGTAAGGGTTCCAAATCGCGCACTTTCATCGGGTTTCCCGAATATTTCAGATTTCCGCCGAATTGCCCCAGGTTTTTGGCACACGCGAATGGGGGGCGTGGCCAACGGAAAACCTGACAGATTCGGAAAAACCGCTGAATTTTTTTAAAAAAATGGTGTCGCAAGAATAGCATTCTCATACACCGGGACGAAGAAGGTGAACTCCGGCGGACTTCAGCGCAGCAGCGACACCTAATGGATATCGGGCTCACGACCTTAGTGAATCCCGGCAATTTCCGAATCAATGTCGGAGAATGTGCCGCAGGGTCGCGAATGGACCGGGTAAGTAAATGAGCCCCACAGTCTTTAACCACCAAAGGTGTGCATTGGTTTGGGGGTTGGGGGGCGCCTGTTAGATGTGTGCACTGGTCCTTTAAATATCAGCAACTGCATCTTGTCCACCCTTTAAGACCTATGAACGGTTGGCCACGAGTAGGATGGTGTGTGAGGGACAGAGCATGCCAAGTAGCATGGCAGCAAGGAAAAGCAACTAAACAGCGGCTATGGCAGGTTACATTGCAGCAGACATGGACTGCCACCATTACACACCCATAGTTATGCAAACATTCTGCTACACTATTACCGTTATCCCTATTCACCTCTATGGGAGTATTATAAAAAGTATAGCACAACCGTCTTCAGCAGTTTCCACAAAACATGACCACCTCAGCCCAGCAGAGACGAGGCTATTCTAATCTCATCCAAAAACAGCTCAAATGGGAATAACCCTTTTAACCTTCCATTAGATGCCTTCACTTCATCTCCAACAAGTTATCATTCCATGTGCAGAGAGGTGAGAGGACCATGCATCACAAAAAAAAATATGTCCTCTGCACTTGGCAGTGACACTGCTAATTCTACTGACATAGGAGGCTTCAAAATTAGGGTTAACTAAGTAGCCTGTAAGTCACTAAGTGGCCTAGGAATCAAATCTCTTCATATTACACTGAATTCATCATTCTGGACAGACGATAAAAAGTGTTCAACGCTAAGAAGTAATCTGTTTTATGTAAAATCAGTTTTAAATAATTGTAAAGAAGATGACACCCTGGCGCACACGAGTTCTGGCACATTTGCAAATGCTCTCTCACCAGGGGTGTAATGATCGCGGTTGCAGGGGTGCGACTTCGATTGGGCCCGTTGTCAGACAGAGGCCCGCATCTGACTGGTGTGCTGCACTGATAATTCGGTGCAGCACAGAGGGCAGATTTTCTACATTTTGAATTGTGATAACTGCAGGCCCTCTGATCCAGGGCACATGCTGTTCTGCATCTGGTCCGCGCGCTGATCAGGGGGACCTGTGGCTGTCACAATTCAAAAGCAGAACTCTTGACTAGCTGATATATGAATATCCTGTTAGAATTAAGGTGCGATGTAACATAAATAGCAAAGGGGGGCGATATTACTCCTGGCTAATGGTGGGTGATCGGGAATATTACCAGTGGCTACTGGTGTGTGAGGAGGGTTGAAATTACTGATGGCTACTGGAGTGAGTAGGGAATATTACTAATGGCTAGTGGTGTGGGTGGGGGGAATATTACTAATAGCTACTGGTGGCTACTGGTGTGGGGGGAGAAGGGGGAATACTACTAATGGTTAATGGTGTGTGGGTGGGTGGGGAGGAATAATTACTAATGGCTAATATTTTTAAGCTATAGCAAGAGAAGGCCCTGTTAGGGAATTTTGCCCCGGGGCCCAGAGGACTCTAGTTACACCACTGTCTCTCACCCTTTGCTCCTGCTCTTATTGATGTGAAGGATAAAGCTATTACTTGAAATTTAGTCACCCTAAGAAAATTAAGAATAGACTTTTTCTGAAAATTTACTGTAAATGTTTTCAAAATAGTCAATTCATTTACTGTAACATTTATACTATACAATAAAGGTGATTTCATTAAAAAGTGAAATATAAAGTAGCTTTCACAATGTCACAATGTGCTCCTGACACCCAAGTCCCGGGTCGCAGATGCACCCGTGCCCCTCTCCACTGCCCAGGACCCCCGTTGTCTTCTTTACCTGACCGCGTTCCAGCTCTGGTGGCCTGGTGCCAATAATAATTGACGCTGGCGGATGCCTTTTCTGTTAAATGTGCGGCCCCTTACTGTGTCCCCTGTCGTATCTTTGTGCCTCACAGCCCTAGAGAAAGCTTGTCTGACGCCCTGTGCTAGTATTCTGAATTCCTGTTGTGACCCCGGTTCTGTTATTGACTTCAATGCAGTGCTGCCCGTCCTGATCTTCCACTGCATCCCTGACTGTCATCTTGTGCTGCCTGTCTCGACCTCCTGCCTGTCCCCAACCACAATCTTCCCTTACGACTTTGTACTATGCCTTGGTCGCCACCATGGACAAAGTCGTGCATGTGGAGCGACCTGGTTGTACCATGCCCAAAGCAAGTCCAACACGCTTTGTGGCGGACTCTGGTGAAAACCAGGTGCCATTTAGACTCTGCTCCAAGGTGTTGTGCCATGGCAGATACACATGGGAAGGGGAGGGGAAGTTTGCATCAATAAACATCTGCTATTTATGGGCTTAGGTATTACAGATTGGTCAGAATAAACATTTGTCTTTCTCTTTTTTTTAATCCAGGTAGTCTTTCCAGCAATCATTCCATTTCTGTCTAAAAGCAATTAAGAGAATGGAGGGGGCTACACTAAGTAAATCATGGCCATATTCCACACTTTTACCACACTTTCCTTCTTAGATATAGCATGGGATTTTAATATGTTAATTAATATCCCACGTCATCCTCGTCTGGTTCACCCTAACACGAAAACCTCTCCGTTCCGTTGGCCTACATTCTACTGCTGCACGGTGAAGTCATAATGCTCTGGTACTGCACCTAAGTCATGATTTTCTGATACTTTCATGGTTTGAGGCTCAGACCAGTTTCTTGGATGGATTCACAGCCACCATCAGTGGGGGTGAGGAGAATTTGTTCAGGCAGCCCTGACTAGAGAGGGGCCTGGGGACCCCACCCGGAGTCCGATGAAAGTAGTGGGGGGCCGCCACAGACTCTCCTGGACAGTCTGCACTTCTTCTGGAATCTACTAGCTGCACACGCAGTCAGAGAAGAGAGGAGGGGACGGGCATAGCAGGAGATCATGGAGGAGGCATGTAATTCTTCTTTTGCATGTGTGTGTTAAATAAATGAACAAGCGGTATATAACCTGTGTGTGCATGCATATTTCTGTATGTAATTGCATATGTATGTATGTATTTTTGTAGTTATTTATGGGTATACATGATTATATGAATGTGTATATTTATTTTATGCAGGTGATTTGTGTATAGGACATTATTAGTGATGTATAGAACCGTATATTAAATATGTAAGCCCTCCTCTCCATTGTACCCACTGTCCTCCTATTATGTTGTTTATAACAGCAAAAATAGAGCAGAAATGTGTGTCCATTTTGCAGTTATATTGAAAGGACATCTACCACCATGATGAAAGATTATAAACAAGGACACTGACATACTGGTATGTGCCCCCTCTGGCAGGATATGTTCTTTTATCTTCTTATGCCCTGGTTTTGCACAAAAAGGGTCTTTAAAAATGATGCAAATGAGCCTTAAGGGCACAGTCTTGATGCCCTGACTCTACAGATTTTAATGAAAATACTTTTGGACTGACCCAACCACTGGTGACAGGCTGTCAGTCTTCTCCCTTCCATCTGTAATCACAACAGCCAAAAAACCCCAAACTCATGGACCGATGAGTTTTTGGGACAGTCTGTCTGCTGGTTGGTGTGGAAATGGACACACCATTCTCTTAATTTCGAGGTAGAGCTGTGGGTGTGGACATGCCACAATCCATAGGTACTGTGGGGGAGATTTGGCCCAGTAGAGGCCGTTGTTGCAGAGATTCCTGATGCAGTTGAAACCAAATTAAATCCCAAAACAGGTCTTGCCTGCGTTTATTCCAGCAGCAGGTTCAAAATAAAACAGACTTCACATACAGGCATCAAACAAAAACAAAATCCTACCCGTCTGGGTGCTAGCTAAACAGAGAGTTTCCCTAACTCACCACTAACATATAAAGTCATACAAATCCGGCCAAGGGCAACAAATAACTTGCTCGAGCCGTACTTCCCGGATTTACAGTTTTTTACAGCTGGAAAAAAACTACCTACGCATTAAGACCTTGCATAATAAGAAAACCCAGGGGAAACATATCACCCATCCACATTTAACTTCTTCAGTTTCTCACAGTACATTAATAGCATTGGTTGATCACTAATCTCAACACTACTACTATGAATACAGACATTGGCCCACATTTATCAAAAGTAGTGCATAGTGCGCCAGATTATTGAATACAGGCGGACAGTGTTTATTAACCCCTTAAGGACGCAGCCATTTTATAGCTTAAGGCTCAGCCCCATTTTTTGCATTCTGACTCGCGTTGCTTTATATGGTTATAACTTTTGAACACTGTTACTTATCAAAACGATTCTGAGATTGTTTTTTTCTTAACATGTTGTACTTCATTTTAGTGGTAAATTGTGGCTTATAAGTTTTGCATTTATTTACAAAAAAATTAAAAAGTGATGATTTTTTTTTATTTTTGAAATCATTGCGTTTTCAGGCAGATAGTTTAACCACCTATATAGGTGGAGATAGGTAAGAGTAACATTTCCCATATGTCTACTTTACATTTTCATCCTTTTGAAATGTCTGGAAAATTTATTTTGATGGCACATGGCTTACAAATGGAATATCGATTTTCTGTATTTTTAGAATTTACTATTTTGAGGATAATTACTGTTTTGAATAAAATTTTACATATTTAACATAAAAAACCCTATATAATCAACCCATTTTCAAATCTGCGCCCCTCAAACTATCAGAAACAGCTGTTAGGAAGATTTTCATAGTAATTACATCAAAATGGAGGTGACATTTAGAATGTTCAAATTTTGTCAGTTATACGTTCAATTAGCCCTAAAATTTATACAATTCCAAAACATAAAAAGAGAAAACCCACCATACAATTTGTTGAGTACAATGCAATTTCTCCTGAGTACAGAGAACGCAGGCGAGGTGCAGTACGGAAGGAGCACCCTACAACTGACAAGATTTTAGTTTCCTTATTGGCCCCTTTTTCAGGCTATAAAATTTTAGCTTTTTCAGTATTGTTGTCATGTGATGGCATTATTTTGCGGGATGAGATGCTTTTTCCAGTGTTACCATTTTGGGGTTGGTATCCCCTGTTGTTGAAAATTTAAGAACTTTTTTTTAAGGGCAGAAGTAGAAAAGCATCAATTCTGTACTGGATTTTTAACTTTTTTTATTGTGTTCACTGTATAGCTTAATAATACCATACTTGAATATGTTTTCTTATGTTTTACTAAATTTGCCAAATAAAACCCTAATGTGGGGAAAAATCTAACATTTTCGCATCTCATGGCATAATATTTTTACTTTTTTGCCTGTGGAGCTGGTTGATGGCTTGATGGCTTGCAGGACATGTTGTACTTTGCAACAGTATCATTCTGAAGTACAAATGTTGTTTTGATCACTTTTTATTGCTTTTTTGTGGCATTCAATAGGTAAAAATCATAAATTTTGGTGTTTTTTACAGTTTTTTTTATGGCTTTCATCATGCAGATTCAACAATAATTTACTTTTATTCTACGGGTTGTTACGGACGCTGTGATACAGTATATGTGGGGTTTATGTTATGATTTAGACTTTTGTTGTGTTATATGTGTCTTTATATGTTATGGGATATGGGATATATCGGACCCAGAGAGCTAATGGGTTAATTTTACTTTTAGAATACTTTTTTTTGGTGAACTTTTAAAATACAGTTATGTTGAGTCGCTGTAATAAATGTGGTACACTCTCCAAATCATCACCGGAACACCCCATTAGGGGCAGAATTTTGTGGCGCTGCAGACACAATACTGGCCCAGACACTTTATAAATACATGTGCAAGCAGTTTTCACATTCTTTTCAGTGCACAGTCAGACAGATTACAGGCGCAAACACATTAATAAATATGGGCAATTCTCTAAGGCAGCTTTAGGTATATTCACAAAGACCACGGGGTCTAATGCTATGTCATTTCTAACCTCCACATTACAATGAGACATTAAATAATAACCTTAATGCATATGGAGTGACAATCATGCTATGGCTAGGCATGCACATCCTATCTACATCATTGGATAACACATAAGTCTTTTATGTTTATCCATAAAGTGTTTATGTAGCACCCGATACACCACTATTCTTTTTAGCTATATCAGATAAATGTTCGCTGATGCGATCTTTGATTTTTATGTTAGTGTTACCTATGTATGTTACCTATGCACTTTATCAGATAAACTGCATGCTTGGTTTCACAATTCATTAAGGATACCAACTTGTATGTTTTCTGTTCATCAGATGCAGTGGCCAGTCATTTTTTGGTATATTTACACATATTACATCTACTATCTGAACAGGGAAAAAACCTTTTTGCGTAAGACACATTTTATTAGCTTTATTTTCTTGATAATCACTGAGAGATAGAAAATTGCCCAGCCTTCTGTCCCTTCTAGAAACACTTTTTTTGCCATCTTTAAGAATATTGCTCAAAATTGCGATCCAATTTTGAGCAATATTCTTAATGATGGAATAAAATGTGTTTCTAGAAGGGACAGAACACTGGGCAATTTTTTATCTATTTATCTATTCTATCTGGTTTACAATTTTCTATATCTATTTCTATATCGATTTCAATAACGGTAAATATTTGTAAATAGTAGAACACTAAATTCTTATAATTGATACTGAACCTGGTGGAAAAAAAAAACACTTTTCTATTTTTATCACCTATTCTTTTCTTATTAGATAGAGGACAAAATGTCCTTTTGTGTTTAATGTTGTATGATGGAACAGGCCCTGTTCATCCAATTCCTGTAGCCACAACTGCATAAATCATGTTTTAATATTTCTTTTTGCTCATTAAATGTAATGTCACTTGAGCAATTTCACCTCAGACTATTTCACCTAAAGGAATAGATTTGATTGTATGGACAGGGTGACAACTTGTGGTTTCTAGTATCACATTCACCAATTGAGGTGAAGTGTGAACAAGAATATTAAATCCAAGAAATCCAAGAATTTCTTTAGATGAGAGGTCACCTGTAAATTTAAGATTTAATTGATTATTGTTAATATATTGGCAAAAACTCATACCTCTCTCATGTGAACCCTGCCAAATTATAAGGACATCATCTATAAATCTGCAATACCAGACAATGTCTGATAAAAAGGAAAGGCAGATTTATAGATGACGACCTCCTCCCAATAAGCCATAAAATATTTGCTATTAAGGGAGAAAACCTAGACCCCATATGGGCTCCCTCAATTTCAAGAAATAGTCTCCAATAAAGCAAAAGTAAATATTCCATTGACATGATAATAAATTCTTGAAGGTAGTTGTTATTACCACTGTATTTTTATAGATGGTAACTGAGAGCTTTCATTGCAAATTGTTGGGGAATACAAGAATAAAGGGCAATAACATCACAAGTAACCCATGTATAATTACTTTGCCAATTGCTATTACTCATGGCCTGTAAAACAGAACATGAGTCTCTCAGGTAACATGGAATTCTTTGAACTAAGGGTTGTAGATTTATATGTAATAAGTTACTTAATTTTTCGCTTAATGAACCCATGCCTGCAATGATCGGTCTTAGGGGTGGGGGTGGGGGCGACATAGGCTTTTGCATTTTGGGCAAACCATTTGGGTATTCAAAATAAATGGAATGTTTTTTGGTTAATACACCCATACTAACTCCCTCCTCCAGTAATTTCAATAATTAATAGGCATTAACAGGATTTTCTTTAAGTTTATGGCATGTATGGTTTTGATTTAACTTGGCATATATAGAATTTTCATATAATTTAGTATCCACAACATAGTATTCGATTTGATGTCATAAATGGCTTTCCTTTGTTTCTTTTTACTTAAATTATCTCTACTACTTATGGTGGTATTTGCCTCATGTAATTCTTTTAGTTCCTTGTCAAGTAACCCATGTAAATCATCCAGGACAGCAACCCTTGATTTTTTTAGGATAAAATTGGCGGTTAGAAGTGACATATTTGGCAGGTCAGACCATGTTCAATTGAGTATTATCTATGTGAAAACCCTTTAATGTTATTAATGTATTTTGATTGTGAAACAGAAAATCTTTAAAGGAACCCTACCACTAATTGTAGTTATAAGCATCAAATACCGTGCAGGGTGAGCTGGTGCCGGAGCATATCTTCATTATTTACATGAAGCGCTGTAATGCTTTTTAACACTTTTTCAATCTTTATATTCTAAGCAGCTTCGGCGCACAATGCGCGCGACCGTGCGTGTACCTGAATAGGAAGTGCTGGAGAGCCAGTGACGTCATGCACGCACGGTCGCCGAGCGCGTACCACCGTGCGCAGAAGCTGCTTAGAATATAAAAATGAAAAAAAGTGTTAAAAAGCATTACAGAGCTTTATGAAAATAATGAAGATATGCTCCGGCACCAGCTCACCCTGAGATGGTGCTCAGTATTTGATGCTTATAAGTACAATTTTAAAGTGGTAGGTTTCCTTTAAACTCATTAGTGGTAACAAAATCTTGATCACTATTCACATTGAATTCAGTGTTTCAAACATCGGAGAAATATATATAAAAAGGGGAACACAAAAACAGGCGTCAACTGTGTGAGATTTGTTAAACAAAACTCAATAGTTGTATGGTTTTTTAGTTGCGCTCACCTTTTTTGGTTGTAAAACCGGTACAACGCGTTCAAAGGGCTTGTATTGTAATAAAGCTTTGGATCCGGCTGCCTCCCTGGTATCCGAGACGTGGAGTCGTCTAGGTAGTGTGGTAACAGATAGGTAATGTGTATCCAGGTGATATCTCACGGCGCCAGTTCCTCAAATTAGTGAAACCTCTTAATGTAATTTTATGGTTTCTTTATTGGCTAGATGACGCGTTTCGGGTCCGTACCGGGCCCTTCATCAGTTCAATACATTATCCATTGCAGAGACAGATACAAGTTTATAAGCATTTTTCTGGGCGGGAAACACTCCCCCCGGTGATGTAATCATGATGTCATAAATGTAAATAAAAACATATAGTAAAATGCACTCATTGATAAAATGGAGAGATCGATAGTAAAAAATTCAATATACAAAAATACATATTATTAAAACCAGACATATTACCACCGTATTAGGCTAACAAGTCTATGTCCGCAGAAGGGTTGTAATATAAATAAAACATGCTTAAATAGGTTTTAAGGATAAAGGAATTGGAGCGGAATAAGATAAAATGTAAAATATAAATATATATTATATATTAGAAGGTTACCGAGCAAGCTACTTGATAGTATGATAGCTTGGGAGAATTCTTGTACTGCTGATGTAATGCAATGAATGCGATGCTCCTCACGATGAGCTGCAGGATAAACTACGGAAGCTGGCGGGATCCAAAATAGGTTACGACGTGAACCAGCGCGTCGTGCATTATTGGATCCCGTGTGGCTCGGAGGAGTCGAGGCCAGTGGATATGGCATTAGGAGACCCTGAATTACAATAGGAAGGTAAAGTATTTTTGTAATTCATGTCATTAATGTAATTTCAAATATAATCGAGGTTGCTGGGACTGGAGATACAATCAGTTCAATATAGTCTCCGTCATTTCGTTGAGTCTGGCTGGTTTGAGAGCGTTTAATCTGTATATCCAATAGATTTCTTTTTCAGTGTCTCAAATCTATTGTTGATATCTGGAACAATATAATCTATCGGGATGATATTAATCTTCCCTTCGCCTCTATATTTGATTGTACAATGTTTGGACAGTCCATGGCTGAGCACCTTGTGTTTAATACTAACCCCTTAGGGACGTGGCCCTTTTTTGTTTTTGCATTTTTCACTTCCCACCTTCAAAAATCTGTAACTTTTTTATTTTTCCATGTAAAGAGCCCTATTTGAGCTTGTTTTCTGCGTAACAAAATTGAACTTCATAGTGATGGTATTTATTATTCCATGCCGTATACTGGGAAGCGGGAAAAAAAACGCATTTGCGCAGTTTTCTTGTGGGCTTGGATTTAACAGCTTTCACTGAGCGCCCCAAATCACGTCTATTTTATTCTTTGGTTTGGTACGATCACGAGGATACCAAATTTGTACAGGTTTTATAATGTTTTCATACATTTAAAAAATGTAAAACCTTATGTACAAAAAAAAATTCTTCATTTTGCCATGTTCTGGCACTAATAACTTTTTCATACTTCAGTGTACGGAGCTGTGGGTGGTGTCATTTTTTGCGACTTTTGATTACGTTTTTAACGCTTTCATTTTTAGGACTGTATGGGCTTTTGATCACTTTTTATAGAATTTTTTATATTTTTCAAAATGACAAAAAAATTGGCATTTTCGACTTTGGGCGTCAATTTCCGTTACGGGGTTAAACGCTGGGAAAAATCGCTAACATATTTTGATATATCGGACCTTTTGGGATGCGGCGATGCCTAATGTGTTTATGATTTTTACCGTTTACTGTTTTTTACTATTTTTTCATATTTTTAAAAAAAAAATTACAATTTTTTTTTACTATTATTTTAGATCATCCAGGGTAATTTAGCCCTGCAGGGTCCGATTGCTAATACTATATACTGCAATACTACTGTATTGCAGTATATAGCTATTTTGCAATGATTTTTAATAGCCTGCCCTCTGGTGTCTATTAGAAATCATTGCACCTGGCAAGCCTACGAGTCTCAATGAGACTCTAGGCTGCCATAGCAACCGATCGCCGCCCTCTGATGACGTTCAGGGGGCGGCGATCGGGAATCCATTTAACTGTAAGTTAGGTGCCGCGGTCGGGTTCGTCCGCGGCACTTAACAGGTTAACTGCCGCGATCGGTGTCAGCACCGACTGCGGCAGTGACAGGCGGGTGTTGGCTGTATTATACAGCCATTACCCGCTGTGTATGGAGAGAGCTCAGCTCGTGAGCTCTCTCTATACACCCCTTGCTGCTCGAGGACGATATAGTTCGTCCTCGGTCGGCAAGGTGTTAAATCTATGTTGATTGACTCTACAATGCAGAGCTTGTGTGGTTCTTCCCACATATTGGAGGCCACTTTGGAATTCAATAAGATAAATAACATATTTACTTTTGCAATTGAGACTGAATTTCAGATTAAATGTTTCGCCAGTGCTGTTAGATTTGAATGATTTCGAGAAAATGGCATCTCCCGCCGTTTTGATTTTTGGCAGCCAGAAACAGAGCCAATCACAAGCCAGGAGACTCTGCACTCCACCCAGCATGACATGGTACCCTTACACGTCGATAGCAGTGGTTGGCTGGCTTGATCAGGTGACCCTGGAATAGACTAGCCCCTGCCCGCGCTGCTCGGATCATTCTCTGTCTGGATGCCGTTAGGGAGAGAGCTGCTGCTGCTACAGGGATAGCGTTAGGGTGTTATATTAGCTTACTGTTAGGCAGGAATGAGTCTACAAGAACCCAACAGCCCTTGTTAGGGCTAGAATAGCGTTATATATATATTTTTTGTTTGCTTGTGGCTGGGCTTGCTGGCACTAGTAGTGCAGCTAGTACCATATTGTGACGAATTTGCAGGGAGACTTGCGAACGTTCTATTTAGCTCTTAGTGACACACATATCCATCTCAAACACCTAAGTGGGACAATTTATTAGAGGTTTGATTGAATTAGGCACAGTCTGCTTTTTCTTTTCTTTTTTTTTTTTTCAAAACTAAAAGTCATCAGGCACAGCACAAAATCCTGTTGTGTGCTGTCAGTGTAGGTTAGAAACTAGGCATACAAGAACCCAACCGGCTTTCTTAGGCCTACAATAGCGTTATCTATATATATACTTTGTTGATTTGCTTGTGGCTGGCCTTGCTGGCACTAGTAGTGCAGCTAGTACCATATTGTGACGAATTTGCAGGGACTCTTGCGAACGTTCTGTATAGCTCTTAGTGATACACGTATCAATCTCAAACACCTAAGTGGGACAATTTATTAGGGGTTTGATTGAATTAGGCACAGTCTGATTTTTCTTTTCTTTTTTTCAAAACTAAAAGTCATCAGGCACAGCACAAAATCCTGTTGTGTGCTGTCAGTGTAGGTTAGAAACTAGCCATAGCAATAGGATAGTATAGTTTTCTTAAAAAAACAAAAACACAAAAAACACAAAAAATATTTACAGTTTACACTTTAATTTTTAAAATGTTGAACCCGAGGGCTAGGGGTAGAGGACGAGGGCGTGGGCGTCCCATTACTGCTGGGGTCAGAGGCCGTGGTCCTGGGCAGAGCTACACTCCCTAGGTTCATGTCTCAAGTTATTGGGACCCGTGGTAGAGCACTGTTGAGGCCAGAACAGTGTGAACAGGTGATGTCGTGGATTGCGGACAATGCTTCTAGCCATTTGTCCACCAGTCAGTCTTCCACGCAGTCCACCCATGTCACCGGAATCAGCACTCCTTCACCTCAACCTCCTTCCCCCCTGTCTGCCCCCTCCCAGGAAAATTTGGCATTTGAACCGGCATACTCTGAGGAACTGTTTTCTGGACCCTTCCCAGAGTCACAAACCACTTGTCCGGTTGCTGCTGAGCTCTTTTCCGATGCCCAGGTTTTCCACCAGTAGCAGTCTGTGGGTGATGATGACATTGTTGACGTAGTGGAAGAAGTGTGTAAAGAGGTGTCGGACGATGAGGAGACACGGTTGTCAGGCAGTGGTGAAGTTGTTGTCAGGGCAGGAAGTCCGAGGGGGGAGCATACTGAGGGATCGGAGGATGATGAGGTGACAGACCCAAGCTTGGTTGATAGGCCGGGTGAACACAGTGCTTCTGAGACGGAGGCGAGAACAGGTTGGAAGAGGCAGTGGTGGGGCCAGACGGAGAGGCAGGGCCAGAGCTGGTGCATCAGCGCCAAATGTTTCACATAGTGAAGCTCCCGTGGCAAGGGCTAGATTTTCAGAAGTCTGGAGGTTCTTTAAAGAAACACCGGATGACCGACGGACTGTGGTGTGCAACCTGTGCCACACCAGGATCAGCAGGGGTTCCACCACCATCAGCTTAACCACCACCAGTATGCGCAGGCATATGAATGCTAAACACCCCACTCAATGGAACCAAGGCCGTTCACCTCTGGCCAGGCACACCAATGCTCCTTCCCCTGTGTCACCTGCTGCCTCTGCTAGTCAGCCCCCTGCCCAGGACCCCGGCCCAAACACCTCCCGTGCGAAAACCACACCTTCGCCTCCACGATCCTCCACAGCATCCACCAATGTCTACATGCGCAGCGTTCAGCTCTCCATACCCCAGACGCTGGAGCGCAAGAGGAAGTACAGTGCAACCCACCCACACGCCGAAGCCCTCAACATCCACATCTCCAAACTACTTAGCCAGGAGATGCTGCCCTATAGGCTGGAAGAGACCGAGGCCTTTCGCAACATCATGGCGGCGGCCGCCCCTCGGTGTCTGGTCCCCAGCCGCCACTACATTTCCCGATGTGCCGTCCCAGCCCTGCACCAGCACGTGTCAGACAACATCATCCGTGCCCTGACCAACGCCGTTTCTGACAAGGTCCACCTGACCACGGACACGTGGACGAGTGCTGCCGGGCAGGGCCACTATATGTCGCTGACGGCACATTGGGTTAACTTGGTGGAGGCTGGGACCGAGTCTGACCCTGGTGCTGGTCATACATTGCTGACGCCGAGGATTGCGGGGCCTACCTCGGTCCAGTTCTCTCAGGCCTACTATGCCTCCTCCTCCTCCCACCTCCTCCTCCGAATTACCATCCGTGGGCATGGCGCCATCAGGCGGTGCTCAAGCTGCTGAGCCTAGGCGATAAAAGGCACACCGCCCAAGAGCTATTACAGGGCATCACGGCGCAGACTGATCTGTGGCTGGCACCGCTGAACCTGAAGCCAGGCATGGTTGTGTGTGACAACCTGGTGGCGGCTCTGCAACTCGGCAGACTGACACATATGCCATGCCTGGCTCATGTGTTAAATCTCATAGTTCAGCGTTTCCTCAAGACATACCCCAATCTGTCTGATTTGCTCACGAAGGTGCGCCGCATCTGTGCGAATTTCAGGAAGTCCAGCACAGATGCTGCCACTCTCAGGGCAGCGCAGCGCCGCCTCCAACTGCCCGCTCACCGACTATTGTGCGACGTGCCCATGAGGTGGAATTCAACATTAACCATGTTATCCAGAGTTTACCAGCAGTGCAGAGCGATTGTAGACTGCCAGATGTCAACTTCCACCAGAACTGGTAGTCAGTCAGCTTCCTCAAGTCTACAATGAGGAGTGGACATGGATGTCTGATATCTGTCAGGTGCTGAGTAACTTTGAGGAGTCAACACAGATGGTCAGCGGCGATGCCGCCATCCTCAGCCTCACCATCCCGCTGCTTGGCCTGTTGAAAATCTCTCTGGTCAGCATGAAGTCAGAAGCTTTGCGCTCGTCACAAGAGACGGGGGAAGAAGATTCCCTTGTTGATAGCCAAAGCACCCTCAGGTCTGTTTCTCAGCGCAGAAGAGGGGAGCATTGCTCAGTCCTTCACTGTTCAGCGTGTATGGGCAGAATAAGAGGAGTTGGAGGAGTTGGAGGAGGAGGAAATGGACAGTCAGGCCAGTGAGAGGAGTGAATTCTTGCGCGTTGGGACTCTGGCGCATATGGCAGATTTCATGCTAGGCTGCCTATCCCGTGACCCTCGAGTTCAAATAATTTATTCCAGCACCGATTACTGGGTATTCACTCTCCTGGACCAACGGTACAAGCAAAATCTTTCCACTCTCATCCCTGGAGAGGAAAGGAGTGTGAGAATGCATGAATACCAGCAGGCCCTGGTGCACAAGCTGAAACAGTATTTCCCTTCTGACAGCAGAGGGTGAACTTCTGCGGGACAAGTAGCGAGGGAGAGTAGGCGAGCAGGCAGCTTGGCCAACACTCGCAGGGGTATGCTTTACAAGGCCTTTGCCAGTTTTATGTCACCCCAGCAAGACACTGTCACCTGTCCTCAGTTTCGGCAGAGTAGGGCTGATCTTTACAGAAAGATGGTGAGGGAGTACGTAGCTGACCATACTATCATCCTAAATGATCACACAGCTCCCTACAACTACTGGGTTTCAAAGCTGGACATGTGGCACGAACTGGCGCTGTACGCCTTGGAGGTTCTTGCCTGCCCTGCCGCTAGCGTGTTGTCTGAGCGGGTTTTCAGTGCAGCTGGTGGCATCATCACCGATAAGCGTACACGCCTGTCGACTGACAGCGCTGACAGGCTGACGCTTATCAAGATGAATAAAGCCTGGATTTCTCAGGATTTCCATTCTCCACCAGGTGAAAGAAGCTCAACCTGAATAATGTATGCACTCCTCCTCCTCATTTTCCTCCTTCTCCTCCTCTTTGTACACTAAAGCAGAGGAAACTGGCTATTTTTTGCCAGGGCCAACTAGCTCTAGCTATAGTACTCAATCTATTTAATTTTTCTGGAGGACCACCTACCTGCTCCTCTGGTTTGAACACTTTTTTGGACTGCCACATACAGTCACTATCCAAATTTAATTGTCTCCATAGCACCCTCCACACGTTGTCTTTATAGCTGCCTCCACACTTTGTCTCCATTGCTACCTCTACACATCATCTCCATAGCTGCCTCCTAAAGTCGTTAATATTGCTGCCTCCATACATCGTCCCCTTAGCAAACGAGCTGTGTCAGGCAGAATTTTGGGTTGTTTTCATGGCTTCCACATCAAACTTGTTAACTTTGTCACCACCCTGCTGTGTTATCCACAAAATATACTGGCAAACTTTTATCATTTACCAATATTATTTCAGCGCTTCTTGCGCATCTGTTTACATTCCCCTCACCCGCCATAACCCAAACTTATAAGAACACTACTACACTTGATCTTATACAAAAGGTTCTTAGAAGTGCTGTTTGGGGAGGAGCCGAGAGACAGAGGCATGGACAGGCGAAAACTCGCCCGGCAGCGGACCGCCAGCTCCATCCCAAGATCCAACTAACATAATTTTAACTGCAGCACCTTTAATCTACTACTACCTTACTGCCTCCATACATCGTC
Organism: Engystomops pustulosus; assembly: GCF_040894005.1. NCBI lineage: Eukaryota > Metazoa > Chordata > Amphibia > Anura > Leptodactylidae > Engystomops > Engystomops pustulosus. The sequence continues at coordinate 114,479,992 of NC_092416.1, read as the reverse complement.
CCCTTATCAAACGAGCGGTGTCAGGCAGAATTTTGGGTTGTTTTCATGGCTTCCACATCAAACTGGTTAACTTTGTCGCCACCCTGCTGTGTTATCCACAAAATATACTGGCAAACTTTTATCATTTACCGATATTATTTCAGCGCTTCTTGCGCATCTGTTTACATTCCCCTCACCCGCCATAACCCAAACTTATAAGAACACTACTACACTTGATCTTATACAAAAGGTTCTTAGAAGTGCTGTTTGGGGAGGAGCCGAGAGACAGAGGCATGGACAGGCGAAAGCTCGCCTGGCAGCGGAGCGCCAGCTCTATTCCAAGATCCAACTAACATAATTTTAACTGCAGCACCTTTAATCTACTACTATCTTACTGCCTCCATACATCGTCGCCTTATCAAACGAGCTGTGTCAGGCAGAATTTTCGGGTGTTTCACCAGATACATAGTGGAACTCGGCCCATCTGTCGCCGCCATGCTGGAGACCTGAAGTTGCAATCATAGCAGTGCAATATGGATGCCCCATACTGTCGCTCTTAATCATGGAACCATTTCCGAAAAAACAATTAAAAATAGAACCGCTATGCTATTCCATTATTCCGAGATGAAAAATTCAAACGACCCCGCCTGCTTTCAAAATTATAATTCTTTCAAAGTAAACGCTTCTGGCCCCCAGGCCCATTTTGGGTGGGGAGGAGCCGAGAGACACGGGCTTGGAAAGCTTGCCTGGCAGCAGACCGCCAGCTCCATCCCAAGATTAGGCAGCCTCAGAGGCATCCATGCATACTGCCCCTGCTGTTTCCTGTGCATTTCGCCTCCACGATCCTCCACAGCGTCCACCAATGTCTCCATGCGCAACATTCAACTCTCTATACCCCATACGCTGGAGCGTGAGAGGATATACAGCACATCATCCCCTTATCAAACGAGCTGTGTCAGGCAGAATTTTCGGGTGTTTCACCAGATACATAATGGAACTCGGCGCATCTGTCGCCGCCATGCTGGAGACCTGAAGTTTCAATCATAGAAGCAATATGGATGCCCCATACTGTCACTCTTAATCATGGAAGTCGTCTCCATGGCTGCCTCCACATGTCGTCCCCTTATCAAACGAGCTGTGTCAGGCTCATTTTTCGGGTGTTTCACCAGATACGTTATGGAACTTGGTCACTATGTCGCCACCATGCTGTGTTATCGACTAAATATACCGTCAACCTTTTGTTCACATAGGAAATCATTTCAGCGCTTCTTGCTCACCTCCTTTGGTTCCTCTCTGCCACCCATTGGTTTGAAGCACGAGTCCATTTGGGGTATGTTGCCATGCCACTCTCTATCCTGCCGCTGCTGCCGCTGCCTCTGCATGCCGTCTTCTATAGTGTCAGGGTCAATTATTGGATGTTTTAGATGTTATCTAGCCTCATTCGGTCACTCTGTCATCGCCATGCTGTTGCCCATAATTTTGGCATAATGGTGCGATTAAGCAGCCTCAGAGTCATCCATTTATGCTGCCCCTGCTGTTTCCTGTCCATTTCCGTGGTTTTTCCATCATTTTCTGAGGTTTCCAGATGTTTGGCCAAGCTTCCCTGTTCAGACCCGTGGTCCCCTTGAAAAATGCTCGAGTCTCCCATTGACTTCAATGGGGTTCGTTATTCGAGACAAGCACTCGAGCATCGGGAAAAGTCTCGAATAACGAGCACCGAGCATTTTAGTGCATGCTGATCTCTAATTAGGAGCTAGTATATTCTTCACAGTGGGAGCCCTTCTATAGATACAGCAGATGTTTTCTGGTATTATCTGGGTCAGTAGTGGGTCAGATTTTATAATTTTACCAATGTTTCCTCACGATGTTCAGTATACTTTGCTATCTTTACTGAAAGTTGTAATTAATTTAATTTCTTATGATAGGTCTTTTTTATTTTTGTAAACATTCTTTTTGGGTTGGAGACTTTGAGTATACTAGCTGGCTTTTACCATGGCATTTTTAATTAGCCTGTTGGGATATTTCTTTTCTTTAAAGCGTTTCTCAAGGACACAGCATTGTTGTTGGTATATTTGGGTGTCCGAGCAGTTTCTCCTCAGACGTCTAAACTGACTATAAGAGATGTTATGATGATTACTATGGTAATCCAAATAACTTTTAACATCTACTGTTCTAAAAAATGTGGCTGTAATAAATTTGTCATCATTGTGTCCGATTTCTAGGTCCAGGATTTTCACCTTCTGTGCGTTGTAATTCGGGGTAAAAATTAGTCCCCACTCGTTTTTATTTATTTCTGCAATATATTGTTCAAGAGATGTGCTGTCCCCCCTCCATACTATGAATAAATCGTCGATGTATCTATTATACAATATCAGGTTACCCAAATGCATCGCTTCCGGTATAATGTAAATATTTTCGAAGATGTTCATAAATAGATTTGCCTATGATGGAGCTACTTTTGTCCCCATGGCCGTGCTTTTTTTTCTGGTGGAATATTTGTTTCCCATGGGTAAAGTAGTTATTTTTCAAAATGAAGGAGAGGCTTTCAAGCAAAAATTGTTTTTGTATCTGTGGGATGTTATTATCGTGTTGGGGGATAATTTCAATGCACGCTAAACCCAGTGAATGTTCAATATTAGTATATAGGGACGTAACGTCCAAAGTCGCGAGTAAGAAGTCTTTGTCCCAAGGGGTGTCATTCAAGATGTTAACAAGATGTGTTGAATCTCTGAGGTAGCTGTCCATGTGTATAACATATTTCTGCAGGAATAGGTCGAGATAATGTGACAGATTACTTGTGAGACAGTTGGTATTAGAAATGATTGGACGACCAGGGGGAGAAGTGAGGCTCTTATGAATTTTTGGCAAATAATAGAAATACGGTCTGCTAGGGTTTTCTATTTGGAGGAATTGCTTTTCTTTGTTAGTAAGGATACCTAATTCTGCGTAGTGTTTGATAAATCGTCTATTTTCTTTCTCTAGCTGGGGAAAAGGATCTTCTTTGATTTCTGTGTAGTATAGTGTATCTGAAAGAATACGGGCAGCTTCTATCTCATAATCAGCAAAATTCAAAATAACTGTGCTTCCCCTTTATCTGCTGACCTAAAGAGAAGATCTTCATTTTTGGCCAGGCTTTTGAGGGCACTAGACTCTTCTCGGGTGAGGTTGGTAGTATGGTTCTGTGTGGGTATATGAGATGTTTGTTTATTTCTTCCCACCCTTTTACCCTTTTCTCTTTAGTGTAATTGTTTTTGTTTTTATTTTTGCTTTTACCTAGTTCTTGTAAATCAATCAGTAATAGGTCATGAAAAGTATTGATGAAATGACTTTGATCGTGAATAGGATAAAATGTGCTTGGGGGTTTCACATCCATATGTGTATATGGGTCTGTAGTTGTGTCTGTCTCCAGTATAGGGGTTTGTTTTTGTTGTTGTATTGCAAAATGTCTTTTAATTGTCAGAATCCTTATAAACTTTAGTAAATCAAGGAATGTTTCAAAGCAGCTCATGGAATTCATGGGGCAGAACGAAACACCACCAGACGAGAAAAAATGCCTTTTAACTGCTAATTTATTAAATAAATGTATTCACGTCTAGTAGTGTGTTTAACACATCAAGGTTTTCTGTGGGAACAAAACCCAGACCTTTAGATAAAACACAAAATCGGTCTTCATTAAGTACAGTGGGAGACATAATCATAACATTCTCAAAATGATTAATCATTTACAAGGAGTCCACTTTAAAGTGGGGTTTCTTTGACCATCTCCACTTACGGCCCCCTTTTTTCCATTTTTTGGGGGTGACCTCCCTTCTTGAGTCTAGCATTATTACTAACAGAAATATCCAAATTAGAAGTTTCAGCTTCTGGCTAGAGATGAGCGAACACACTCATCCGAGCTTGATGCTCGTTCGAGCATTAGCGTACTCGTATCTGCTCGTTGCTCGGACGAATACTTCGCCAACTCGAGAAAATGGCATCTCCCGCCGTTTTGATTTTTGGCAGCCAGAAACAGAGCCAATCACAAGCCAGGAGACTCTGCACTCCACCCAGCATGACGTGGTACCCTTACACATCGATAGCAGTGGTTGGCTGGCCTGATCAGGTAAACCCTGGAATGGACTAGCCCCTGCCCGCGCTGCTCGGATCATTCTCTGTCTGGATGCCGTTAGGGAGACAGCTGCTGCTGCTGCAGGGATAGCGTTAGGGTGTTATATTAGCTTAGTGTTAGGCAGGAGTGAGACTATAAGAACCCAACAGCCCTTGTTAGGGCTACAAAAGCGTTATATATATTTTTTTTTTGTTTGCTTGTGGCTGGGCTTGCTGGCACTAGTAGTGCAGCTAGTACCATATTGTGACGAATTTGCAGGGAGACTTGCAAACGTTCTGTTTAGCTCTTCGTGAAACACATATCCATCTCAAACTCCTAAGTGGGACAATTTATTAGGGGTTTGATTGAATTAGGCACAGTCTGCTTTTTCTTTTCTTTTTTTTTTTTTCAAAACTAAAAGTCATCAGGCACAGCACAAAATCCTGCTGTGTGCTGTCAGTGTAGGTTAGAAACTAGCCATAGCAATAGGATAGCATCGTTTTGTTAAAAAAACGCACAGTTTACTCTTTAATTTTGAAAATGTTGAACCCGAGGGCTAGGGGTAGAGGCCGTGGTCCTGGGCGGGGTGAGAAACCACCTGCTGATGAGGGAGCAGGGGAATGCCGCAGAGCTACACTCCCTAGGTTCATGTCTCAAGTTACTGGGACTTGTGGTAAAACACTGTTGAGGCCAGAACAGTGCGAACAGGTGATGTCGTAGATTGCGGACAATGCTTCTAGCCATTTGTCCACCAGTCAGTCTTCCACGCAGTCCACCCATGTCACCGAAATCAGCACTCCTCCAGCTCCTCCACCTCCTCCACCTCAGCCTCCTTCCCCCCAGTATGCCCCCTCCCAGAAAAATTTGCCATTTGAACCGGCATACTCTGAGGAACTGTTTTCTGGACCCTTCCCAGAGTCACAAACCCCTTGTCAGGTTGCTGCTGAGCTCTTTTCCGATGCCCAGGTTTTACACCGGTCGCAGTCTGTGGGTGATGATTACATTGTTGACGTAGTGGAAGAAGTGTGTAAAGAGGTGTCGGACGATGAGGAGACATGGTTGTCAGACAGTGGTGAAGTTGTTGTCAGGGCAGGAAGTCCGAGGGGGGAGCAGACTGAGGGATCAGAGGATGATGAGGTGACAGACCCAAGCTGGGTTGATAGGCCGGGTGAACACAGTGCTTCTGAGATGGAGGCGAGTCCTCGACAAGAGCAGGTTGGAAGAGGCAGTGGTGGGGCCAGACGGAGATGCAGGGCCAGGGCTGGTGCATCAACGCCAAATGTTTCACATAGTGAAGCTCCCGTGGCGAGGGCTAGATTTTCAGAAGTCTGGAGGTTCTTTAAAGAAACACCGGATGACCGACGGACTGTGGTGTGCCACCTGTGCCACACCAGGATCAGCAGGGGTTCCACCACTACCAGCTTAACCACCACCAGTATGCGCAGGCATATGAATGCTAAACACCCCACTCAATGGAACCAAGGCCGTTCACCTCCGGATGGGCACACCACTGCTCCTTCCCCTGTGTCATCTGCTGCCTCTGCTAGTCAGCCCCCTGCCCAGGACCCCGGCCCAAACACCTCCCGTGCGAAAACCACACCTTCGCCTCCTCGATCCTCCACAGCATCCACCAATGTCTCCATGCACAGCGTTCAGCTCTCCATACCCCAGACGCTGGAGCGCAAGAGGAAGTACAGTGCAACCCACCCACACGCCGAAGCCCTCAACGTCCACATCTCCAAACTACTTAGCCAGGAGATGCTGCCCTATAGGCTGGAAGAGACCGAGGCCTTTCGCAACATCATGGCGGCGGCCGCCCCTCGGTGTCTGGTCCCCAGCCGCCACTACATTTCCCGATGTGCCGTCCCAGCCCTGCACCAGCACGAGTCAGACAACATCATCCGTGCCCTGACCAACACCGTTTCTGACAAGGTCCACCTGACCACGGACACATGGACGAGTGCTGCCAGGCAGAGCAACTATGTATCGCTGACGGCACATTGGGTTAACTTGGTGGAGGCTGGGCCGAGTCTGACCTTGTGGCTGGTCTTATACTGCCGACGCCGAGGATTGCGGGGCCTACCTCGGTCCAGTTCTCTCAGGCCGACTATGCCTGCAGCTCCTCCCACCCCTCCTCCACCGAATTACCATCCGTGGGCATGGCGCCATCAGTCAGTAGCTGTAGGCACAGCAGCAGTGCCGTTGCTAAGCGACAGCAGGCGGTGCCCAAGCTGCTGAGCCTAGGCGATAAAAGGAACACCGCCCAAGAGCTATTACAGGGCATCACGGCGCAGACTGATCTGTGGCTGGCACCGCTGAACCTGAAGCCAGGCATGGTTGTGTGTGACAACGGCCGTAACCTGGTGGCGGCTCTGCAACTCGGCAGACTGACACATATGCCATGCCTGGCCCATGTGTTAAATCTCATAGTTCAGCGGTTCCTCAAGACATACCCCAATCTGTCTGATTTGCTCACGAAGGTGCGCCGCCTCTGTGCACACTTCAGGAAGTCCAGCACAGATACTGCCACTCCCAGGGCAGCGCAGCGCCGCCTCCAACTGCCCGCTCACCGACTGTTTTGCGACGTGCCCACGAGGTGGAATTCAACATTAACCATGTTATCCAGAGTTTACCAGCAGCGCAGAGCGATTGTAGACTGCCAGATGTCAACTTCCACCAGAACTGGTAGTCAGGTCAGTGAGCTTCCTCTATTCTACAATGAGGAGTGGACGTGGATGTCTGATATCTGTCAGGTGCTGAGTAACTTTGAGGAGTCAACACAGATGGTTAGTGGCGATGCCGCCATCATCAGCCTCACCATCCCGCTGCTTGGCCTGTTGAAAAACTCTCCGGTCAGCATGAAGTCAGAAGCTTTGCGCTCGTCACAAGAGACGGAGGAAGAAGATTCCCTTGTTGATAGCCAAAGCACCCTCAGGTCTGTTTCTCAGAATTTATTCCAGCACCGATTACTGGGTATTCACTCTCCTGGACCCACGTTACAAGCAAAATCTTTCCACTCTCATCCCTGGAGAGGAAAGGAGTGTGAGAATGCATGAATACCAGCAGGCCCTGTTGCACAAGCTGAAACAGTATTTCCCTTCTGACAGTGCTAGCGGCAGAGGGCGTACTTCTGCGGGACAAGTAGCGAGGGAGAGTAGGCGAGCAGGCAGCTTGTCCAGCACTGGCAGGGGTACGCTTTACAAGGTCTTTGCCAGTTTTATGTCACCCCAGCAAGACACTGTCACCTGTCCCCAGTCTCGGCAGAGTAGGACTGATCTTTACAGAAAGATGGTGAGGGAGTACGTAGCTGACCATACCATCATCCTAAATGATCACACAGCTCCCTACAACTACTGGGTTTCAAAGCTGGACATGTGGCACAAACTGGCGCTGTACACCTTGGAGGTTCTTGCCTGCCCGGCCACTAGCGTGTTGTCTGAGCGGGTTTTCAGTGCAGCTGGTGGCATCATCACCTATAAGCGTACACACCAGTCGACTGACAGTGATGACAGGCTAACGCTTATCAAGATGAATAAAGCCTGGATTTCTCAGGATTTCCATTCTCCACCAGGTGAAAGAAGCTCAACCTGAATAATGTATGTACTCCTCCTCCTCATTTTCCTCCTTCTCCTCCTTTTTGTACACTATAGCAGAGGCAACTGGCTATTTTTTGCCAGGGCCAACTGGCTCTAGCTATGGTACTATGTATTTTATTTTTCTGGAGGGCCACCTACCCAGTCCTCTGTTTTAAACAATTTTTGGGAGTGCCACATACAGGCACTATCCAAGTTTTACAGCAATATCAGCTATGTGCTGCACACCTCTCTCATGGAGCTGCAAACAGTCAAGGGTTGATTCAGTAAATCCAAATTGTAAAACATAGAAAATAAGTTCTGACCGGAGCTCCCGATTCCCTTGCTTCCGTGTGTCTTTCTCTTCCAATATGTCACTCACAAAATAGAGCAGTTCACACTCCTCCAGCACAAATTCCTGAATCCTCCGATAAGAATATACTGCTATTCAGACCAACACTCCTGCGTTTTTCTTGTGATCTCCTCCGTATGCAACATATGTTGCGGTAGATCGCTGGGAGAAATTCACCCGCAGATAGCGTAGTACAGTTTAACACTCAGGATTTATTTAGGTTAAAAACATACTCACAAAAGAGCGATAAAAATGTGCATATAAAACTCCAATATGGGACGCCAGCTGCACATTCTCGCCCAACCCTGGGTTTCGCCTGGTTTGGCTTCTTCTGGGGCATTGCAAGTGTCCAGTCCCAATTACTCTTTAAACCCAACATATACTCTAATAGTTCAACTTACATTGAGAAACATTATATATTTACAACTTGTTTGTTCCTATACATATTTAATCTCACTGTAGTTTTTTGTACATTAATCTTTATAAAACCAATTCCTCAACCATACATTGTTTATCCACTCTACTCATTTCATTCATAGACCACAATGCACCATTTTCCATACTAGCCAATCTTAATCTACGGTGGGGAATTCACACCATCCAATCCCCAGCCCCGCTGGCGACACACCTATCGTCTTACTTGTCTACGAAACCTACAGCGCCTAAATTTCCAAATTATAATTTGGGACTTGATACCCGTGTATCAATCCGACAGGGAGTCCTATTTAGTTTGCATCATATTTTATCATTACAAAAATGTAATTAGAAGGATATATATATCCAAATTTTATTGTACCCATACGATAGTACATCTAATCCTGTTGGGCTTTCCTCTCTCCCTAATGTACAGGGGTAGAGAATACAGCTCCACCGCACTGCCATAGTTTAATTCTATTGGGCCTTCATCTTTTCCTAACGCTGGAGCACGAGAGGATATACAGCACATCATCCCCTTATCAAACGAGCTGTGTCAGGCAGAATTTTCGGTTGTTTCACCAGATACATAATGGAACTCGGCGCATCTGTCGCCGCCATGCTGGAGACCTGAGGTTTCAATCATAGCAGCGCAATATGGATGCCCCATACTGTCACTCTTAATCATGGAAGTCGTCTCCATGGCTGCCTCCACATGTCATCCCCTTATCAAACGAGCTGTGTCAGGCTCATTTTTCGGGTGTTTCACCAGATACGTTATGGAACTTGGTCACTATGTCGCCACCATGCTGTGTTATCGACTAAATATACTGTCAACCTTTTGTTCACATAGGAAATCATTTGCTCACCTCCTTTGGTTCCTCTCTGCCACCCATTGGTTTGAAGCCTGAGTCCATTTGGGGTATGTCGCCATGCCACTCTCTAGCCTGCCACTGCTGTCGCTGCCTCTGCATGCCGTCTTCTATAGTGTCAGGGTCAATTATTGGATGTTTTAGATGCTATCTAGCCTCATTCAGGCACTCTGTCATGGCCATGCTGTTGCCCATAATTTTGGCATAATGGTGCGATTAAGCAGCCTCAGAGGCATCCATGCATGTTGCCCCTGCTGTTTCCTGTCCATTTCCGTGGTGTTTCCATCATTTCCTGAGGTTTTCAGATGTTTGGCCAAGCTTCCCTGTGCAGACCCTTGGTCCCCTTGAAAAATGCTCGAGTCTCCCATTGACTTCAATGGGGTTCGTTATTCGAGACGAGCATCGGGAAAAGTTCGTCTCGAATAACGAGCACCCAAGCATTTTAGTGCTCGCTCATCTCTACTTCTGACGATGTAAATGATACATGCTGATCAACATCAGAATCAATAAGAATGCATTTGATTTTCTTATAATGACCATTATTTTTCCAATTGTAATTCTTTTGAATAATCATTTAAGTCTCTTTGATATTTCTTTGTTTTAGTTTCCAAAATGGATTTCTCTGCTGTTTGTAAATTTTTTAACATAGAATCCTTATAAGTTTTATAGTTCAAAGTGTCCATATAGGGAAGTAATGTTTCCTTATTACTTGAATCAAAGAAGACAAAGAATAGCGGCACTCACCCAAATAAGAGAATCTTCTTTTTATTCAAAGCAGTGCATAGGACAGGGAGGTGCTACACGCTGCAAACTCCGGCAACCGACCATTTCGCGCACTCCTGCGCTTCGTCTTCGATAGGTTCGGAGACACGCGCGCACAGCTGCAATGTGAAAATAGAATTAAAACATTAAAAACAGTGAATACAGGACCATATAAGTGCAGAACACATTGAAAGAGCAATATTCTTCACATTCCAGATGTTCCGAACATCTCCTAACTTAGCGGGAGACACGCGCGAACACCTGGAAAGTGAAGAATAGTGTTATTTCAATGTGTTCTTACAAGCAAAACATCAGTAAACATCTGGAATATTTTATTATGTAATAAAAATACTGTTCTTCACTTAATTTAATGCTCAATCTCGAGCCGGCGAGATACTCGTCCGAGTAACGAGCCGGTCTAAGTATGCTAATACTCGACCGAGCAGTATACTCGGACGAGTATACTCGCTCATCTCTAATCCTTACATTTTTTTTTAAATTGTGTTGCTGAAATTCAATAATTAGAGACATCAACTTTATGGTGCAATCTGTCAAAATTGAGGAACACCTATTTTTAAAATAATCAGAATAAATAAAAGTAGGACATTTATATAAACTCAATCTTCTTGGAACCATATGTTTTCAACATACCCTTTTAACCCCTTAATGACCGCCCTATCGGGATTCTACGTCGGTCATTAAGGGTACTTCTTCTGACGCGACGCCTTTCTACGCGCCGCGTCAGAAGAAGATATCACAGCCCAGACCCGGCACTAACATCCGGGATCGTAAAAACTTGTGCTTACCGGGGGATCCGATCCCTCCTGCTGCTGCCCCGGGTCCCGACGAGTGACCTGAGGCTGTCGGCTCCTCTTCTCGCCGGGTCCTGCCTTCCTGGCAGGACCCAGCTGTAAGTAACTGAGCATGCGCGGCATGCTCAGTTACTTACACTATACACTGCAATACAAGTGTATTGCAGTGTAGAGGCTTGATCAAGTGATCGGATGATCGCTTGGTCAAGCCAAAAGGTGGAAAAATATAAGTAAAAAAAATAAAGATTAAATCATTTTATAATGATAATTAAATAAATAAATAAAATAAAGTCCCATAATCTCCCCAGTTACACATATAATGCAAATACAGTATATAAAACACAAAAACACACGAAAAATGTCCATATTTGGTATCACCACGTCCGTATTAATCTGTACAATAAATCTAAATCAATATTGAGCCCGCTCGGTGAACGATGAAAAAAAAAAAACTACGAAAAACTTCCCGTAATATACAATTTTTCATCAAACACCATCACAAAAAATGTTCTAAAAAGTGATCAAAAAAAGCTAAGTTCCCTAATATGATACAACTGAAAAGAACAACTCTTTTCGCAAAAAATAAGCCCTCAACCAGGTCTGACAACATAAAAATACAGAAGTTATGGCCCTAAAAAGTTGTCAATAGTAAAAACAATGCGATATTCTCCAATATTGGTTTTACTCAGGAAAATTGAGCAAAGATAAGAAAAACTATATAAATGAGGTATCACCGCAATCGTAGTGAACCAGAGAATAAAGATAAAATATTATTTTTACATTACGGTGAGCGGGGGGGAAAAAATGCTAAAAATACAAAATAAAAATTGATGATTTTGTTTGTGTCCCCCTTGAAATAGTTAATAAAATCTTATGAATAAGCTATAGACCCCCTAAATGAATTATCTATACATTGTATCTCATTCCGTAAAAAATAAGCCTTCATATGTTTGCATTACCAAAAAAAATAAAATGTATAGGTAGTACAATGTGACAATACAAATCTGCTGTGAATGGCGCCTCCATTCATTCTATACTCGGCCGTGCGCCTGTACAGAAGTTTACCACCACATATGGGGTATCAGTACACTCGGGAGGAATTGGGCATCAAACGTTGTAGTGCGTTTCATCATTTAATTTATTCTGAAACTGTCAGTTTGGCCTAAATTAATGTATTTTCCAAAAAAATTCCATAGTTTCTAAATCGCAGGTCCATATTGTTTTAACCCATGTGAAACACTTAAAGGGTTAATGGACTTAATAGAAGTTGTTTTACATACGTTGAGGGGTGAAGTTTCTATAGTGGGGTGATTTATGGGGTTTTACTATTATTTAGGCCTCTCAAAGTCACTTGAAAGCTGAGTTGTCCCTCAAAATGTGAGTTTTGGCAATTTTCATGAAAATGAGAAAAATCGCACCTAAAGTTCTTCACCTCATAACATCCTAGAAAAGTGAGAGGACGCATAAAATATCATCCCAACATAAAGCAGACATTCCGTAAATGTAATTTATCAAGCTTTCTGGGTAGGTTTACTTCCTGTCTGGAAAGCAGAACATTTCAAACTTGGAAAATGAAGAATTTTTACAAACTTTTGCCAAATTTTCACTTTTTTTCAGAACGAATCGCAAAACGTATCACTTAAATTTTATAACTGACATGAAGTACAAGGTGTCACGAGAAAACTTAAATCTTAAAATCACCGGGATATGTTAAAGCGTTCCGAAGTTATAACCAATTATCGTGAGACATGTCAGATTTGAAAAATCGAGTCTGGTCATTGAGCTGAAAACTAGTGTCGGTGATAAGGAGTTAAGGAATTGTGAGCCCACTACGTGTGTTGTTCGTTGCAAAGTAGGTTTTCCATTTTATCAAACAAAGTCTTACAATCATTAGTAGTATTATCCATTTGTCCATCAAACAACTGAGATAATTTGAAAAGTCTAAAATGTAAATCTGTAGTAAATATTGCATGTTGACTAGAAAATACAGGCGTAGAATCCATAATGTGAAAATAGGGTTATTGTTTTCCAATGATACATACTAATCCATACAAACAAATGAATGGAGGTCTTACTAATTGGTGATGGGGTATGCTGATTATATCTACCGTATATACTCGAGTATAAGCCGACCCGAGTATAAGCCGAGGCCCCTAATTTTACCACAAAATACTGGGAAAACCTATTGACTCGAGTATAGGCCGAGGGTGGGAAATGCATTGGTCACAGCCTCCTGACATAGCCATCCAGCCCCTGCCCCAGTGTATATAGCCAGCTTCTGCCCCAGTGTATATAGCCAGCCAGCCCCTGCCCCAGTGTATATAGCCAGCCAGCCCCTGCCCCAGTGTATATAGCCAGCCATCCCCTGCCCCAGTGTATATAGCCTGCCAGGCCCTGCCCCAGTGTATATAGTCTGCCAGCCCCTGCCCCAGTGTATATAGCCTGCCAGCCCCTGCCCCAGTGTATATAGCCTTCCAGCCCCTGCCCCAGTGTATACAGCCTTCCGCCGTTGCCGGACAGATCGCACGGAAGATATACAGGGGTCGCCGGAAAGGTGAGTTTAGATATATTTCGTTTTTGACTCGAATATAAGCCGAGTTTGGGTTTTTCAGCACATTTTTTGTGCTGAAAAACTAGGCTTATACTCGAGTATATAAGGTAATCCAAATGATGATAGGAGAATATCCAAGGTGTGCGGTACGAGGTGCTGCAAACAGCAGAGGTGCAAAGGACTGACTCCGCTGGCTCCGGAGCTTTGTAGTGGATACTTGAAAGAAAATGATGTCCAGCACCAATCTTCATAAAAGTAGCTACTATAGTAGTTATATTCTTGTACATAGGGGGCAGTATTATAGTAGTTATATTCTTGTACGTAGGGGTAGTATTATAGTAGTTATATTCTTGTACATAGGGACAGTATTATAGTAGTTATATTCTTGTACATAGGGGGCAGTAATATGGTAGTTGTATTCTTGTACATAGGGACAGTATTATAGTAGTTATATTCTTGTACATAGGGGGCAGTATTATAGTAGTTATATTCTTGTACATAGGGGGCAGTATTATAGTAGTTATATTCTTGTACATAGGGGGCAGTATTATAGTAGTTATATTCCTGTACATATGGCGCAGTATTATAGTAGTTATTGTCTTGTACATAGGAGGCAGTATTATAGTAGTTATATTCTTGTACATAGTCAGCAGTGTTATAGTAGTTATATTCTTGTACATAGTCAGCAGTGTTATAGTAGACATATTCTTGTACATAGGGGCAGCATTATAGAAGACATATTCTTGTACATAGGGGCAATATAATAGAAAGGGGGTGGCATTTCAGTTTTTACCTCAGGCAGCAAAGAGGCAAGAGTCAACCCTGTGCAGCAGATAATAAGTAAGAATAACTGGCTGGCTGCAGGTAGGGCACAGTATTGAGGTCTATCAGAGCCCCTGAACGCATCCAGTTATTCACAATTATTACCTGCTGCATAGGTTCAGACAATTTTCATCTTTGTTATTATCATGTGTACTGTATTGTAGTCTGCTCTGCATTACTTATTGTACAAATGCAGCAGTTGTTTTTTGGGGGCATTTGCGCTGTACTGTTGTTTTTGGCGTGTCAAGGGTTTTGGTTATTGTGCGACCCCCTCAAGGGTAGCGGTATGACAACACAGCCCTTAGACCGAAAAAGGTTGTGCTTAATAACAGGTACCACAGCATTCAACTCACGTGTGGCACTGAGTGTGCCAGTGTCCTTGTTGGCATCCATGGAAACCATGTGTCCCAGATGTGTCCCTAGCAACAAGCTGGTGGGAATTTTATCAATTTCTTCTACTTCCGTCATCCCTCTCTTGGCCCCCTAATCAAGGTAGACACATGCCATGGGAAAGGCTGGGGTGAGGCCTCCCTTACAGCACAGTTCCAGAGTCCTCCCTGGGATGAGATCTTCAGGCTTGTCAAGTGATTGGAGTACAAGGGTTATCTCTGCACCTATATCCCTCAAACTCAATGGGGCAGACTTATCAAGTTTCTGAAAGTCATAATATTTCTAGTTGCCCATGGCAACCAATCACAGCTCCCCTTTAAAATATTTATGAGCATTGGTAAAATGAAAGCTCAGCAATGATTGGTTGCCATGGGCAACTGGAAATATTCTGACTTTCAGACACTTAATAAATCTCCCCCACTGTGACTCATTGGGGCTCATTTACTAAGGGTCCGCGGAGCGCATTTTCGTTGGGTTTCCCAACGATTTTGCCCCGCATTTAACAGGGTATTTTGGTGTGCACGATCGGATTTTGGTCCATCAGCGATGCCTTGCGCGCAGCGCAAACTGGGGGGCGGGCAGACGGACAATTCGACGGATTTGGACTACGCGTGGGATTTAACATGCACCGGGAAGAAGAAGGTGAACTCCGGCAAACCCCAGCGGGGAAGCGACGGATGCAGGAACTCAGGCGCACGAGCTACGTGAATCGCGACGGACTTTATCTTCGTCGGACCCTCCGAATTGGGTACAGGTAAGTAAATTTGCTCCATTGTGTCACCCACCATCACCTCCTGTAGGTTGTCACTAGCCACCCGTTTATGCCCACCCAAAAACAAAACAGAAGGTGAAGAAACCATTGGTGTGAGCAGCGGAGCAGCGAATCGGTCAGAGTGGCACAATGACAAAGTGTGGAGGTGGCAGCAACCTGGTAGGTCACAGAGTGGCACAATGACAAAGTGTGGAGATAGCAGCAGCAGCATGAGGTCAGAGAGGGGCAGGATGACACATTTTTTAGGTGGCAGCAACATGGTAAGCCACAGAGTGGCACAATGATAGAATGTGGAGGTGTCGGTAGCAGCAGCAGCATACTGAGAGGGTCCAAGAGGGTGGGGAGCCAAAACTCATCCCTATGCCGGATGTTGACTATTCGGCTATTACTAGTTAGGCAAAGCAGCAGGCTGCGGGCCATCTGAGGGACTCTGAGGGACTCCCGGCCTCCATCTCCACTCTATACTGCTATGGTGCTCCTGGGTCATCTGCCTCGTCTGCTCCTGCTCCTCCTCTCTTGTCACCGGAGTGGAAAAACCACTGATTTCACCAGACTCTGCTTGTGCTCCAATGTCCTTCTCCTCTTCCCGTTCAGCTGGACTCATGTGGCCATGAGATGTAGTCGCCACTTCTCCAGTGCCCTGACCAGACAGATTTTGCAGCATGAGTTCCAGGACTTGAAGCAGTGGAATGACGTTATTCATCCCGTAGTCCTGGCAACTGACACATCAAAGTTACACAGGGGAGTACTCTGTTACGCTTGCATCATAAAAAAATAATTAATGGCTTTTCTCTGTTCATACAGGTGGTCTAACATATGGAGGCTGGAATTCCAACCGGTGGAAACATTGCATATCAGACTATGTTGGGGGAGGTCGTTCTGCCGCTGCAAGTCGAGGATAGTGTGCTTGGCTTTGTAAGAATGGCTAAAGTGCATGCACAGTTTCCAGGCCATTTTTAGAGGAACTTGTTGACAACCAGATTGATCACGTGCTGCATGCAGGGAGCAGGGGCCATTCCTTTCTCAGTGCAGCGCGGACACCACGTTCCTCCCATTGTCTGTCATTATGGTTCCAATTTTCAGTTGTCGCGGAGGTAGCCACAGAATGATTTCATCTTGCATGACGCGGAGCAGTTCCTCCCCTGTGTGACTTTATTCGCCCAAGCAAACCAGGTGTAGAACTGCGTGACACTGCTGTGCCCTGCACATGTGGTATGATGGGTATGAGGGAGCAGCACTTGTGGAGGCTGAGGTGGTGTTGGAGAAGGAGGAGGAGGAGGTGTACACTGGAGCACGAGCAGCAGCTTGAAAGCGTGGAGGAGAAAGTGGCATCTCTTGTTGGTGTGGCTGGGAGGTAAGCACATTCACCCAGTGGGCCGTAAAGGACTTGTACTGGCCCTGACCGAAGTTACAGCACATCTGCGCTGCCGTGCACCTAGGAAGAAACCGATAAGCTCAAGGACTGGCCCACCTTCTGTTCTACATATTTGTGAAGGGCTGGCACTTTTCCCCTCACTGACACATGGTCTATGGTCACCATTTATATCTATATTCATCTGGTCTTCTCTATTTTGCTGATTTGGATTTAGAACCTATTTGGCACCTTACCCGCACTTGGTCCATGCTGCTATTTAGCTATACTTATTAGCATTAGAGAGGAGATCTCCCTGTGTCATTTTCACAGTGGGATTGAGGGGCACACAGAGATGTGCCATTTTTTACGTGTTTTTAACCCCATAGCGCAATAAGACGTACCTGTACCCTCTTCATACATGCCGGGTGCTTGCTTCACAATGAAGCAAGCACCCGTCGCTAACACCCGCGATCGGTGCTTGTACCGATCGCGGGTGTTAACCCTTTCATCTTGGCTCCGATCGCTGCTCCCCGTGACGTCATCGGGGAGCGGCGATCCGTTGCCATGACAGCCTCGGATCACACAATGATCTGAGGCTATCATGTTTTAGGCCATCTATTACAATGTGCGATCTGAACATTGAAATACATGGTGTGCAAAATCCCCATATACTGCCATACTGTGTTATGGCAGTATATGGTAGGATCAATTAGACAACCTAGGGTTAAAGTACCCTAGGGAGTCTGAAAAATAGTAAAAAATTTTAATTGAAAAAAATTAAAAATAAGAAATTATATTAAAAAAACCTAAAAATTCAAATCACCCCCCTTTCCCTAGAACTGATATAAATATAAATAAACAGTAAAAATTATAAACACATTAGGTATCGCCGCGTCCGAAAATGCCCGATCTATCAAAATATAAAATTTTTTTTACTGAATTTAACCCCATAACGGACAATAGTGCTCAAAGTCGCAAATGGCATTTTTTTGCCATTTTGAAAAAATATAAACAATTCAATAAAAAGTGATCAAAAGGTCATACAATTCTAAAAATAAAAGCATTGAAAACGTCATTAAAAGTCGCAAAAAATGACACCACCCACAGCTCCATACACCAAAGTATGAAAAAGTTATTAGCGCAAGAAGACAGCAAAATTAAGAATTTTTTTTTGTACAGGAGGTTTTAATTTTTGTAAATGTATGAAAACATTATAAAACCTATACAAATTTGGTATCCATGTGATCGTATTGACCCAATGAATAAATTAGACATGTCATTTGGAGCGCACAGTAAAAGACGTAAAATCCACGCCCACAAGAAAACAGCACAAATGCGTTTTTTCACCATTTTCACTGCATTCAGAATTTTTTTCCCGCTTCCCAGTATATGGCATAGACAAATAAATGCCATCACTATGAAGTGCAATTTGTTACGCAGAAAACAAGCCATCACACAGCTCTCTACATGGAAAAATAAAAAAGTTATAGATTTTTGAAGGTGGGGTGTGAAAAATAAAGACGCAAAAACGAAAAAGGGCCTGGTCCTTAAGGGGTTAATGTATACCAATAAAATGTATTGATTTTATTTTGCTTTGATTCAATTGGGTATATGACACTGACCTGGCCGTATGAGTTTGGTATTTGAATTCTCCAGTGTTCTTACCACACGTACATTATTATTAGTAAGAGGCTATTATTAGTTATAGAAAGTATGTGGATTTAACACAGATTTCTTCCTATTCACTTCAGCAACAAAAAAGAACTGCTATTTGGGGAATACAGATCCCCCAAAATGGACACCCGGGGATTGGAGCAAAAATCACTCCAGCAACTATGTGGATTTGACACGTATTTCTTCCTATACACTTCAGCAGCAAAAAAGAACTGCTATTTGGGGTATACAGATCCATCAAAATGGACACCCTGGGATTGGAGCAGAAATCACTACAGAAAGTATGCAGATTTTACACAAATTTCTTCCTATTCACTTCAGCAACAAAAAAAGAACTGCTATTTGGGGTATACAGATCCCCCAAAAAGGACACCCTGGGATTAGAGCAGAAATCACTACAGAAAGTATGTGGATTTTACACAGATTTCTTCCTATACATTTCAGAAACAAAAAAGAACTGCTATTTGGGGTATATAGATCCATCAAAACGGACCCCCTGGGATTGGAGCAGAAATAACTACAGAAAGTATGCAGATTTTACACAGATTTCTTCCTATTCACTTCAGCAACAAAAAAAGAACTGCTATTTGGGGTATACAGATCCCCCAAAAAGGACACCCTCGGATTAGAGCAGAAATCACTACAGAAAGTATGCAGATTTTACACAGATTTTTTCCTATTCACTTTAGCAACAAAAAAGAACTGCAATTTGGGGTATACAAATCCCCAAAATGGACACCCTGGGATAGGAGCAGAAATCACACCAGAAACTATGTGGATTTTACACAGTTTTCTTCCTATTCACTTCAGCAACAACAAAAAAACCTGCTATTTGGGGTATACAAATCCCCTAAAATGGACACCCTGGGATTGGAGCAGAAATCACTACAGAAACTATGGAGATTTTACACAGATTTCTTCCTATTCACTTCAGCAACAAAAAAGAACTGCTATTTGGGGGTATACAGATCCCCAAAACGGATACCCTGGGATAGGAGCAGAAATCACTACAGAAAGTATGTGGATTTTATACTGATTTCTTCCTATTCACTTCAGCAACAAAAAAAGAACTGTTATTTGGGGTATACAGATCCCCCAAAAGGATCCACTAGGATGGGAGCAGAAATCACTACAGAAAGTATGTGGATTTTACACAGCATTCTTCCTATTCACTGCAGCAACAAAAAACCCTGCAATTTGGAGTATACAGATCCCCCAAAAATCTCCTAGCCCTTACAGATTAAAAGTGACACTATTATCTATACAATTACTAAAAATGATTCCTGGTAATGATATCTCTTCAGTAACATAGATTTTCTAAGGCGTAAATTAAAACGTTAATATAAAACATAAAGTGCACACATAAAATATACAATTGTCAGATAAAAAAGAGTTTAAAACAATGTACATGACACAAAAATATGATACACAAACAGTTATAAAAATAAAAAGGAATAAAACAAATAGCCTCACTAATGAAATATTAGCAGATATCTGCCACTGTGAGACCCAGCTAAAAATTGGGCAGCCTTCCAGGTTTTATGCTTTTTTGAAATCTCAACCTAATCCTGCCCCCTTTGAGATGTGAGTGGAACGTGGCTACACCTGTACCAAGGTGTGGGCCAGGGAACAAATTTCTAATTATGCCCAGCATATTTCCCAAGCTGGATTTACAAATCTAGCAACTAGATCTACCACTTGGTATTTAACCAATTGCCTACTATCTATTTTGTTGGCTTGCTAACTCCAAAATCCTTGGAGCTCAACACACCAAAGGTATCTAAGGACAATGATCATTTTTTCATCGATGGATTTGAAATTTATGAAATATGACAAGGCTGGCTTTGAAGTATAGTTTTGCCATAATCCTAAAAAGCCATTTTAAGCAACATGACACATAGGCATGGTAAGATAACGGAAAGTTTGCATCAATTAACATTTGCTAGTCATGGGCAGAAGAAGCAGAGAGGGGGCAGAATAGGCATTTGGCTTAGTTGTTAATTTATCTGATTATCTGACCCTTCTGTTCTTTTGATCTACCACTCTGTAATCCAGGAAGCCTGCCCAGCAGGGTACACCCACATGCAGACATCCTATCTCCGTGCAAGTTATAATTGTAACTAACAGACTGGAGGGGGCTTCAGTCAATAAATCATGGCCAATTGCATTCTTCTACCACAGTTTTTTTCTGTTCTGGGGATCTACAGTATTTTGGTAAGTGACTGGTACAAGGTAAATGTGGTGCCAATATTTAAAAAAGGCTCTAGAACTTCGCCAGGCAATTACAGGCCTGTAAGATTAACTTCCATTGTGGGGAAAATAATGGAAGGGTTAGTAAAAGACTATATACTGGAGTATGTGACATCAAACAGCATAATACGTGACAGCCAGCATGGGTTGTCAGACTAACCTGATCTGCTTCTATGAAGAGGTGAACAGATATCTGGATAGAGGAGCTGCTGTGGATATTGTGTTTTTGGATTTTACGAAGGCATTTGACACTGTCCCACATAGACGCCTGATGGGTAAATTAAAGTCTATTGGTTTGGCAGGAATCATTTGCAATTGGATTGAAAACTGGCTGAAGGATTGTATCCTGAGAGCTATGGTCAATGATTACTACTCAGAATGGTCACCAGTTATGAGTGGTGTACCCCAGGGTTCTGTGCTTGGACCACCACTATTTAATATATTTATGATATAGAGGTATGAATTAATAGCACTTTGTCTATTTTTGCAGATGACACCAAACTGTGTAGTGTAATACAGTCTATGGAGGATGTTCATAGGCTGCAGGGTGACTTGGACAAACTGAGTGTTTGGTAATCCACTTGGCAAATGAGGTTTAATGTGGTAAATGTAAGGTTATGCACCTGGGGGCTAATAATCCAAAGGTAACATATGTCCTTGGGGGAGTAAATCTGGGAAAGTCCCTTGTTGAGAAGGACCTGGGGGTACTAGTAGATCATAAATTGAATAACAGCATGCAATGTCAATCAGCTTCCTCTAAAGCCAGCAAGATCTTGTCATGTATCAAAAGTGGTATGGATTCTTGGGATAGGGATGTAATATTACCACTATACATGGCATTGGTTCAGCCTCACTTGGAATCTGCTGTCCAGTTCTGGGCACTAGTCCATAAAAAGGATGCCCTGGAGCTGGAGAGGGTTCAACGAAGAGCAACAAAAATGATAAGGGGTATGGAGGGTCTCAGTTATGAGGAAAGATTAAAACAACTAGATTTATTTAGTCTAGAAAAGAGACAACTATGAGGGGACATGATTAATTTATATAAATATATGAATGGTCAATTCAAATAATATGGTAGTGACTTGTATCATATTAAATCAAATCAAAAGATCAGGTGGCATTTTCTCTGTCTGGAGAAATCAAGGTTTAATCCCCAGAGGTGACAGGGCTTTTTTACTATGAGAACTATCAATCTGTGGAATAGCCTGCCTAATCCGCTGGTAACGGCAGGGACAGCAAATAGCTTCAAGAAGTGTTTAGATGCCTTTTAACACCTGTCTGTGCAGAGAAGGGAAAGAAAAAACAACAGGTGCTGCTTAGTGCACCTTCTACTTCTGGGGCAGCCCAAGGAATCAAGGCTTTAAGTAAAGCTCAGTCGTGACTCAATTTAATATTATAATCAGGATAAAATATATACAGATAAAATCGGAAGAATAAAGAGGACAACGCGTTTCGCGCCACAACCGGGCGCTTCGTCAGGTCTATCCTAACGAATTGCAATTTGCAATATGCAGAAAAGAAGCCCATACTCACCTCTGTACATGGAAAAATAAAAAAGTAGATTATTCAAGGTGGGGAGTGAAAAATGAAAACACAAAAAGGGCCTGGTCGTTAAGGGGTTAAAAGATAAAAAAGGACCCTGAAACTCTGCACATGCAATTATTTTGTTTAGACAGCACATTGCTAAATTCCCTTCTTACAGTAGCATCATAGAGTTTAATAAAAGTCATTCAATAGGCACCCCTAAATTTAAAGGTATTGTCTGAATGGGTGCATTTTGGACCCTGTCAATAAACAGGAAATGACTGTTCATCCAAAATCCATTCTTAACACAATTCTTTTGCCACCAGACAATACCTTACACTATGGTAAAGACACATATTAGCTGAAAGCTCTGGGGTTCTGCCAAAATGGACAATACCACAATATTTCCCTCAGTAAGTGTGACATTTCAGCAGACCCCAAAACAAGGAATTTATCTGGTATGGATAGCACCTTTAATTTAAGCTTACAGGCTTTCAGGTGATCTACCAGCAGCTACTTCGCAGAAATTTGAATTGGAAGGAGACTAGCTGTGACATATAGTAGAGGAAGCAGGGTAGGAGTGTAATTAATCTGGGGGCTGTGCAGTAGAAGGAGGTATTGGCTTCAATGCTGTGTCGGCGGCAGTGGTCGGGTCGGTGTACCCTGCCTCTGTTAACTAACAGGTTTTGATTAAACCTGGACAACCCAATTAATTGCCATGCACACTCCGCTGATTATTCTGATTAAGGAATAGCCTAATAAATTGTCCAGGGTGGGAAAAAAGAAAACTATACCTTTTAATGCTACCTTAAATAAGGAAGTTCATAATACATCAATACCCACCTCACAAGCAGTTGTCCCTAGTCCAACAGTGCTGATAGAAAGCAACTGAAGTGAAGTGTAAAGTCATTGTGATATTGCATTATCGTATACTCTTGCTTGGATAAGAGCACATGCACGGGTATACAGGATTGGATATTAGCTCATTCCATGGTTAAAGGCTTCCCAAAGATCAGGCATTTATTTATTTAAGTTTTATTTTTTGCTACCTTGGATCCATGTCACGAATCACGAGTACACCTATGCTCCGTGCTGTGGTGTCCCCCCCTGGCCCGTACTTACTTCTCCAGGCTGTGGTCCTGTCCAAGCCGCACGCCTCCTCCGCTAGGCTTCCATTCCAAGGTCCTGCCATTCTGAGATCCTGCCTTCCCGAGGTCCTGCCTTCCCTGTGTCCAGTTTGCTGCTTCCCTACCTTGGCTGCCACCGCAGGCCTAGTCACAACCATGGAACAACCTGGTGGCACCCTGCCACAGCAAGACCATCCCGCTTTGCGGCCAGCTCTGGGGAAGACCAGAAGCCACTTAGACTTTGGGCCCTGGTTGCAGCTAGTACCATTATCTCTCGTGGTGGTCCAGGGAGTCCACAGACTCTAGCCCCAAGAGACTCTCCCATGTGTGACCTTGCCCTGCAAAGAAAATCTCCATAGGGCTTTACTCACCCGTGCCATAACCCAGGCATAGCACATGGCCAATAGGAAGAGGGAGGGGCAGGGAGCTCTCCTCAGCACTCCCCTCTCCATCGAAAGCCAAGAGGCCAGGTCATGGTAACGTGAGACACAGTGGGGCACATTTACTGAGAACAGTGCAAACTGCACTATTTGCAGTTTGCCTCTGTACAGCATAGAGTGCGCCAGATTCAGGACTTCTGGAGCACGTCCTGTATGAATCTGGCAGTCGTGATTCAAAAACATTGGGGGTCATTTACTAAGGGCCTGAATTGCGTTTTTTACGTCGGGTTACACGAATTTTACCGTTTTGCGATGATTTTCCCTGAATTGCCCCGGGATTTTGGCGCATGCAATCGGATTGTGGTGCATCGGCACCGACAAGCACGCGACGGAAATCGGGGAGGGGGGCGTGGCCGTTGAAAAACCCGTCGGATTCTGAGAAACCTCCGTATTTTTTTAAAAAATGTGTCGCTTGACACATACTTACCTGCACCCGGCCTGGTTTGGTGAACTTCAGTGGCGGAATTCATCGCAGCAGCGACACCTAATGGACATCGGAGGAACAACCTTAGTGAATCGCCGGAAGACCCGAATCCTCCTCAGAGAACGCGCCGCTGTATCGCGACAGGACCGGATAAGTAAATCTGCCCCATTGTGATCTACAAATTTATCCAAATTAGTATTGTAAATACCTGTACAATATCATACTAGCTCTTATGGGGAGATTGGTCTCCACATGCGTTCTCTGGAGGCAAATAAATTCTCTGACTGAATTCAGAGCATGCTATATAAAGAATGCACATGTATGGAATAGGATTAGAAGGAACACGTGCCTAAAGTTTATAGCACAAAATATGGGCAAATGAGAAAAGCCAAGGCCATCTTAGATTCTGTGCATTTCTCACTGTGAATAATGAAATAGGAGCGAATGCTCGGAGTCTGGAGTCTTCTCCGCATGAAAAAAGGGTTGTTACTCAAAAACAAATTTTGTATTAAAGGACTTCTAAAATTCTGAAGAATGTCTTCCTGATATTGGTGTTTATGGCCAGCCATCAGGCATACATAGGACAATTATACCCTTGAAGGGGTATTCCCCGAAGGCAAATTCCTTATATGTACTCGGAATAACAAAATAACATATACTCTAATTCACTAATTCACAAGTCCAACCTGTCACTATCAGTCCTGGTGTACACAATATCAGTTTCCCCTAGACACAACCCTGTAACTTCTGACTTAGGGTTGGGGGCACCATCTTGGATTTCTGTGTGAGATTGTGTAGATGAGATTCCTGTCTCTCTCTGTTCTGAGCCTGTAGCCCCGCCCCCTGCACGTAGCTCATGGACACTCACATCCTGCCAGGAGATCGTGAACAGAGAGATGAGCTGTAGAGATGAGCGAGCACTAAAATGCTCGGGTGCTCGTTATTCGAGACAAACTTTTCCCGATGCTCATTTTTCAAGGGGACCAAGGCTCTGCACAGGGAAGCTTGGCCAAGCACCTGGGAACCTCAGAAAAGGATGGAAACACCAAGGAACACCTCAGAAAAGGATGGAAACACCAGGAAACAGCAAGGGCAGCATGCATGGATGCCTCTGATGCTGCTTAATTGCACAATTATGCCAAAATTATGGGCAACAGCATGGCCATGACAGAGTGACCGAATGAGGCTAGATAGCATCTAAAACATCCAATAATTGACCCTGACACTAAAGGGGGCGGCATGCAGAGGCAGCGGCAGTAGCGGCATGCTAGAGAGTGTCATGGCGACATACCCTAAATGGACTCAGGCTTCACTAAAGGAGGTGAGCAAGAAGCGCTGAAATTATTTCCTATGTGAACAAAAGGTTGACGGTATCTTTAGTCAATAACACAGCACGGTGGCAACATAGTGACCAAGTTCCATAACGTATCTGGTGAAACACCCGAAAAATGAGCCTGACACAGCTCGTTTGATAAGAGGACGACATGTGGAGGCAGCCATGGAGACGACTTCCATAACTAAGAGCGACAGTATGGGGCATCCATATTGCGCTGCTATGATTGCAACTTCAGGTCTCCAGCAAGCCGGCGACAGATGGGCAGAGTTCCACTATGTATCTGGTGAAACACCTGAAAATTCTGCCTGACACAGCTCGTTTGATAAGGGGTTGATGTGCTGCATATCCTCTCGTGCTCCAGAGGTATAGAGAGTTGAAAGTTGCGCATGGAGACATTGGTGGACGTTGTGGAGGATCGTGGAGGCAAAATGGACAGGAAACAGCAGGGGCAGCATGCATGGATGCCTTTGAGGCTGCCTAATCTTGGGATGGAGCTGGCGGTCCACTGCCAGGCAATCTTTCGCCTGTCCAAGCCCCTGTCTCTCGGCTCCTCCCCACCCAAAATGGGCCTGGGGGCCAGAAGCGTTTACTTTGAAAAAATTATCATTTTCAAAGCAGGCGGGGTCGTTTGAATATTTCACCTAGGAATAATGGAATAGCATAGTGGTTCTATTTTTAATTGTTTTTTCGCAAATGGTTCCATGATTAAGAGTGACAGTATGGGACATCCATATTGCGCTGCTTTGATTGCAACTTCAGGTCTCCAGCATGGCAGCGACAGATGGGCCGAGTTCCACTATGTATCTGGTGAAACACCTGAAAATTCTGCCTGACACCGCTCGTTTGAAAAGGGGACGATGTATGGAGGCAGTGAAGTAGTAGTAGATTAAAGGTGCTGCAGTTAAACTATGTTAGTTGGATCTTGGGATGGAGCTGGCGGTCCGCTGCCAGGCGAGCTTTCGCCTGTCCAAGCCCCTGTCTCTCGGGTCCTCCCCAAACAGCACTTCTAAGAACCTTTTGTATAAGATCAAGTGTAGTAGTGTTCTTATAAGTTTGGGTTATGGCGGGTGAGGGGAATGTAAACAGATGCGCAAGAAGCGCTGAAATAATATCGGTAAATGATAAAAGTTTGCCAGTATATTTTGTGGATAACACAGCAGGTTGGTGACAAAGTTAACAAGTTTGATGTGGAAGCCATGAAAACAACCCAAAATTCTGCCTGACACAGTTCGTTTGATAAGGGGACGATGTATGGAGGCAGCTATAAGGAAAACGTGTGGAGGCAGCTAAAAAGACGACGTGTGGAGGCTGCTATGGAGACAATTTAATTTGGATAGTGCCTGTATGTGGCAGTCCAAAAAAGTTTTCAAACCAGAGGAGCAGGTAGGTGGTCCTCCAGAAAAATTAAATACATAGAGTACTATAGCTAGAGCCAGTTGGGCCTGGCAAAAAATAGCCAGTTTCCTCTGCTTTAGTGTACAAAGAGGAGGAGAAGGAGGACAATGAGGAGGAGGAGTGCATAGATTATTCAGGTTGAGCTTCCTTCACCTGGTGGAGAATGGAAATCCTGAGAAATCCAGGCTTTATTCATCGTGATAAGCGTCAGCCTGTCAGCGCTGTCAGTCGACAGGTGTGTACGCTTATCAGTGATGATGCCACCAGCTGCACTGAAAACCCGCTCAGACAACACACTAGCGGCAGGGCAGGCAAGAACCTCCAAGGTGTACAGCGCCAGTTCGTGCCACATGTCCAGCTTTGAAACCCAGTAGTTGTAGGGAGCTGTGTGATCATTTAGGAAGATGGTATGGTCAGCTACGTACTCCCTCACCATCTTTCTGTAAAGATCAGCCCTACTCTGCTGAGACTGGGGACAGGTGACAGTGTCTTGCTGGGGTGACATAAAACTGGCAAAGGCCTTGTAATTGTAATTCACTAATTCACAAGTCCAACCTGTCACTATCAGTCCTGGTGTACACAATATCAGTTTCCCCTAGACACAACCCTGTAACTTCTGACTTAGGGTTGGGGGCACCATCTTGGATTTCTGTGTGAGATTGTGTAGATGAGATTCCTGTCTCTCTCTGTTCTGAGCCTGTAGCCCCGCCCCCTGCACGTAGCTCATGGACACTCACATCCTGCCAGGAGATCGTGAACAGAGAGATGAGCTGTAGAGATGAGCGAGCACTAAAATGCTCGGGTGCTCGTTATTCGAGACAAACTTTTCCCGATGCTCATTTTTCAAGGGGACCAAGGCTCTGCACAGGGAAGCTTGGCCAAGCACCTGGGAACCTCAGAAAAGGATGGAAACACCAAGGAACACCTCAGAAAAGGATGGAAACACCAGGAAACAGCAGGGGCAGCATGCATGGATGCCTCTGATGCTGCTTAATTGCACAATTATGCCAAAATTATGGGCAACAGCATGGCCATGACAGAGTGACCGAATGAGGCTAGATAGCATCTAAAACATCCAATAATTGACCCTGACTCTAAAGGGGGCGGCATGCAGAGGCAGCGGCAGTAGCGGCATGCTAGAGAGTGTCATGGCGACATACCCTTGTCCTGCCAGTGCTGGACAAGCTGCCTGGTCGCCTACTCTCCCTCGCTACTTGTCCCGCAGAAGTACACCCTCTGCCGCTAGCGCTGTCAGAAGGACTGAACAATGTCCTCCGATATGCGCTGAGAAACAGACCTGAGGGTGCTTTGGCTATCTTCTTCCCCCGTCTCTTGTGACGAGTGCAAAGCTTCTGACTTCATGCTGACCAGAGAGTTTTTCAACAGGCCAAGCAGCGGGATGGTGAGGCTGATGATGGCGGCATCACCACTGACCATCTGTGTTGACTACTCAAAGTTACTCAGCACCTGACAGATATCAGACATCCACGTCCACTTCTCATTGTAGACTTGAGGAAGCTGACTGACTTGACTACCAGTTCTAGTGGAAGTTGACATCTGGCAGTCTACAATCGTTCTGCGCTTCTGGTAAACTCTGGATAACATGGTTAATGTTGAATTCCACCTCGTGGGCACGTCACACAACAGTCGGTGAGCGGGCAGTTGGAGGCGGTGCTGCGCTGCCCTGAGAATGGCAGCATCTGTGCTGGACTTCCTGAAATGCGCACAGATGCGGCGCACCTTCGTGAGCAAATCAGACAGATTGGGGTATATCTTGAGGAACCGCTGAACTATGAGATTAAACACATGGGCCAGGCATGGCACATGTGTCAGTCTGCCGAGTTGCAGAGCCGCCACCAGGTTACGGCCGTTGTCACACACAACCATGCCTGGCTTCAGGTTCAGCGGTGCCAGTCTGCGCCGTGATGCCCTGAAATAGCTCTTGGGTGGTGTGCCTTTTATCGCCTAGGCTCAGCAGTTTGAGCACCGCCTGCTGTCGCTTAGCGACGGCACTGCTGCTGTGCCTAGAGCTACCGACTGATGGCGCCATGCCCACGGATGGTAATTCAGAGGAGGAGGTGGAGGAGGGGTGGGAGGAGGAGGAGGCATAGTAGGCCTGAGAGACCTGGACCAAAGTAGGCCCCGCAATCCTCGGCGTCGGCAGTATATGACCAGCCCCAGGGTCAGACTCGGCCCCAGCCTCCACCAAGTTAACCCAATGTGCCGTCAGCGATATATTGTGGCCCTGCCCGGCAGCACTCGTCCACGTGTCCGTGGTCAGGTGGACCTTGTCAGAAACGGCGTTGGACAGGGCACGGATGATGTTGTCTGACACATGCTTGTGCAGGGCTGGAACGGCACATCGGGAAAAGTAGTGGCGGCCGAGGACCGAATACCGAGGGGCGGCCGCCGCCATGAGGTTTCGAAAGGCCTCGGTCTCTACCAGCCTATAGGGCATCATCTCCAGGCTAAGCAGTTTGGAGATGTGGACGTTGAGGGCTTGGGCGTGTGGGTTGGTTGCACTATACTTCCTTTTGCGCTCCAGCGTCTGGGGTATGGAGAGCTGAACGCTGGTGGATGCTGTGGAGGATCGTGGAGGCGAAGATGGGGTTTTCGCACGGGAGATGTCTGGGCCGGGGTCCTGGGCAGGGGGCTGACTAGCAGATGACACAGGGGAAGGAGCAGTGGTGGGCCCGACCGGTGGTGAACGGGCTTGGTGCCATTGAGTGGAGTGTTTAGCATTCATATGCCTGCGCATACTGGTGGTAGTTAAGCTAGTAGTGGTGGAAACCCTGCTGATCCTGGTTTGGCACAGGTTGCACACCACAGTCCGTCGGTCATGCGGTGTTTCTTTAAAGAACCTCCAGACTTCTGAAAATCTAGCCCTCGCCACGGGATCTTGACTACGTGAAACATTTGGTGCTGATGCACCAGCTCTGGCTCTGCCTCTCTGTCTGGCCCCACCACTGCCTCTTCCAACCTGTTCTGGTATAGGACTCGCCTCCGTCTTAGAAGCACTGTGTTCACCCGGCCTATCAACCCAGCTTGGGTCTGTCACCTCATCATCCTCCGATTCCTCAGTCTGCTCCCCCCTCGGACTTCCTGCCCTGACAACAACTTCACCACTATCTGACAACCGTGTCTCCTCATCGTCTGACACCTCTTTACACACTTCTTCCACTACGTCAATAATGTCATCATCACCCACAGACTGCGACCGGTGGAAAACCTGGGCATCGGAAAATAGCTCAGCAGCAATCGGACAAGTGGTTTGTGACTCTGGGAAGGGTCCAGAAAACAGTTCCTCAGAGTATGTCGGTTCAAATGCCAAATTTTCCTGGGAGGGGGCAGACAGGGGGGAAGGAGGCTGAGGTGGAGGAGCTGGAGGAGTGCTGATTTCGGTGACATGGGTGGACTGCGTGGAAGACTGACTGGTGGACAAATGGCTAGAAGCATTGTCCGCAATCCACGACATCACGTGTTCGCACTGTTCTGGCCTCAACAGTGCTATACCACGAGTCCGAGTAACTTGAGACATGAACCTAGGGAGTGCAGCTCTGCGGCGTTCCCCTGCTCCCTCATCAGCAGGTGGTGTCTCACCCTGCCCAGGACCACGGCCTCCGACCCCTGCAGTAGTGGGACGCCCTTGTCCACGCCCTCGTCCTCTACCCCTAGCCCTCGGGTTAAACATTTTCAAAATTAAAGTGTAAACTGCAAATTTTTTTTTTTTTTAAAACAGAGCGATGCTATCCTATTGCTATGGCTAGTTTCTAACCTACACTGACAGCACACAACTGGATTTTGTGCTGTGCCTGATGACTTTGAGTTATAAAAAAAAAATAAACGTAAAAAAAATAAATCAGCAGACTGTGCCTAATTCAAATCAAACCCCTAATAAATTGTCCCACTTCGGTGGATACGAGGTGGATATGTGTGTTTCTAAGAGCTATACACAACGGTCGCAAGTCTCCCTGCAAATTCCTCACAATATGGTACTAGCTGCACTACTAGTGCCAGCAAGCCCAGCCACAAGCAAACAAAAAAAAAAGTAAAATATAACGCTATTGTAGGCCTAAGTAAGCCGATGGGGTTCTCCTATGGCTATTTTCTAGGCTACACTGAAAGCACACTGCTATGCCAGATGACTTTGAAAAAAAGGAAAAAAAATTCCTCACAATATGGTACTAGCTGCACTACTAGTGCCTGCAAGCCCAGCCACAAGCAAATAAAAAAAAAATATGTAACGTTATTGTAGCCCTAAGAAGGGCTGTTGGGTTCTTGTAGAATCACTCCTGCCTAACACTAATCTAATAGAACACCCTAACGCTTTCCCTGACCAGTAGCAGCTCTCTCCCTAACGGCATCCAGACAGAGAATGATCCGAGCAGCGCGGGCAGGGGCTATTCTATTTCAGGGTCACCTGATCATGCCAGCCAACCACTGCTATCGACGTGTAAGGGTACCACGTCATGCTCTCCTGGCTTGTGATTGGCTCTGTTTCTGGCCGCCAAAAATCAAAACGGCGGGAGATGCCATTTTCTCGAGCTGGTGAAATACTCGTTCGAGCAACGAGCAGTTTCGAGCATTAAGCTCGGACGAGTGTGTTCTCTCATCTCTAATGAGCTGCAAAAAGATAAGTGATCTGGGGGAAGGGGGAGGCAGACACATATCTGTGCTGCGCCCACCCGTCTGCGGAGGTGGGTTCTTCGCATGCGCAGTAGCTCCGGATTCAGAACCGAGGCTGCATGCGCAGAACCCAGCTTCACAGACCAGTGTGCGCAGCTCCTCGTAGTTGCATGCTGAAGATGCATTGATAGGTGGAATGCAAGAGGCTATACTACTAAACATTAGAGGAACCTGCCATAATAGGTGGATCCGTGGTGGTAGGTTTCCTTTAACACTGAAGCCAAGCTTTCTCTGCCTTAGAATGCCCCCTTTGCTGTAATTGATGGTCCTGTGTCCAAGGACATCATTGAAGTCCAGTGAATGATGTCAATCACATGAAAAGAAGTGTTCAGCGGAAGGGAGAGATTGAGTTCAGTGTTTAACTCTCCACCTATCCGACCTTACATCTAACTTACATCTCACTTCAAAGTTGATTTTCTGGAGGATGTCACCACGCTGGGCCATGAAAGAAACCTGATCTAGAAGCTGTTTAACTGCTTTATGACATACTGCTAGCGTTTTTTTAGGGAAATATCGGATGACAGGTTCCCTTTAAGTCCAATTTATTTATTATACTGCTTTGATCCTGAAGAAGATAAAAACCCTGCAAGGCTGATGCCAATTGGCTCAAAGCAGGGAAAAATTCCTTCCCAGACCCTAATATGGCAGTCAGGCTGTAGCCAATGTGTATGCTGGTGAATGCACGTTCCGGATCTCGCACGGACCAATAAATTTATCATTTAACACATAATTATAATTTTAATTTCCTCAACCCAAGTGCAGAACCTTACATTTATCTACATTAAACCTCATCTGTCATTTGGCAGCCCAGGCCTCTAGTTTCCACAAATACCTCTGTAATCTTATACTACTCTCCTCTGTAATAATTACTTTACAGAGCTTAGTCACATCTGCAAATATTGAAACTCTACTTTGTAAACCCTCTATGACAGTGGTGGCGAACCTATGGCACGGGTGCCAGAGGCGGCACTCAGAGCTCTTTCTGTGGGCACCCGGCCATCGCCCCAGCGCACCAGACATTACTCAAAGAATCTTCTTGCAGTTCCAGGAAACTTAAAAGTTGCTGCTTTCAGTCATATTTTGATACTTACTTCGCTACTTGGGACTGTAGGAAGAGGGAGAATGAGTAGACAGGGCCGAATTATCTTTGGAGGATCTTCTGCTGCCCCCACAATTCTCTGTGTACAGAGGGACACTGGAAAGCAGCTAAAATGATGAAAATTTTCCATCTTTCTACTGTGTTTCTGTCCTCAGGAGGCCAATATGATTGAAAGTTGAATAGGGAGCAATAAGGTAATACTTTAATTTTTGGTTGGCACCTCGCGATAAATAAGGGGGGTTTTGGGTTGTAGTTTGGCACTCGGCCGCTAAAAGGTTCGCCATCACTGCTCTATGAGGTCATCAGTAAAAATATATTAAAACAATATTTGGGCATTCAGGTAAATAAGGGTTCAGGTAAGGTAAATAGAAATTGCCCTGTGTTAAAGGGGTATTCTCGTCTGGGCATTCACATTCAGTTTGATAAATCTGCCATATATAAACATTTCTTCAATTAGATGTTATTAAAAAATATGTTTCTGTGTGAAGATAATTTCTCATAAATGTAGTCATTTTGTCCCTTAGAAACGAGATGGCTTCCTCGGATACGGCCACGTCTGCTTGAGGGATTGCACAAAGAAACAAAAGGTTTTTGTATATGAAATGTCCGGGATTTACTACATGACCCACAGCCGTCCTGTGGTAATTATCGCTGAATCCAGGAGGTCAGACAGGACTCAATAGCTCATGTCTGGCCACCGCTGCCAGAGTGTGACGTGGTCGTAACCGAGGAAGCCATCTCATTTCTAAGGGACAACATGACTACATTTATGAGAAATTATCTTCACACAGGAACATTTTTTTTAATAACATCCAATTGAAGAAATGTTTATAAATGGAAGATTAGTGAAACTGAATGTGAATGCCCAGGCGAGAATACCCCTTTAACTCCATGTGAGCAAATGGACACGCAATATTGCAGGTAAAATACAACATTGTATGGTGATTGGTTTAGTGAGAGTGGGACGTTATGTAAACGTTCACCATGGAAGTACTGTAAACTCCTTTATTCTTTTATTGTGAATTGAACGCTCCTTTAAAAGGTGTATTTTAAAGATATAGATTAATTTAATTATCTCATTTTCTATCCCTCCCTGTTTCCATCATTCTTTTGTGATGATTTTGATCATACATTACAGACTAGATCACGTTATAACATCAGTATTCAATTAAGTTACAGTCTCCTTATTCAGTTAAGGTCCCACAGCAAACAGGAATTGAATTAAGCTGTCCCGTATTTAGCCTGACTGTAGAGTAATTACATTTATACTCTCCAAAAATAAACTCCAAGTCACTCAACACTTCATTACTGAAGGCGGAAACAGATCTGAAATGCGGCAAGAGATAAATATTGAGCGGGCTGGAGCAGTATGTAAAGTTATAATATACAGTCTGGAGTTTGTCCTTGTTCTCATCAAGGCTGATGAATTGCTATATGATGTGACTACTCACTACTTAACGCTGAAATATCCCTATTAAATAGTTATGGTCCCCAGGCAAGTTATTGAGTTTTTATTTAGTTGTTATAGCTAAAGACTAATTTACATAAATAAACTGAAACCCAAACAAATTAGCACTTACTGGTTTTTCAAGGGCATGGTCACACAAACTAATGATTGGATGGATAGAAATGTGTTACAATCTTTGTTGTATGTGACCTTAGAAAATACAGGACTAATATCTATTCATGGTAAAATTAGGTGAACCAGCATTGTTCCAATAACAGTTCTCAAAACATTGCTTCATTTAGTTTTTTAGACGTTGTATGGTATAACTAACATTAAAAGGAATCTGTCAACACAATTTTCCTGCTTGAATATCCAAACAAGCCTAAAGTGCTTTGGCTCCACATCTTGCTGAACTCAGGGATGACATGACCGATGGGGGAGGGATGAGAGATGACCCTAGACCAGTGATGGGGAACCTTTTAGAGATCAAGTGCCCAAAATTAGACCCGAAAACCACTAGCCTTTCCCAAAGTGCCAGCACGGCAATTTAGCCAGTAACAAACTTATTGCTACCAGAATCTTTGAGCTCCAATCCGACCCTGTCCACACCTTTTCACTCTTTGGACAGGACCATGCAGCACAGGATGGGTCACTTTAAAATAGCAGGGCACTACTTGAACTCCCTGAGACTGCAGGAAGATGCCATGTCTGGCAAACTCTGTGCCTGGGAGACAGCCTTTGTGCCCACAGAGATGGGGGCCCTAGACGGCGGAAGTGTAGTGGTTGTGAGTTGCACTGCTAATGTAATACTCAGGTATCATTTACATATTTCTATGGAAGTAGCAGCTAGAACTTAAAAAAAAAGTGTATAGGTGGCATTTGTGGCCTATATAACATAACATATTGAACATATATATACATATATATAACATAACAGTTAGTTTGGGTAGGTAAATCATATTTATGGATTCTCCCTTTTAACCCTTTCAGGACCTGGCCCTTTTTTGTTTTTTCATTTTCATTTTTTACTCCCCATGATCAAAAATCCATAACTTTTTTATTTTTCCATGTACAGAGCTGTGTGACAGCTTATTTTCTGCGTAACAAATTGCACTTCATAGAGATGGTATTGAATATTCCATGCCGTGTACTAGGAAGCGGGAAAAAAATTCCAAATGCAGTGAAATTGGTAAAAAAACGCATTTGTGCCGTCTTCTTGTGGGCTTGGATCTTACGGATTTCACTGTGCGCCCCAAATGACATGTCTACTTTATTCTTTGGGTCTGTGCGATTACGGGGATACCAAATTTATATAGGTTTTATAATGTTTTCATACATTTAAAAAAATTAAAACCTCCTGTACAAAAAATTTGGGGGGGATTTTGCCATCTTCTCGCGCTAATAACTTTTTTATACTTTTGTGTACGGAGCTGTGGGTGGTGTCGTTTTTTGCGGATTTTGATGACGTTTACAATGTTATCAATTTTAGGACTGTTTAACCTTGTGATCACTTTTTATAGAATTTTTTTATTTTTTTAAATGACAAAAAAGTGCCACTTTCGAATTTGGGCGCGATTTTACGTTACGGGATTAAACGCAGTGAAAAACCGTTATCATATTTTGATAGATCGTGCATTTTCGGACGCGGCGATACCTAATGTGTTTATGATTTTTATTGTTTATTTATATTTATATCAGTTCTATGGAAAGGGGGGTGATTTGAATTTTTAGGGTTTTTTATTATAATTTTTTTTTTAAACTTTTTTTTATTTTTAGTATTTTTCAGACTCCCTAGGGTACTTTAATCCTAGGGTGTCTGCACGATCCTTTCATATAATGCCATACTACAGTATGACAGTATATGTGTATTTTACTCCTCATACATTACAATGTGCTGATAGCACATTGTAATGCATGGGTTAACCCAAAGTAGCCTCGGGTCTTCGGTCTGGCTATGGTTCGCCGCTCCCCGATGACGTCTCGAAAAGATGGCGGCACCCATGCGCCGTAATCCTTTTGAAGCCGCCGGCAGCTTTGCCGGCAGCGATCAGCGGGAAAACACCCGCGATCGGTGTTACCGGTAAGTAATATGCAATATGCAGCAAAGACTTACCGGCTGTGGAGAGGGCTCAGCGCGTGAGCCCTCTCCATGCATCCACGGCCGACCCGTGACGTGCTAATACGTCACGGGTCGTGAACGGGTTAAAGCATCTAGCAGCCCTTCAGTGCAGTTTATTTCCATTGTTTAATGTTAGAAAATAACATATAACTGCTTTTAGTCTTGTTCTTGTTGTATTAGACTGGACCCGAGGCTGTCTCGTTTTAACCAATTCATTACAAAGTGCTAATTGCACATTGTAATGAATGAGGAAGAAAATCCCCATATACTGCTATACTGCAGTATGGCAGTATATGGTAGGATCGATCAGACAACTGATGGTTAAAGTACCCTAGGGAGTCTGAAAAATAGTAAAAATAAAAAAAATAACATAAAAATTCAAATCACCCTTTCCCTAGAAAGCCAAAAATAAATCAACAGTAAAAATCGTAAATACATTAGGTATTACCGCATACGAAAATTCCCGATCTATCAAAATATAATAACGGTTTTTCACTGCGTTTAACCCTGTAATGGAAAATAGTGCCCAAAGTCGAAAATGGCACTTTTCAATAAAAAATTCTATAAAAAGTGATCAAACTGACGTACAGTGCTAAAAGTGATAGCATTGAAAACATCATCAAAAGTTGCAAAAATGACACAACCCACAGCTCTGTGCACCAAAGTATAAAAAAGTTTTTAGTGCCAGAATATGGAAAAAAAAAAAATTTGTACAGGAGGTTTTCATTTTTGTAAATGTATGAAAACATTTTAAAACCTATATACATTTGGTTTCCCTGTGATCGTACCACCCAAATAAAGTAGACATGTCATTTGGGGCGCACAGTGAAAGCCGTAAAATCCAAGCCCACAAGAAAGCGGCGCAAATGTGTTTTTTCAACATTTTCACTGCATTTGGAATTTTTTTCCCTCTTCCCAGTACACGGCATGGAATATTCAATACCATCATAATGAAGTGTAATTTGTTATGCAGAAAACAAGCTATCACAGGGCGCTTTACATGTTAAAATAAAAAAAAATTATAGATTTTTGAAGGTGGGGAGTGAAAAATGAAAATGAAAAAACAAAAAAGGGCCAGGTCGTTAAGGGGTTAATGACCATAGTATTGACTTTTTACACCACAATATTAGAAGAAGATTTCAGGGCATTATGTCCTGCTGGTCCCAGGGCTGGACCAGCAATGGCACTAATACCAGGGATTGGGAAAGCTCAGAGCCAAGTAAAGAGCCCAGGGCTGCCTGAGATAAGAATCTATTAGGCCGGGCCCAAGGACTGAGGTAATAGATGCCTGTAAATAAAGATATAGTTACATAAGAGATCAAATGATCTCATGTTTGTGTCACTTAGTGGGACAATGTAGTACAGGCGGTCCCCTACTTAAGGACACCCGACTTACAGACGACCTCTAGTTAAAGACATGCCCCTCTGCTCACTGTGTCCTCTGGTGAAGCTCTCGGAATGCTTTACTATAGTCCCAGACTGCAATTATCAGCTCTAAAGTGTTTGTAATTAAGCTTTATTGATAATCCTTGGTCTCATTACAGCAAAAAATTTTGAAACTCCAATCGTTGGGGCAAAAAATTTTTTGTCTGGAACTACAATTATTAAATATACAGTTTCGACATACAAATTCAACTTAAGAACAAACCTATGGAACCTTTCTTGTACATAACCCATTGAATGCCTGTATAATTAAAATTTTTGAAAAATTGAGTTTTAATTCAAAAATTGCCTTCCCCATTAAACAAAAAGGTAAAAACACACATTTTGTAATTCCACACCTCTACCAATTTTTTTAGCACAACAAAAAAGTGAAAAAAGATGTCCAATTGACAATTTTTAATCATCCATCTCCCAGAAATTATATAAATTGCAATCAAAAATCTTTATGAACCCTAACTGTGTTGAAATAATATCTACAGGTCTTTTTGCAAAAAATAAGCCCTCACACAGCTACATTGACAAAATATTTTAAAAGTTATGGCACGTGGAAGGTGGTGATGCAATAAAGTTTTTTTTTTTCAAAAAAGTATTTCATTATGCAAAGGAAGTTCTTTCTTTAAAAAAAAAAAACATATAAATTTGGTATCACTGTATGTGTAATGACCCAGAGAAAATTTTTAATATAAACAGAAAACAGCAAAGTTGTTACTTTTAAAATAATAAAAGTTCACCAGTAGGGCATATGAAACCAAAACTTTTGCTATTAAAAACTATGTTTCAGCCCCCCAAAAACAAGACCCCATACAGCTACAGTGGCAGAAAAATACATTTATAGCTTGTAGAAGGAATTGATGAATAAAAACAACAGCAAAATGGCCTGGGCATTAACGTAGAAAACAGGTGATAAGGGGTTAAGTTTGTTTTTATTTTAGCAAAAGAGTCTAAATACAAGTTCAACAGTTCTATTACCTTAATAAATGTGTTTGGCTATAACGTTATTTACTTGTAATCCCTGAGAAGTCTTTGTTCTCTGGTTGAACTATACAGCACCTATGCAGTAATTACATCAGCTGCCAAAGGGAGAAGCTTTAACAAACCACCAGTTAACCTCAAGTATCAACATGAGCCTTTTTTCAGATTTTTGTCCCTGCAGGTCACAGCAGCACTGCCGCAAGGTCAGATGTGAACCCACGATAAATAATTGAGAGCAGACATCTTGCATTTGGTAGGATCCCAGGGCTCTGTTTCTTTATTTAATCAGTAGAAGTGCTCCCACATCTATACAGTAAGAGTCTATCGGACAACTGGTCAATGACATTTCTATTTATTGTGCTTGATGAAGAAAAAATAGACTCCTAGTTCTCGAGGAGCTAAATAAAGCAGTAACATCTCTGCCTGCAAAAGGGATATTCCTTGTAACAAAGTAATTTTAGTGTCATTCAGGAGATGAAAGAAAATCCACCAAGCCATTTTGTGTGAATTGATACATTTTTCTTGCTTTTACAGGTAAGAAATAATAGGGAAACTAGAGTTATTTCAATACATGTTTGTGCAGTAGATCATGTACACAAAAGGCATAATTGTGTTTCTGAGCAATGTGTAACATTTTCTTTTTTTTTATCAGTCTGTAGTTATAGTTTGCGGTCTTCTGGCAAATTCTCTAAAACACCTTATGGTAATGAAAGGAACATTCATTTTTTTTGCTCCTTTCTTCTCATTGAGTTATGTATTTGTGTTTCTAAAAGCCTTTTCAAGCCTACACAAAAGATAGATGAGGATGGCAGCCTAAAGCTTTAAGGAAATCTACCACCAGGATCAAGGATTGTAAACCAAACACACTGTCGCACAGATGTGTGTCCCCTCTGGCAGTATCCGCTATTCTTTTAGCTACCTAGTTTTTACAAAAAAAGGCTTTTATATATTATACAAATGGGTCTGAGGGCCAAATTCAACAATAAGATGCACTCTATGCAAAAGAGATGTATACAGACGTACACTGTGTGAGTCACACCAGATACTGGCTGAAAAATGCCAAACCTGTGAGGTGGATGGGTTATCTTGAAAAAAGAAATGTTCAATAACACAGATTTAGTCAAATTCATGAACAATATTTTTGCTAACCCCTTAACGACTTGGCCTTTTTTAGTTTTTTCACTCACCAACTTCAAAAATCTATAACTTTTTTATTTTTCCACATAAAGAGCTGTGTTATGGCTTATTTTCTGCGTAACAAATTGCACTTCATAGTGACAGTATTTAATATTCCATGGCGTGTACTGGGAAGGAGGAAATGACATGTCTACTTTATTCTTTGGGTCGGTACGATCACGTGGATACTAAACTTGTATAGGTTTTATAATGTTTTCATACATTTAAAAAAATTAAAACCTCCTGTACAAAATATATATTTTTTTTATTTTGCCATCTTCTGGCGCCAATAACTTTTTCATAATTTGGTGTACGGAGCTGTGGGTAGTGTCATTGTTTGCAAATTTTGATTTCGTTTTCATTACTATAATTTTTGGGACTATGCAACCTTTTGATCACTATTTATGAATTTTTTTATATTTTTCAAAATGGCAAAAAATGCCATTTTCGACTTTTTTATTATAATTTTTTTTTAAAACTTTTTTTTATTTTTACTATTTTTCTGACTCCCTAGGGTACTCTAACCCTAGGTAGTCTGATTCA
The DNA here is from genome assembly GCF_040894005.1 of Engystomops pustulosus. NCBI lineage: Eukaryota > Metazoa > Chordata > Amphibia > Anura > Leptodactylidae > Engystomops > Engystomops pustulosus. The sequence goes on along the minus strand of NC_092416.1, from coordinate 114,439,598 downwards.
TCCTATCATATACTGTCATACTACTGTATGGCAGTATATGTGGATTTTACTCCCCATGCATTACAATGTGCAATTAGCACATTGTAATGAATTGGTTAAAACGAAGTAGCCTCGGGTATTCGGAACACCCGCGAGCCCGCAAGCCCTCTCCATGCAGCGGGAAGGGGTTAAAGGGGTATTCCCCCAAAGACAAGTTTCTTATATGTACTCAGGATAACAAAATAACACTCTCTAATTTATTAATTTTAGCAAAAATACAGCATTTCAAATATAAAAGTAGATTAAAGATAAAAGTCCAACCTGTCACTATCAGTGCTGCTGTACACAATTTCAGTTGGTCCTAGACACGACCCTGTAACTTCTGACTTAAGGGTCAGGCCGCTATCTTGGATTCCTGTTTGACGGCGTGCTACTGAGTTTCTGTCCCTCTCTGCTCTGTGCCTGTAGCCACGCCTCCTGCAGTCCTAGCACAGAGCTCACACTGACACACTTGCTGATTCACTTCACCTGCCAGCACCACAATGTGAGCAGAGAGAAGCTGCATGCTACAAATTACAAGGAGATAAGGGATCTAGGGGAAGGGGGAGGCAGGCACATATCTGTGAGAAAAAAGATGTAGCAGACCTGACAGTCTAAAAGTCTGTCAGCCTCTGTCATGCCTCTGTGTAATAGGTATCTCATGCATCTCTGTGTCTCATCTCTCGTTCTATGAGTCAGTGTGTTAATACAATGTCAGAAGCAAGATGCGTACACCTATACCCTGATAAAGTAACCACATTGTCACCCCACAGAACTAGATTGAGTGAAAGCTGAAACAGCAATAAAACTGAGTAAAATTGTAAAGTAAAGGGTTAAAATGATCTTTATTGTGTTAACATCACTAGGGGATTGAAATGTGTGAATTTTTTTATATCAATACTGCAGATGATAATAAAGGTTTTAAGCCCAGTTTTGTCTCCTGCGCTTTCAATGGCATCTTAGGTAAGGGGGTAATTTTTTTCTCTGGATGGAGTTATCTCATTACAGAGCTGAATTATCAAATAAAGATTCTCAAAAATTGAAAATAGTCAGGCAGCATGCACATGACCATATAGGGGCCCATGATACAGAAGCAGAATTTGTGGCTGTATCATGACCTTCATAGTTGTCTGTAGCAATCGTTCACAGTGCGGGAAGCACACAGTGTCTCAACATACTTTGACTGAGCAGGGTCAACGTGCTACAAAATAAGGACATGTCTTATACTTTGCATTCTTTACACAGCCACTTGGCTTCTTGTCAGTGGCGTAACTACCGCCATAGCAGCCGTAGCGGTTGCTACGGGGCCCACAAGGTCCAGGGGCCCGTGGCGCACGGGCGATTTAAAACAAATCATGGTCGTGCTCTCGGGTGGACTGTGGCGCTACTTCATTACATTGTCCCGTCAGGCAGACAGGAGATGAGAGTGTGGCTTAATTATTTTATGCTCCCCCAGACGGCGCAAACTTGTTCTCCCTAGTCAGACTCTAATATCACATTTCCACGCCACCTCCGAGGCACACGCGGATGAAAGTCCCCTCCAGGCCGGACACATAGCCCTGCAGGGAGTGGTGGAGGAGGTGCAGGTCCAGCAACAGGTAGCACTCCAGGTGCCTGGGGATGATGAGGCCACCGAGTCTGTGCTCTAGAACTTAACCCTGAGCTGCCTTAACCGCCGCTCCTTCTCCCCAGAGCACGGGCCCTGCAGGATCCCCACCATGTACACACCAGCCCACGCAGCAGCATCAGTCAATGGGCCTTGTTCTGCTGCACCAACTGGAAAAACAGCGATGCTGAGCTGCTAGGGCCTCGGGAATCCCCTGCTACACAGCATGCAGTACAGGCCGGCCAGGGAGCTGCACTATCCCAGGAACTGGGTCCTAGGAGGAGGAGCCCGAGTACAGCAGCCATTAGCCAGGAGATTCCCTTCAGATTTTTAACAGATCTTGAAAAGTAAAGGTTAATCAGTGTGCAGTGACTAACCTCTTGCACACCATGGCAGGTGGGATGCAACTGTCACAAACCCTCAGCTAAGAAGTGTCCCACATCTATTTTGGAGTAGAGAGGATGCATCTACTGGTAAGTCTGCAGCTGCCTTTTCCTATCTATCTATCTATCTATCTATCTATCTATCTATCTATCTATCTATCTATCTATCTTTTATCATATAACTCATATCTATCTATGTATCTATCTATCTATCTATCTATCTATCTATCTGTGTATGTTGTATGTGTGTTTATGTATATGCTATATGAGTGTATACTATATGTTTATGTCTATATACTTTAGGTATGTGTGTAAGTTCTGTATGTGTGCATATGATGTATGGTATGTATATGCTCTATGTATGTATGTAAGTACGGATGATGTCTACATACTGTATGTAGGTGTGTATATGCTATATGTATGGGTTTATACTTTGTGTATATATAATAATACAATATATAATATATATATATATATATAATATATACACACTTTGTGTGTTTATAATGTATATGGACTAAACATAATGTGTGTATATGATGTGTATATAATATATATTTATATGATTTATATACATTGGATGTGTACATACTGTGTGTGTGTATATACTTTAGACGTTTTCATATAATATATGTATCAGTACAAAAATGTGTGTGTATGAGTTTATACATGTGTAAGAGTGTATTAATGTGAGTATGAGTATAGAACTTTGTGCTTATAAATGTGTGTATATCTCAGTGTATAAATGCGTGTAATTTTACAAATATGTATATTTTTAAGGAGAAAGAAAGAAAATCTGCTATGGGGCCCGGCCTCTCCTAGTTACACCCCTGCTTCTTGTGGAGGGGGAAGGTGAGGAAAACTCATTCCCCTTTCTTTTGTTGTAGGCTGTGTGCTATGATCTGGTCCGGGTGACCACATGGAGCATTGGAGATTCAGGTGACATCACACGAGATGCCCCTCACGTAACGTCACCTCCCTTTCCCAGCATGGGAGAGGGAGGTGGCGAGGGTGGCGTAATTAGAATCTTGTCCCCGCTGTCTGGCCTGCAGGTTATAGGTTTCTTTTCTAGGTGATCCCGGGATGTCAAGACTAGTGGAGGACAGCGCCAGGATCAAGATGAAGAGGAGTGGAGGTGTGTATTTCTATGTATTTTTGTGTTTTTACAACTGGTTGATTTCCTTTAAAGGAAATCTACCACAGGGATCAAGGACTGTAAACCAAGCACACTTACATGCTGGTGTGTGTCCCCCCTGGCAGGATCTGCTTTTCAATCTTCTTATGCCCATGTTTATTCAAAAAAAGGCTTTAAAAACTATTCAAATGAGCCTGAGGGGCTCCAGGCTCTATAGCTGTTAATGGAGCCTGGAGCCCCTCAGGCTCATTTGAATAGGTTTTAACGCCTTAAAAGGAAACCTACCACTTGAAATGGTAGGTGTAAGAAGGAAATACCGAGCACCAGCTCAGGGTGAGCTGGTGTCGGAGCTTATTTTTGTTAGTGCTTTAAACCGCTGTATCGCGGTTTAAAACACTTTTTAAACTTTATAGCTGAAGCTGCTTCGGCGCACCATGCGTGAGGCTACATAGGAAGTGAAGAAGAGCCGCAAGCATTGTTGCGCGCATGGTGCGCCGAAGCAGCTTCGGCTATAAAGTTTAAAAAGTGTTTTAAACCGCAAAGTGTTTTAAAACACTAACAAAAATAAGCTCCGGCACCAGCTCACCCTGAGTTGGTGCTCGGTATTTCCTTCTTACACCTACCACTTCAAGTGGTAGGTTTCCTTTAAGGACACAGCCTAAAATGGCCTTCAGGACACAAGCCTATTTTTCAGACCTGACATGCATCATTTTGTTTGATATTAACTTAAGAACATTAACTTCTCTATGTTATTTTGAGATTGTTTTTTTTTTCATGACACATTGTGCTTTATGTCAGTGGTAAATGTTAGTTTATAATTTATGTTTTTTATGAAAAAGGGGAAATGTTGCAAAAAAATTAAAAAATCAGCAATTTTCATAATTTAAAATGTTTTTTTTTAGACAGACAAGCTTACCATCCAAATTGATTAATAAATATAATTTACCATAGCTTTGCATTATATTGTGATAACTTTGTAAACACTCTTAAATTTTTCTTGGATGTTAGCAGACTTACAATAGTAACAGCAATATTTAGGAAAATTTTTAAAACCGTGTTAATGGACTATTGCAATTTAGAAAGGGCTTTTTAAAAGACTTTGCAATAAGAAACACATCACAAATCACACATCACAAATCGCTCCATTCTCAGTAATGCCCCCATCCAGCTTTTCCAAAACCACTTTTAGGAAGTTTGTTAACCCTTTTGGTGTTTCACAGGAATTAATATATTAATTTAGGCCTAAAATGTACAAATTTACAATTGGTTTACAATTTACAATTTATTGCACAATTCCTCCCGAGCACGGAAACAGTTTTATGCCACCATCATTCATTTACAAAGACTGTGGGGAATGGGAACAGATAAAAACCCCAACAAGTGACCCCATTTTGGAAACTGAACCCTTCAAGGCTTCCAAGACAAAGCAATAGTGACTTATAGGCCCCATTGCACACGTATAGTAGATTTGAGCTAACAGAAAAATGTAAAACCACCATAAGTGAACCTTATTGAAAACAACACCAAGCAAGCAGAAATGATTCATCTAGGAGTATAATGAAAGTTTTGGGGGCTAGTAAAACAAAATCCAGGCAAAATCTATTTGCATATGTTGTGAAGAACACTTTTTCCTTCTGTATTCATCTACAGGTATAATGAAATGAAATGTGGTTTTAAATTTTAGGTATAATATCAATTTGTAAATGGCCAACATTGCAATGAAATTTTGGGTATGTTTGTTCAGGATTAGAGATGAGCGAACATACTCGTCCGAGCTTGATGCTCGTTCGAGCATTAGCGTACTCGAAACTGCTCGTTGCTCGGACGAATACTTCGCCCGCTCGAGAAAATGGCAGCTCCCGCCGTTTTGCTTTTTGGCGGCCAGAAACAGAGCCAATCACAAGCCAGGAGACTCTGCACTCCACCCAGCATGACGTGGTACCCTTACACGTCGATAGCAGTGGTTGGCTGGCCAGATCAGGTGACCCTGGGATAGACTAGCCGCTGCCCGCGCTGCTCGGATCATTCTGTGTCTGGATGCCGCTAGGGAGAGAGCTGCTGCTGGTCAGGGAAAGCGTTAGGGTGTTCTATTAGAATAGTGTTAGGCAGGAGTGATTCAACAAGAACCCAACAGCCCTTCTTAGGGCTACAATAACGTTATACTTTTTTTTTTTTTGTTTGCTTGTGGCTGGGCTTGCTGGCACTAGTAGTGCAGCTAGTACCATATTGTGAGGAATTTGCAGGGGGACTTGCTACCGTTGTGTTTAGCTCTTAGTGACACACATATCCACCTCAAACACCAAAGTGGGAAAATTTATTAGGGGTTTGATTTCAATTAGGCACAGTCTGGCAGTTTCTTTTTATTTTACGTTTATTTTTTCATAACTCAGCGTCATCTCATCAGTGTGCTTTCATACTTGGCTAGAAAATAGCCAAAGGAGAATCCAAATGGCTTACTTACGCCTACAATAGCGTTATATATATTTTATTTCTGGTTGATCTGCTGGTGGCTGTCCTTGCTGCAGTGCATCTACTAGCCAATTGTCAGGAATTTGTAGTGAGACTTGCGACCGCTGTGTTTAGCGCTTAGTGACGCACATATCCATCGCAAAGACCGAAGTGGGAAAATTTATTAGGGGTTGGATTTCAAATAGGCACAGTCTGCCATTTCCTTTTTATTTTACGTTTATTTTTTCATAACTCAGCGTCATCTCATCTGGCATAGCAGTGTGCTTTCATACTTGGCTAGAAAATAGCCATAGCAATAGGATAGCATTGTTTGGTTTTAAAAACTAAAAAACACAAAAAACCACAAAAAAAAGTTATAACTTTCATTTTCAAAATGTTTAACCCGAGGGCTAGGGGTAGAGGACGAGGGCGGGGACGTGGGCGTCCAACTACTGCAGGGGTCAGAGGCCGTGGTCCTGGGCGGGGTGAGACACCACCTGCTGATGAGGGAGCAGGGGAACGCCGCAGAGCTACACTCCCTAGGTTCATGTCTGAAGTTACTGGGACTCGTGGTAGAGCACTGTTGAGGCCAGAACAGTGCGAACAGGTGATGTCGTGGATTGCCGACAATGCTTCGAGCAATTTGTCCACCAGTCAGTCTTCCACGCAGTCCACCCATGTCACCGAAATCGGCACTCCTCCAGCTCCTGCACCTCAGCCTCCTCCCCCCCAGTCTGCCCCCTCCCAGGAAAATTTGGCATTTGAACTGGCATACTCTGAGGAACTGTTTTCTGGACCCTTACCACAGTCACAAACCACTTGTCCGGTTGCTGCTGAGCAATTTTCCGATGCCCAGGTTTTCCACCAGTCGCAGTCTGTGGGTGATGATGACCTTCTTGACGTAGTGGAAGAAGTGTGTAAAGAGGTGTCCGACGATGAGGAGACACGGTTGTCAGACAGTGGTGAAGTTGTTGTCAGGGCAGGAAGTCCGAGGGGGGAGCAGACTAAGGGATCGGAGGATGATGAGGTGACAGACCCAGGCTGGGTTGAGAGGCCGGATGAACACAGTGCTTCTGAGACGGAGGAGAGTCCTCGACCAGAACAGGTTGGAAGAGGCAGTGGTGGGGCCAGACGGAGAGGCAGGGCCAGAGCAGGTGCATCAGCGCCAAATGTGTCACGTAGTGAAGCTCCCGCGGCGAGGGCTAGATTTTCAGAAGTCTGGAGGTTCTTTAAGGAAACACCGGATGACCGACGGACTGTGGTGTGCAACCTTTGCCAAACCAGGATCAGCAGGGGTTCCACCACTACTAGCTTAACTACCACCAGTATGCGCAGGCATATGAATGATAAACACCCCACTCAGTGGCACCAAGCCCGTTCACCTCCGGCCGTGCACACCACTGCTCCTTCCCCTGTTTCAGCTGATAGTCAGCCCCTTGCCCAGGACCCTGGCACAAAAACCCCATCGTCGCCTCCACGATCCTCCACAGCATCCACCAGCGTTCAGCTCTCCATACCCCAGACGCTGGAGCGGAAACGGAAATATAGTGCAACCCACCCGCACGCCCAAGCCCTTAATGTCCACATCTCCAGATTGCTTAGCCTGGAGATGCTGCCCTATAGGCTAGTAGAGACCGAGGCCTTTCGCAACCTCATGGCGGCGGCCGCCCCTCGGTATTCGGTCCCCAGCCGCCACTACTTTTCCCGATGTGCCGTCCCAGCCCTGCACCAGCACGTGTCAGACAACATCATCCGTGCCCTGACCAACGCCGTTTCTGACAAGGTCCACCTGACCACGGACACGTGGACGAGTGCTGCCGGGCAGGGCCACTATATATCGCTGACGGCACATTGGGTTAACTTGGTGGAGGCTGTGACCGAGTCTGACCCTGCGACTGGTCATATACTGCCGACGCCGAGGATTGCAGGGCCTACCTCGGTCCAGGTCTTTCAGGCCTACTATGCCTCCTCCTCCTCCCACCCCTCCTCCACCTCCTCCTCGGAACTACCATCCGTCAGGTCAGTCAGCTTCCTCAAGTCTACAATGAGGAGTGGACGTGGATGTCTGATATCTGTCAGGTGCTGAGTAACTTCGAGGAGTCAACACAGATGGTCAGTGGCGATGCCGCCATCATCAGCCTCACCATCCCGCTGCTTGGCCTGTTGAAAAACTCTCTGATCAGCATGAAGTCGGAAGCTTTGCTCTCATCACAAGAGACGGGGGAAGAAGATTCCCTTGTTGATAGCCAAAGCACCCTTAGGTCTGTTTCTCAGCGCATATCGGAGGAGGTGGAGGTGGAGGAGGATGAGGAGGAAGAGGAGGAGAATGTTGGCGAGACACAAGAGGGGACCATTGTTGAGTCCTTCACTGTTCAGCGTGTATGGGCAGAAGAAGAGGAGTTGGAAGAGTTGGAGGAGGAGGAAATGGACAGTCAGGCCAGTGAGGGGAGTGAATTCTTACGCGTTGGTACTCTGGCGCATATGGCAGATTTCATGCTAGGCTGCCTATCCCGTGACCCTCGCGTTCAAAGAATTTATTCCAGCACCAATTACTGGGTATTCACTCTCCTGGACCCACGGTACAAGCAAAATCTTTCCACTCTCATCCCTGGAGAGGAAAGGAGTGTGAGAATGCATGAATACCAGCAGTCCCTGGTGCACAAGCTGAAACAGTATTTCCCTTCTGACAGCGCTAGCGGCAGAGTGCGTAGTTCTGCGGGACAAGTAGCGAGGGAGAGTAGGCGAGCAGGCAGCTTGTCCAGCACTGGCAAGGGTACGCTTTACAAGGCTTTTGCCAGCTTTATGTCACCCCAGCAAGACACTGTCACCTGTCCCCAGTCTCGGCAGAGTAGGGCTGATCTTTACAGAAAGATGGTGAGGGAGTACGTAGCTGACCATACCATCGTCCTAAATGATCACACAGCTCCCTACAACTACTGGGTTTCAAAGCTGGACATGTGGCACGAACTGGCGCTGTACGCCTTGGAGGTTCTTGCCTGCCCTGCCGCTAGCGTGTTGTCCGAGCGGGTTTTCAGTGCAGCTGGTGGCCTCATCACCGATAAGCGTACACGCCTGTCGACTGACAGCGCTGACAGGCTGACGCTTATTAAGATGCATAAAGCCTGGATTTCTCATAATTTCCAATCTCCAACCGGTTGAAGGAAGCTCAACCTGAATAATTTATGCACTCCTCCTCCTCCTCATTTTCCTCCTGCTCCTCCTCTTTGTACACTAAAGCAGAGGAAACTGGCTATTTTTTGACAGGGCCCACTGGCTCTAGCTATAGTACTTTATGCATTTAATTTTTCTGGAGGGCCACCTACCCGGTCCTCTGTTTTAAACAATTTTTGGGAGTGCCACATACAGGCACTCAATCTATTTCATTTTTCTGGAGGGCCACCTACCTGCTCCTCTGGTTTGAAAACTTTTTTGGACTGCCACATACAGGCACTCAATCTATTTCATTTTTCTGGAGGGCCACCTACCTGCTCCTCTGGTTTGAAAACTTTTTTGGACTGCCACATACAGGCACTCAATCTATTTCATTTTTCTGGAGGGCCACCTACCTGCTCCTCTGGTTTGAAAACTTTTTTGGACTGCCACATACAGGCACTCAATCTATTTCATTTTTCTGGAGGGCCACCTACCTGCTCCTCTGGTTTGAAAACTTTTTTGGACTGCCACATACAGGCACTCAATCTATTTCATTTTTCTGGAGGGCCACCTACCTGCTCCTCTGGTTTGAAAACTTTTTTGGACTGCCACATACAGGCACTCAATCTATTTCATTTTTCTGGAGGGCCACCTACCTGCTCCTCTGGTTTGAAAACTTTTTTGGACTGCCACATACAGGCACTATCCAAATTAAATTGTCTCCATAGCAGCCTCCACACGTTGTCTCCATTGCTACCTCCAAAAGTCGTCCATATAGCTGCCTCCATACATCGTCCCCTTATCAAACGAGGTGTGTCAGGCAGAAATTTGGGTTGTTTTCATGGATTCCACATTAAAGTTGTTAACTTTTTCGCCACCCTGCTGTGTTATCCACAAAATATACTGGCAAACTTTTATCATTTACCAATATTATTTCAGCGCTTCTTGCGCATCTGTTTACATTCCCCTCACCCGCCATATCCTAAACTTATAAGAACGCTACTACACTTGATCTTATACAAAAGGTTCTTAGAAGTGCTGTTTGGGGAGTAGCCTAGAGACAGGGGCTTGGATTGGTGAAAGCTCGCCTGGCAGCGGAGCGCCAGCTCCATGCGCATCATGCGCTTCTTGCGCATCTGTTTACATTCCCCTCACCCGCCATATCCCAAACTTATAAGAACGCTACTACACTTAACTTGGTGCAGGCTGGGACCGAGTCTGACCCTGGGGCTGGTCATATACTGCCGACGCAGAGGATTGCGGGGCCTACCTCGGTCCAGGTCTCAAAGGCCTAGTATACCTCCTCCTCCTCCCACCCCTCCTCCACCTCCTCCTCCGACGAATTACCATCCGTGGCCATGGCGCCATCAGTCGGTAGCTCTAGGCACAGCAGCAGTGCCGTCGCTAAGCGACAGCAGGCGGTGCTCAAACTGCTGAGCCTAGGCGATAAAAGGCACACCGCCCCAAGAGCTATTACAGGGCATTCCACATCAAACTTGTTAACTTTGTCGCCACCCTGCTGTGTAATCCACAAAATATACTGGCAAACTTTTATCATTTACCGATATTATTTCAGCGCTTCTTGCGCATCTGTTTACATTCCCCTCACCCGCCATATCCCAAACTTATAAGAACGCTACTACACTTGATCTTATACAAAAGGTTCTTAGAAGTGCTGTTTGGGGAGTAGCCTAGAGACAGGGGCTTGGATTGGCGAAAGCTCGCCTGGAAGCGGAGCGCCAGCTCCATCCCAAGATACAACTAACATAGTTTTAACTGCAGCACCTTTAATCTACTACTAGTTCACTGCCTCCATAATAATAATAATAATAATCTTTATTTATATAGCGCCATCATATTCCGTAGCGCTTTACAAATCATAGGAAACAAATACAAATGTAATGTAACAGAGCACAACATTTGTATGGAACAACAGGAGTGAGGTCCCTGCTCGCCAGAGCTTACGGTTTATGAAGATGATGGGGTAACACGAGGTAAAAGAATATTTAATGGTCAAGCCATTCTTCTTAGGGAATAGAACAAAATATAATAAATGGAATTGCTGTCGCTTGAACCACTCAGCCGTCATCTTATATACCAGGTCCAGGGTGAATGGGACTGCAGAGAAGTCTGGTGCCTGTTGGTTGCTGGATAACAGATGGGAGGACGACACAGGACGGGTTAGTAGAAGAGTTAAAACTTCATGCAGTTAATGAGTGTTATAGGCTTGCCTAAAGAAATGGGTTTTAAGAGCATGTTTGAAACTTTGGAGGTAAGGTATTAGTCTGATAGTCCGGGGCAGAGCATTCCATAGAATTGGTGCAGCTCTAGAGAAGTCTTGGAGACGCGAGTGGGAGGTCCGCACTAGGGTAGAGGTTAATCTAAGATCACTGGCGGATCTAAGAGCACGGGTTGGGCGATAGACTGAGATAAGAGAGGAGAGGTAGGGGGGTGCAGCATTATACAGAGCTTTATGGATGAGGGTTATTATTTTAAACTGTATTCGAAAGGAGACTGGCAGCCAGTGCAGCGACTGGCATGAACTGTAGGCATACATGGTCCCCTTATCAAACGAGCTGTGTCAGGCAGAATTTTGGGTTGTTTTCATGGCTTCCACAACAAACTTGTTAACTTTGTCGCCACCCTGCTGTGTAATCCACAAAATATACTGGCAAACTTTTATCATTTACCAATATTATTTCAGCGCTTCTTGCGCATCTGTTTACATTCCCCTCACCCGCCATATCCTAAACTTATAAGAACGCTACTACACTTGATCTTATACAAAAGGTTCTTAGAAGTGCTGTTTGGGGAGTAGCCTAGAGACAGGGGCTTGGATTGGCGAAAGCTCGCCTGGCAGCAGAGCGCCAGCTCCATGCCAAGATCCAACTAGCATAGTTTTAACTGCAGCACCTTTAATCTACTACTAGTTCACTGCCTCCATACATGGTCCCCTTATCAAACGAGCTGTGTCAGGCAGAATTTTGGGTTGTTTTCATGGCTTCCATGTTAACTTTGTCGCCACCCTGCTGTGTAATCCACAAAATATACTGGCAAACTTTTATCATGTACCGATATTATTTGAGCGCTTCTTGCTCACCTCCTTTGGTTCCTCTCTGCCACCCATTGGTTTGAAGCCTGAGTCCATTTAGGGTATGTCGCCATGCCACTCTCTAGCCTGCTGCCGCTGCCTCTGCATGCCGTCCCCTATAGTGTCAGGGTCAATTATTGGATGTTTTAGATGCTATCTAGCTTCATTCTGTCACTCTGTCATGGCCATGCTGTTGCCCATAATTTTGGCATAATGGTGCGATTAAGCAGCCTCAGAGGCATCCATGCATGCTGCCCCTGCTGTTTCCTGTTCATTTCCGTGGTGTTTCCATCCTTTTCTGAGGTTCCCAGGTGTTTGGCCAAGCTTCCCTGTGCAGAGCCTTGGTCCCCTTGAAAACTGCTCGAGTCTCCCATTGACTTCAATGGGGCTCGTTATTCGAGATGAGCACTCGAGCATCGGGAAAAGTTCGTCTCGAATAACGAGTACCCGAGCATTTTAGTGCTCGCTCATCTCTATTCAGGATCATATAAAAATAACAAAAATTCTAAAATAACAAAGTTAATATTCCAGGGAAGTATGGTAAGCGTGGAAACAGTCTATGATGCAAAATCCCTCCCATGTGTTGGCTGTACTCCTGTATGCAAACTGGCTTGAGGACTGTGGCATTGGTACCTATAACAGAGACAGGGGTGCTGTAATCTGCATGGATATGTGAGGATAAAACACATCTCTCCAGTCCTTATATTTTGTCAGCATGATGTTACTCTGACACAAGGATTTGCTTTCACCCAGTCACAATTTAAGGTCCACCAGATGTTTTGAGAGGCCTCTGTGATTCCTCCTTATTGTTCCGCAGGCCACTGTTACTTTCTGTTGCCTTCAAGGAGGCACCGAAAGAGAGGGACACTTGTATAGAAATGATCTAAGTAAAGGAGATAGCCTTTACTCAACAGGGGGAATAAAAGATCCCACACAATTTTACCAGTGGTGTTTAGGACAGGGGGGCATTCAGGTACACAGATCTGGGAGTCATTTCTCTCATATATACAGAATTTGTAGGTGTATCCACTTTGACTTTCACAGGTCATGTAAATTTTGATCACGTACCTAGCTCTTTTTCTTGGCAAATAGTGCCGAGATTTAAGCCTACCTCTAAAAAGTACAAGTGACTCGTCGATGGTTATATTTTTTTGTGGGGTGTAAGCCTCCATAAATTTCTCATTAAAATGAGTCACTACTGGCCTAATTATATATAATCGGTCTTTGGCATGGTCCCCAGCGGCAGGATATTGACTATTATTGCTGTAATGCAGAAATTTTAACCTCAAAATGTGGTCTTGTCATTACAGCCCTGTAATTTGGTGTGTGGCATAAAACATCACTGAACCTATATGACCGGATGATAGGCTTTAACAAGTCCCATATAAAAAAAGAGCCGCCAGAATTTTTTTTATTCTGTGGCATTAATGGGGTGCCAACATATTTGGGGGCTCCCAACTAGGGTCACTTGACTGCTCTTCACAGTGTTTTAGTTTTTTAGTATTTTTTAATATTTTTTTATTTTATGATAAAACAAAAAACAGTAACTGAAATGTCAGCGCAGGAAGGGATACAAACACTGAATATCTGTGGAGGCGCAAGTATATGTAATAATGTACCTCTACAGTACTAAACTGATACTACAACTATAAAACTAGAAACTATATTTTTTTGTATTTTTTATAGTCTTTTTAGTATTTTTTATAGTCTTTTTAATTTTATAAAACAAAAAACAGTAACTGAAACATCAGCGCAGGAAGGGATACAAACGTTGAAGGTGTAGGTGTAAGTATATGTATTAACACACAAGATCTGTTTTTGTATATAAAGAACATATACATCCCTAACTGCTTGCCCTGATCACTAACCTTAATCGCTGACCCTAAACACTATATATATATATATATATATATATATATATATATATATATATATTCAGAAGCCCTAACCACTAACCTTAATTGCTAACCCTAATTACTATATATATAGATATATATATATATATACACACACTCACCGGCCACTTTATTAGGTACACATGTCCAACTGCTCGTTAACACTTAATTTCTAATCAGCCAATCACATGGCGTGCATTTAGGCATGTAGACATGGCCAAGAAACTCTCCTGCAGTTCAAACCGAGCATCAGTATGGGGAAGAAAGGGGACTTGAGTGCCTTTGAACGTGGAAGAAGATTGGAAAAACGTTGCCTGGTCTGATGAGTCTCGATTTCTGCTGCGACATTCGGATGGTAGGGTCAGAATTTGGCGTCAACAACATGAAAGCATGGATCCATCCTGCCTTTTATAAACGGTTCAGGCTGGTGGTGGTGGTGTCATGGTGTGGGGAATATTTTCTTGGCACTCTTTGGGCCCCTTGGTACCAATTGAGCATCGTTGCAACGCCACAGCCTACCTGAGTATTGTTGCTGACCATGTCCATCCCTTTATGACCACAATGTACCCAACATCTGATGGCTGCTTTCAGAAGGATAATGCGCCATGTCATAAAGCTGGAATCATCTCAGACTGCTTTCTTGAACATGACAATGAGTTCACTGTACTCAAAATGGCCTCCACAGTCACCAGATCTCAATCCAATAGAGCATCTTTGGGATGTGGTGGAACGGGAGATTCGCATCATGGATGTGAAGCCGACAAATCTGCGGCAACTGTGTGATGCCATCATGTCAATATGGACCAAAATCTCTGAGGAATGCTTCCAGCACCTTGTTGAATCTATGCCACAAAGAATTGAGACTGTTCTGAAGGCAAAAGGGGGTCCAACCCGTTACTAGCATGGTGTACCTAATAAAGTGGCCGGTGAGTGTATATATATATATATATATTCAACAGCCCTAATCTAAACCCTAATTACTAGCCCTAATCACTATATATATATATTCAGCAGCCCTAACCACCAGTCCTAATAACTAGATAACTAGCCCTGATCACTTTTATTCAGTTTCCCTAACCACTAGCCCTAATCACAAAAAAAAAGAAATTACACAAAAAAAAAGACAGCTTCGCCTATTACACTGAATAAATATAGGGAACAGGGGTGTGGAGGTTTTTATGGGGGTATTTGGATGTGAGGGGGCACTCTGAATACACTGAGGGGACAGAGCTTTTGTACATGGCTCTGATGCTGTCACTTCTTTCACGAAAATGACAGAATCAGACCCCAGAATGAGCTCTCCCCTGCCTCTTGAACTGGGATTGGTCAGACTGGATTCGTCGGGCAAGGGCGGCTGTGATTGGTCCCTGACCCGATGTCAGTGACGATCAACTGTTGGTGACAGCTGTCGTCATGGACTTGCCACCATGTGTTTTCACATGGTGACGCTTTCAATGTATGACGATATAGAGGGCTGGAAAAAGACACAAGTCCATCAAGTCCAACCTTTAAGAATTAAATAAATGTTTTATCCCCATAACATGTAATAGTTTTTCTCTCCAGAAAGGCATCCAGGCCTCTCTTGAAGATGTACATAGAGTCTGCCATAACAACCTCCTGCGGCAGAGAGTTCCATAGTCTCACTGCTCATACAGTAAAGAACCTTTGTCTATGGCGATAGTAGAATTGTCTCTCCTCTAGGCGTAGAGGATGCCCCCTTGTCCTGGTCACAGGCCTTGGTATAAAACGATCTTTGGAGAGATCCTTGTACTGTCCGTTCAGGTATTTGTACATTGTAATGAGGTCTCCCCTCAGTCGTCTTTTTTCAAAACTGAAAAATACCCAAGTTTTGTAATCTGTCATTGTATTCTAGTCCCCCCATTCCTCTAATAATCTTGGTTGCTCTCCTCTGCACCCGTTCCAGCTCTACTATGTCCTTTTTATACACAGGTGCCCAAAACTGTATACAAATCTTCCATGTGTGGTCTGACCAGGGATTTGTATAAGGGCAAAACTATGTCTTTATCATGAGAATCTATTCCTCTCTTGATACATCCTATAATTTTATCTGCTTTAGCAGCAGCCGTCTGGCTCTGGTCACTAAAATTAACTTTACCATCCACCAATACACCCAATTCCTTTTCAGCTGCAGTTTTAACAAGTAATTGACTGTTTAGAACATAATTATACTTTTTGTTTCCATGGCCCAAGTGCATAACTTTACATTTATCTACATTAAACCTCATCAACCATTTCTCTGCCCACTCCTCAAGCTTCCACAAATCCCTCTGTAATGCTAAACTATCGACCTCAGTATTTATTACTTTACACAGCTTAGTATTATCTGCAAATATTGAAACTTGACTGTGTAAACTCACTACAAGGTCATTAATAAAAATATTAAAAAGAAGTGGCCCCAATACTGACCCCTGTGGCACTCCACTGGTAACGTCAACCCAATCTGAGAATGTGCCATTAATGACGACCCTCTGTTTTCTATCACTAAGCCAATTACTTACCCAAATACACAGATTTTCCCCTATTCCCAGCAGTCTCATTTTATATACCAACCTTTTGTGAGGCACTGTGTCAAATGCCTTTGAAAAGTCCAGATATACAACATCCACAGTGTCCCTCAGATCCAGTCTTGAACTTACCTCCTCGTAGAAACCAATCAGATTAGTCTGACAGGACCGATCTCTCATAAACCCATGCTGACGCTGGGTTATAAGGTTGTGCACAGTGAGATACTCCAGGATAGCATTTCTAACCAACCCCTCAAATATTTTCCCCACCACAGAAGTTAGACTCACGGATCTGTAGTTTCCAGGATCGCTTTTTGATCCTTTTTTGTATATTGGTACCACATTTGCTATGTGCCAGTCCTGTGGAACATCACCAGTCCTCAGTGAATCTTCAAATATTAAAAATAACGGTCTCTCTATCACGGTACATAGTTCATGCAGAACCCGGGGGTGTATGCCATCTGTCCCCGGTAATTTATCTATCTAGTGGTTGCGAGGCGGCGCCGTACCTCTTCCTGGGTTAAACTGTTGACATTCCAAAGATAATTTACATTATTCCTCATTGTGTCTTCTACCAGGGTATATTCCTGGGTAAAGACAGTTGAGAAGGCGACATTCAGTAGATTGGCCCTTTCCTCATGCCCTTCCTCCATGACCCCCATGTTATTTCTAAGGGAACCCACACTCTCTGTTTTTAGTTTCTTATCATTTATAAACTTGAAATATAATTTGGGATTATTTTTGCTCTCCATGGCAATATTTCTCTCAGTCTCTATTTTTGCGGCCTTTATCTGCTTTTTACAGGATTTATTTTTCTCTCTATAATCCTGTAATGCCTCATCGCTACCTTCACGCTTTAGCACCTTAAACGCCTTATCTTTCTCACTTATTGCTTTCCTTACTAGACTAGTTAGCCACATTGGCTTTTTCTTGTTCCTCTTATGCTTTTTCCCATAAGGTATATGTTTCTCACAGGACTTTTTCAGAATATATGAGAAAAAGTCCCATTTTTGGCGGGGTATCTTTTGTCTTTGAGAACATTATCCCAGTCTATGCCTTTAAGGTCTTCCCTTAGTTGCTGAAAATTTTCCCTCCTGAAGTTTAGAGTGTTGGTTGCCCCTTCCCTAACGCTCTTAGTAAAGGGTAATACAAAATCAATGATATTATGATCACTATTACCCAGGTTCCCCCCAATCTGTAGTTTTGATACCCTATCAGGTTTGTTGGTAAGGGATAAGGTTCAGCAGTGCCCCCCCTCTTGTTGGCTCCAGGACTAGTTGCGACAGGTAATTGTCTTTTGTTCTTGACAAGAACCTGCTACCTTTAAAGGACCTGCAGGTTTCTGCCCCCAGTCAATATCTGGGTAATTGAAGTCTTGTTACCATGATAAGTACTTCACCATGCTTTGAAGCCGCATCCATTTCACTTATCAGCATTTCCTCTGCTGCCTCCATTATATTTGGAGCCTTATAACAAACCCCTAGTAATATTTTATTATTCTTTTTTTATTATTCTTTTTAGTAACAGCCCAGTCATATCTACTGTCCAGCCATGTCTCGCTGATACCCACTATATCATATTTCCGCTCCAACATCAAGAGTTCCAGTTCCTCCATTTTGTTTGTGAGGCTTCTGGCATTTGTGTACATGCACTTTATATGGTTTTCCCTATCCCTATTCCTTTTCTTCTTTTTCCCCAATCTCATTCCAGCCTCCCTTCCTCCCCCATGGACTATGACTCTTCCCAGCTCTCTAACTACACTATTTGCCCTGCACAAGTGTAGTTGCCCTCCCCAAAGGTCTCTAGTTTAAACACTCCTCCAACCTTCTAGCCATTTTTCCCCCAAAACAGCTGCACCCTCCCCATTGAGTTGCCCATCCCTACTGTAGAGCCTGTAGCCAACAGAAAAGTCAGCCCAGTTCTCCATGAACCCAAAACCCTCTTTCCTACACCAACTTTTGAGCCACTTATTTACCTCCCTGATCTCTCACTGCCTTTCTGGTGTGGCACGTGGTACAGGTAGTATTTCGGAGAAAACTACCTTTGAGGTCCTTACCCTGAGCTTATAGCCTAAATCCCTGAAATCATTTTTAAGGACCTTCCACCTACCACTTACTTTGTCATTAGTGCCAATGTGGACCATGAATGCTGGTTCCTCACCAGCCCCTCCCAGTAATCCGGCAAACAACACACTGTTCGGTATGTCTTTGTGACAGATTGCCCTGTGTGTTCCCCTAATAATCGAATCAGTCCTTGATCCTGTGGTAGATTTCCTTTAAAGGAAATTAACCAGTTGTAAATACACAAAAACACCTAGAAATACACACCTCCACTCCTCTTCATCTTAATCCTGGCGCTGTCCTCCAGTAGTCTTGACACAGAAAAGAAATGTATAACTTGCAGGCAGGACCACGTGGACAAAATGTCTGGTGCTCAGGGCTGCTAATTACGCTTCCCTCATAGGATGTCACCTAACTCTCCAATGCTCCATGTGTTCCCCGGACCAGATTGTAACACACAGCCGGCAGGAAAAGGGAAGGGGAGTGAGTGCTCCTCACCCCCTCTACAAGAATGCAAAGTTTAGGACATGTCTTATATTTTGTGGCTTGTTTGCCCAGCTCTGTCACGGTGTGCTCACCGCACAACCTGAACAGTTGCAACAGACCACTAGGGGGTTATGATATAGCCACAAATTCTGCAGCTGTATCATGGGCCCCTAAACAGATGTGTGCATGCTGTCTAACTTTTTTCAACCTTTGAGAATATTTTATAATTCAGCTATCTATAAATAGATGCCAGTGAAAGCACAGGAGACAAAACCGGCTTTAAAAAGTTTATTTTTATCATATGCAGTATTGATATATGCAATTTACACTTAACAAAAAATATTGTCCATCAATTTGTCTAAATCTGTGTTAATGAGCATTTCTTTTCTTCGAGATACCATCCACCTTACAGGTTTGGCATTTCGGCAGTATCTGGTGTGACCATCATTTGCCTCATGCAGTGTACATCTGTGTACATCTCTTTTTCATAGAGTGGATCATTTTGTTGAATTTGGTCTGTGGTCTTTGGAATGTTGGTTAACTTCTCTACAAAGGCTGTGTGAAGTCGCTGGATATTAGCAGTCACTGGAACACACTGATCCAGAGCATCACAAGTATGATTAATGGGTGACATATCTGGCCATGCAAGAACTGAAGGTTTTCAGGAATTGTGGACTGATCCTTCCAACATGGGGCTGTGCATTATCATGCTGCAACATGAGGTGATGGTCATAGATATGACGCAACAATGGGCCTCAGGACCCTGTTCCTGTTAGGATCCTACATTCAAAAGACTATTAAATAAAATACACATGTTAATTGTCTATGAGCCTGCCCATACCATAAACCCAAACCACTCACCCACACAATAATATACACATAATCTCTCATCTGTTTTTGTTTTTTTTTTGTAAACTGGGATTTATCCTTGAAAAGAAGACCTCTACAACATGCCAGATGCCATTGAATGTGAGCATTTGCCCACTGAAGACATTTTCTACAACAAACTGCAGTCAGGTGAAGACACCAAAGATTGCATGTAGATGAGCTTCCCTGAGACGGTTTTGGATGGTTTGTAAAGAGATTCTTCCATTATTTAGACCAATTGTTGCAGAATCTGCCCAGGTGGTTGATCTCAGAAGATCTTGGATGTGAAGATGCTGGATGGGGAATGATGTGGTTATACATGGTCTGCGGTTGTAAGGCTCATTGGATGTACTGGTAAATTTTTTGAAATGCCTTTGGAGATGGTTTATGGTAAAGAAATGAACATTCAATTCAATAGCACTGGTGGACATTCTTGCAGTCAGCATTTGTACACTCCCTCAAAAAACTTGCATTATCTGTAGAATTGTACTTTGAGATTAAAATGCACAGTTTAAAGAAGCTTTTTTTGTAGCCAAACTAAGGCACACCTATGCAGTTTACTCAGCATGTAAGGGGGTTGAATGTTCCCCTTTAAACAGTATTGCTGAACCATACAACAAGCCAGAAGAAGCGTAGTACACGCTTGCCTGTATAGCCCCTCTGCATCATTCCCTATCCCTAAGCCATGTTTGTTTAAGATTTAAACAGGAAGGGTAAGTGTCATTCCATGTCTCCCTATTCTGATGTTATAGTTATAGTAATTAATTACAAAACTGCACTCTGAGAATAGAGCACCAACCATTGGATTGAGTTTTATGGCATATGTTCACTATATGTAACATGCTCAAGAAAGGTTTTTAACCCTCAATATCCACCATATCAGCAGATGTTGCCATCTATACTTCTTGTGAGTTGTTGACAGTATTGCTGAACTGTTTTGTTTTATTGTGCACCTTTCATGTTCACCCATATATGTATATTCTATTTGTGTAACTGTTCATTGATTTTGTTAATCTTTATATAATGTTTCACTGATTGTATTGGAGCACAACTAACCTAAGCATAGGAGAAATGTCAATTTTATTAAGTCATGCTCATCACTCCTCCCCTCTGGAAAACTAGCAAATGAGAAGATAAGTGGAAAAGAAGTGAGCGCAGATAGTATTTCGAGAGAGAAGGGAAAAACAATGAACTTGAGGTAAAGGTTAGAGAGGATTATAAGAAAGAGGTCTAAAAGGGAAAATAGTTTACTCTACAAAGGATGAGAGAGAGACAAGCATGAGCAGCAAATCTCCCTATTGAAAGAGTTTTATAAGCTGTGGAATTAAAGCAAAATGATTCTTGTTTATGAAAAAGAGAGAAATACAGATAAATATACCAGTGAGGTAAAAAAACGGTTGTACCTACATTTTAAATAATATTCATACATAATGGTAGAAGAAATATTTATTAATTACAAGTTAAAAACAGCATAATTATTGGCCCATTGACAAATAGGGGTACATTTACTAAGGGTCCGCCGACAACATTTTCGTCGGGTTTCCCCTCTTTTTTCGTTTTGTGCTGCATTTAACTGGGGTTTTTGGTGCACACAATCGGATTTGGGTGCAATTGCAACGACTTTCATGCGACACAAATCAGGGGTGTGGCTGTTGGACAACCCAACTGATTCAGACTAAGCACGGGATTTAACATTCAAAATTGTGTTGCAAGCCTCGCACTTACATGCACCGGGAAGAAGATGGTGAAGTCCCGCAAACCTCAGTGGGGAAGCGACACATGCAGGAAATAGGAAGAACAATCTTAGTGAATCGCGGCAGCTTCGAATCCTCATCGGACAACGAACCCCGGGGATCGCGACAGGATGGGTAAGTAAATGTGCCTCATAGTATTTTGTTGGAAGCATATACAGGAATCAAGAAAGCTAAATAATAAATATATAATTATAACACCCTGGGACTTATTATTTATTAAAGAAGGTTTATCTCAAAAAAGGAGATATTCTCACAGATTTAGACAAATTAGTGAACCATAAAAAAGTCTCAGATCTTTGAATTCAGCTCATCAAAAATGTGAACCAAAACAAAAGTGCTGCTTTTATATTTTTGTTAAGTGTAGTTAAATGTTACTCTTTCCGCTTTTGGCTTAAAATGACTATGAATTGAAGAAAGTAACTGAATATACACAATATATACACAATTTCAGTTTCCCCTAGACACGACCCTGTAACTTCTCTTAGGGTCAGATGGCCATCTTGGATGAGATCGTGGAGCAAAGTTTCTGTCTGTCTCTACTACTTGGAGCTCACAAACACTCACTAATTCACAGCCTGTCAGTACATGGTGAGGAGAGAGGAGCTGCAAACTACAAGCTACAAGGAGATTAGTCATCTGGGGAAAGGGTGAGGCAGGCACATGTCAGTGAGATGTAGCAGGCTTGTGTGTGTAATAGGCATCTAATGGGTTTCATGATCTGTGAGATGTAATAGAGCTGTGTGTGCAATAGGCATCTCATCATCTATGATCTGTCTCATCTCTTTTTCAATGTGTCAGTATGTTAGTACAATGTCAGAAGCCAGATGAAAGTGTACACACACCTGTACCCTGATAATCTATATTTTATATATATATATATATTTTATATGCATTGTGGGCACTTTAACCCCTTCCCGCTCTGCGGCGGATATATCCGCCGCAGAGATGATGCCGGCTCGGCTCTGGATCGGAGCCAAACTGGCATCGGCCAAACACGGGGTTATGGCTGTAACATATAGCCGGCACCCCAGTGTAACACCCGTGGTCGGAGTGGGCTGTATAACCTGTTAAATGCCACGCTCAGCAAAAATTTTATAGCCTACAAAAGGAGGCAACGAGAAAACTAAAATCCTAGCAGCTTCAGGGTGCTTCTTCCCTTCTGCGCCTCGCTGTGCACCAATAAAACAAGTAACAGCCACATGTAGGGGGTCTCTGTACTTGGGAAAAATTGCAGAACAAATTGTATCTTTTTATCTTTTGGAAATGTGTACATTTTAGGGCTAAATGAACATATAAGTGGCACAATTTGACCATTCTAAATTTCCCCTGCATTTTGATTCAATTACAATGAAGTTCTCAAGGGGTTAACGATCTTCCTAAAAGCTGATAGTTTGAGGGGTGCAGATTTGAGAACGGATTGGTTATATAGAGGGTTTTGATGCTAAATATGTAAAATTTCATTCAAAACGGTATTTATCCCCAAAATGGTCAATTCTGAAAATACGGAAAATCAATATTCGATTTGTAAGCCGCGTAACATCAAAATAAATTATCCAGACATATCAAAAATTATGAAAATGTAAAATAGACATATGGGAAATTTTTTTCAGCAATTCATTTAGGCGGTAAATCTATCTGCCTGAAAACGCGGTGGTTTTGAATTTCGAAAAATGGCACATTTTTTAAAAAATGTATAATTTTTTATTTTTTTGTAAATAAACGCAAAACTTATCATGCAACATTTACCACTAAAATGAAGTACAACATGTGTGGAAAAAACAATCTCAGAATCGCTTTTATAAGTAACAGTGCTCAAAAGTTATAACCATATAAAGAGACGCAAGTCAGAGTTGTAAATTCTTAAAGAGGACCTGTCATGTGGCTTTGGGACACTAAACAACTATATGTCCTTATTGTTTAGTGTCCCAAATTGCCCTGTATGGCAGCTATCCATGGCCACATATATACTTCCCTTGGCCAGGATCTCTTATCGCTGTGCAATCTGAATGGTGAGCTGGCCCACTGGTGTGCTGGTGTGGTGGGCCCCAATGCCTTTTATCTCTCCCCCATGCTGACTCCATACCCTGGCGCCGCTGACTCCGCCCTCCACTGGCCATCAGGACTTCAACTCTATCTGTGTCTGGAGAGGGCACAGATAGTGTTGAATAACAGAATGGTGCAGAGAGCTGTAAGCTCTCTACATCATCACTGTTCCCCTGATGTCATAATCTGCCGGCATCACAGCAAAGAGGGAGATAAGAAGAGGAGAGCTGCTGGGGAATGGGGACAGGCAAGTATGTGGTGTTTTTTTTTTTAAATTCTTTTGAAACAGGGAAAAGAGGACAAGTGGGGGGCACAATATGGGGGGTATGAGAGTAGTCACAATTTTGGGGATATAAGAGGGCCACCCCCCACATAGGAGGGTATAAAAGGGTGCCCACAATATAGGGGAATATGAGAGGGGAAATACACAATGGGGGGTATGTGAAGGTCACACATTATGGGGGATATAATAGGGGGCCATATTATGGGGTAATGAGAGGGGGCCAAAATATGGGAGGTGTTATGAGAGAGGAAAAATATAGGGCATATGAGAGAGATGAGAGAGGATACAACATGAGGAGAAAATGAGGGGCCACAATATGAGGAGATGAGAGGGTCACACTATGATGGGGAGATAAAGAGCCGCAGTATGAGGGGGAAGTGAAAGATCACAATATGAGGGCGAGATAAAAGGAGGCCACAATATAAGTCATAGTATGAGAGGGGCGCCCACATTATGGGACATTATGAGATTTATGAGAGGGAGTCAAAATATGGGGGCGGGTTATGAGAGGGGAATATCTGGGGCACAATATGGGGTGTATGATAGGGGACCCACAATTTGGGGGGGCATTAGAGGGGGCTACAATATAAAGGAGAGACTTAAGAGGCCACAATGTGAGGAGGAGATGAGAGGGTCCACAATATGATGAGGAGATGAGAGGCCACAATATGATGAGCAGATGAGGGGCCACAATATGATGAGGAGATGAGGGGCCACAATATGATGAGGAGATGAGGGGGTCACAATATGAGGGGGAGATGAGGGGGGCCACAATAAGACAAGGAAATGAGCACAAACAATATGAGGGGGAGATGAGAGAAGCCACAATATGAAGAGGAAATGAGAGGCCACAATATGAGGAGGAAAAGAGAGGAGGCCACAATATGAGGAAGAAATGAGAGGATACAATATGAGGGGGGGAGATGAGAGAAACCACAATTTGAGGGGAAAATGAGAGGGGCCACAGTATTAAGGGGGAATGAGAGGCCTGGTGGGAAGAGTATACCATTTTTCATCACAATAACTCCATTTTCCAACTGTAACTGGAGGGGGGATGTGACTGCCATACCAATGTTTGTTAACTACCTTAATGACAATAAGGTCAATCTTATAATCACATCATATGCCCATGAGAATAAAATTTTCTTGATCTCAGTTTAGAGGGTGTTCTAGGGAAACATATCAGTACCTCCACATTCCGCAAACAAACTGCAGGTAATACTATCCTCCATGCAAAATCACAACATCCCCCATATACAATAAAAGCCATCCCTGTAGGGTAATTAACGAGAAGTAAAAGAAATTGCAGCACGGAAGCAGTTTATAATATGGCAGAACATAAGATCTGCAACAGACTTCACAAGAGGTGTTACCCCAATTGGACTCTCATAAGAATCCAAAATAAAGTAAAAAACAAAAACAGAAAACAAAACAAACTTGTGAAAAGCGAGAAACATGAGGACACTGACAAGAACAAGATATCTAAACATACAAAAAAACACTACCAACAGCAGTATTACAATTTAGCCCTCAATTCAAAGACATATCCAAAATCATGCAAAGGCATATTCCATTGCTCAGAACTGATCCAATATTGGAAAAAATCCTTTCACAAGGGTGTAGACTAGTGTCCCGATGAGGACAAACTCTGGTATAAGACATAAATAGAGAAGGCGACAGCATTTTACTCAAAGACAAACCATCGTGGTTATCTGTACAGGGATTTTAAGTGTGGTGCCACCTGCTAATATGCAGAAATGAAAAATAAATGGTTTACAGACAATGCAGGAAACAGAAAATATCCAATGCGCTGTTTCATTAACTGTAATTCACATAATGTAATTTACATCATTAAATGTACATTCTGTAATCTTATGTATGTGGGACAAACAACAAGAAAGTTCAAGACCCGTTTCACGGAACACCTCTATGACATCTCACATGCAGAGGGTTGTAATTTATCAGGAGCATCCAAACATTTCCTGAAAGAACATAGGGGGAACATAAACTCCTTAGGGGAGATTTATCATTAGGCAGGGTTTTGAGCAGTTGTCTATGTGTTAGACCGGCAAGGTTTCCAATAGTCGGATTTATAGTCCGGTGTATGTGCAGTGTTAAATGCCTTCTGATGCCTTTAGCTGTGTGTGCTCTTTGCGTATAGACTGCACCAGTCGCACGTATGTTTAACATCTGCTCAATTTCTGCCTTTTTGCGATGTTTTTGCACAGGAAATTCTCAGATGCCTCAAACATAAAATTGATCAAAAACTTTAAAATTGAGCAAAAAACGTCCCGCTGTAGTAGCAATGGACCCACATACACCACCTCATATGTGGTGTAGTTTTGCGATTACATTTTCATTCTTTTGAAATTCTCAGTTGATAAATGTAGTGTTGCACGGTGTTCCACACTCTGTGGTGTATTTTTTCCGCCATTGCGTGACTTTAGAGTTGCATTTTTTTTGCGCTAAGAAACCGCAAAAATGATGTTTGCGCAAAAATTTGCGACAATTATATGCCAAGAAACTACATAGGACTGAAGATAAATTTCCCCCCTTAAGTACATTTGTCATTGAACAAATACACAAGAGAGGAAAATGTGGGGGATATTTTGAGCAATCGAGAGGCTTTTTGGATCTTCAATTTAGAAACACGCTCTCCACATGGTCTGAACATGAAGAAAGAAATCATGTATCATTATTGCAAAAATTGCTAGAACATTTAAGTCTCTATGGTATTCCAAGAAACCCATGGCTTTGCTTCTGTACAATTCCTATTCATATGCGTGTATTACTATTTGTTATTATTCATTAATTGTTCTTATTCTTTGTCTTATCTTTTAGGTTCCCATAAGTGAATATCGCCTCTCGGCAAGTTACCTGTTGGTTCCTGGTGCCATGATGTCGCTATCCGCAAGGTATTATTACTCATTGCCTTACTCACTGAATACTCCGCCTCCCCACCAAGTTCTTGATGTGCGGCTGTCTTTTCTCATGCCAACAACCCTCGTTCTATTAATGTCAAGATTTATGTACATACCGTATATACTCGAGCTGAAAATTCCCCAATCGGCTTATACTCGGGTATATAAAAAAATAAACTCAGTACTCACCATTCTGACGGCCCGGGCAGCTCCTCTTCTATCTTCATGTGTGCGACAGGCCCGCGGCAGCTCCCTGGTCAGCGCCTCTTCTTTTTTTTTTTCTGTTCTGTATGTGATATGATGTACAATTTTGTACTCAGTTTTTCCTGAAGAATCAGAGAAACATTTACTTCTTTCCATAAACGAGCATGCACTACAATCGCCACGGTGGAAAGAGCCCCATCTTGGGACTTTAGAATTGAAAATGTATTGAGGAGGATTGGCTATATAATGATTCTTGACAAGCAGGTCTCGTAACAGAATTTTTTCAGGCAACAAAGCTACCAATGTCTTTGTCACTATGAAAGAAGGGCCTGAATCTTTGCAAAATATCCCTCATCTCGTGCCACTGGGTATGGTATCTTGTTATTAGCCTTAGCATCTCTGGTGCTCTTTGGTTTTGTTTGTAACAATGTGGATCTTGTTGTTTCTTTAGCTCTGAGATACCCACTTTGAATATTTTCCTTCTTGTATCCCATCGCTCAAAATTGTTCAGCAAGTTCCTCGGATTGACGTTCAAATGCATCAGTCGATGAACACACTCTCTTTGTTCTTAAAAGTTGTCCCGTAGGGATTGCTCTGATTACCTGTGGAGTATGAGATGACTTGGCGTTAAGTAGGGCATTAACAGCTGTATTCTTCCTGTAAATTTCTGTGCTGATAGATCCGTCACATTCCTGGAGACTTTTAAATCCAGAAAGTCTATCCATTGGGAGTGATATTTGAATGTGATCCGAATGTTCAGCTTATCACTATTCAGAGAGAATGAACCGCTGACGTCCCTCTACCTTGCCCTGCCAGATGAACATGATGTCGTCAATGAAATGCATCCAAATTAGGATACGTCCACATTCATCATCTGCTGTTCCTAAAATCCCAAAAACAGGTTGGAAAATGAGAGGGAAAATGCCGCCCCCATAGCCACCCCGCGGATTTGCAAAAAGTATTGGTCCTTAAACAGAAAGAAATTGTGACACAACACAAAATCCAGCAGAGTCAGAATAAATTCAATCAGGTCCAATTCTATACTTGTCGATCTCAAAAAATGTTGAACGGCACATATGCCCTGTTCGTGATTAATCAAAGTATATAATGATTAGATGTCACATGTCACAAAGTAATCATTGTCATCTAAAATGTTAGGTTCAAATGATTGAGAGCTTCCATGGAGTCCCTCAAGTATGAGAGAAGTGTCTCCACCAAAGGCTTGAGATAGTAATCCACAAAGCACACGACTGGTTCACATAAACTTCCATTGCCCGATACAATCGGGCGTCCGGGAGGTTCCACCAGATCCTTGTGAAACTTTGGTAAAAGGTATAGAGTAGAGACTCTGGGCTCATTTACTGTTAAACCATTAAAAACAGTTTTAGATATTACATTAGATTCCAAAGCCCTCTCAAGGATCCCATCCAGCTCGATTTTATATCGGGCTAGAGGTGAGCCATCAAGTTTCCGATTGCAACTGGAATCATATAACTGGCGGAAGGCCTCTCTCTCATATTTTTCAATGGGCCAGATGACGATATTCCCCCCCCTTGTCGGCCAGTTTGAAGACGACCGATTTCATGGCCTTAAGCTGCCACAAAGCTAATCTTTGTTCATTATTAAGATTATTATGTGTTCTGTCTTGGAATTTTGTATAATTCCTCCACAACGGATTTCACAAAGATTTCAAAGGCAGGGCAACTAGATAAGGGGGGGAACACCTTTGATCTGCGTTTGACATTGGGAGGGAATTTTACGTTTTCCAACTTATGTTGTTCATTGAGAAAATCCTCTAAACAGCGTCCTGTTCATTTTTATTTGGAAACAATTGTAATGTTGGATCTGCAAAGTGCTTCTTCAAAATCAATCTACGACCGAACAAGTATACATCCTTGATAGGCTCAAATACATTGAAGTTTGGTAAAGGAGCAAACGATAAACCCATCTCCAACACTTGTATCTGAGCAGGAGTCAGAGTAAAATCCGATAAATTAATT
Organism: Engystomops pustulosus; assembly: GCF_040894005.1. NCBI lineage: Eukaryota > Metazoa > Chordata > Amphibia > Anura > Leptodactylidae > Engystomops > Engystomops pustulosus. The sequence continues at coordinate 114,410,726 of NC_092416.1, read as the reverse complement.
ACCATTAGTTTGTCTTGGGTTTTTGTTCCACAGATTCATGGTTGCGTTCTTCCTCTTCCCTTTGCCATTGTCTGCTAGAGATGGGCCAGGAATGTCTTGGTCCAGACGTTTGTCTAAAAAACATCCCGTATCATTTCCTACACTTAAATTCGCAGATGCCTGCCTAGATCTGGACCTAGATCTTGAAACAGATCTTGAGTTTCTTGAGAATCCTTGGGTCCACTTATAAACTCGATTCTCTTGATAATCTAATATATCTTGCTGGAAATTTTGAGTTTTTACCTCACGTATGTCTCTCACCCATTCAGTGAAGTCCGTCTCCATCTCCTTTTCAAAATTATTCAAGCCATCTTTGCTTATTTTCATTTTTAAATCATTTTGTAATGTTTCCAGCTCCTTCTCCACCACATCCAGATTGATCTTATCAAAGCCAATTAATAAGTCCACCATGGTTCTGGAACCGGTCGTGCATGCATCTTCCCACTGTTTCCTTAGAAGGGTGGCCTCCACTGGGAACGAGGAAAACACCTGAAATCTTCAACCCTCGAGGGATAATTCCTTTTTGCAGATACGTCTCCAATGAAGCCTTATTCCACCATAAGCACTTTTGTAACAGAGTTTTTATTTTAATTTGTGGATCACAGTATTAATGTCACTTTTAAAAACGTCAGATAGTAAAGAGATCAAATTCTGATTCCCTACTTCGAAAATCCATGTTGGACCCTGCGTTGAGCCAAAAACAAACAATATTAGAAAAACAAAAAATCTCCAACCACAGGGTTAAACATATATATATTATACCAATGTTACTCCTCACAGTTTGGAGGACCATAACAAACTGAAATAATCCCTACTAAACCTCCATAAACGAGTACACATGAAAACTTCAATCAAGTCTTTATTACAAAATTCATTTAACAATACATCACAACAATACATCACATTAAAAGAGACATCTAAAAACATATAACAAAAACACAGACATTGGGGCAGATTTACCTGGCTGTTCTCTGCGGTGGATTTGGGTCCGGCCGGGAATGATTAAGGCAGTTCCTCCGACGTCCACCAAGTGGCGCTGCTGCGCTGAAAATCATCGGAACGCGCTCAAGTTCACCGGCCTATTCCTAGTGAAGGTAAGTGCAAGCTCCGCAACACTTTTTTTGTTTTAAATGCGGCGGTTTTTCCGAATCCATCGGGTTTTCGTTTGGCCACGCCCCTGGATTTCCGTCGCGTGCATGCCAGCGCCAAAATCCGATCACCTGCGCCAAAATCCCGGGACAATTCAGGGAAAATCGTCGCAAATCGGAAATATTCGGGTAACACGCCGGGAAACCGCGAATCGGTCCATTAGTAAATGACCCCCATTGTGTACAAAACTGGAAAGGCAACCTATGAGTATAAACAATGGGTGCTGGTTATAATCCTTTGAATACTTAAGCTATAAACTCAGATGAAGAAAAGGTACGGCATATCATTATTGTCCAGGAATAAATCCCAAAGTCCCAAACACATAAATGCCAAATTCCCAACCATATACCTCTAAACCAGATCAAACCTCATATGAAGCCCAACCAGGTCACAGTGTCCGACACCCCAACGCTCGTTTCGCACCCTGCTACATCAGGAAGTATAAAGATGGTGTGTCAGCTCGGCATTAAATATGTATCTACCAGGTGGAATCTATTACCCTGATACATGTAGCATCACGAGATCAGAAATTGACGCCCGCCGGAAGCGGGAGGAGCGACAAATCACCATGCATGCACACAGCACATTCACATCGGCCATTTTGTTGAAGACCAATCAGGCACACATACTGGCGGCCATTTTGGTGTGGACCAAGTACCATACAAGATCACTATCCTCAAGTAAGTAACACCGTGTGACATCAGTATTGTCTAAGATTCCAATTATCTGTAATTCAGCTATAATAAACAAGTATATAATAAGTCAAAATATGATAAGGTCAATATGCAATATCACCCTTGACCACAACCTATATATCTTAAATGCATAATAATAAATACAATTATAAATAAAAAATACAATACATATGAATATATACATGATGAAGGAATGATGTGAAAAATAAAAAAAATATGTGAAAGAGTGTTGAAGGGTATCAACTATTGAGGAGTCACAAACCTCTAGAACATGATCCCGAACGAGAATAGACCAGTTGAGGTGATAGTATAACCATAATTAAATTGCAAAAAAGTGTAAAGATTGCATGAATGAATTTATGTATTTTTTTCCTTTTTATTCAAAAATTCAGAGAATCAATCTTTTTGCAGTGTACTGAAAAAACTAAAGTGCAAGCGCTAATATGCCAAATATCAGCAAAAAGTATGAAAAAAATGCACACTATGTGATGTGAAGACCATGTGTACAATAATCAAAAACTTCAAAAAAATTTAAATACTGCAAAAATAGTGCAAAAATAATTCCTATTTACCATATCTTGACCATAGATGTATATACCAAAACGTATATAACCACATATATCAGGAATACACAAAACAATAACAATGTCACCAGGGCCACACTGAAATGACCATATTATACAACCACAGTTATACAAAAAATTTTTTTCAGAAACATCCAAATACAAATAAGCATATAGTTCCACAGATAGTCCTTATAGAGGTTGTGCATTTCACAAGTCCTTGTTTCAACAATTCCCTATCCACTGGGGCTGGATGTCCACACATAGACCTTGACCACCTACAAAAAAAAACCTTGTAAAAGACCTTGTGCACAGTGCTTCCAACTGTCAAGGCTTCTCAAAACTCATCGTCATTGTGGTTTATATCTCATGTAAGATCTTCACTTAATCCTTCACATACGGAGGCTTTTAGAAATTTCATTTTCCACAACCAATTGGGACCCATACTCCCAAAGAGCCAAACCCATCGGAACACTGTACCCATGTTACGGACCTGAAGAAGGGAGCGGTTTGCCCCAAAACGCGTTGTCCATCCTTTTATCCTTGCAAAAAAAATATTGTTGTTAATGAGAAACACAGTCCAGAATCCTGTCTTTTTTGTCTACTGTTGATTGATATGAATCTTGGAGGCAGGAAACCTGAGATATTAACTGTTAAAGTGCAGATGGGAGTGATTTTTATAATCACACCTGAAATTGTCACTTTAAACTTGAATATTTCTGGAGCCCTGGTACATAGAGACAGAATGAAAGAGGAGATTCTCCAAAGTTAAGGCTCCTATAATCCAGGAAATATTCCATACGTCTATGCCATAGAGGTGTCAGTACTAGGCTGTGAGTACTAACGAGATATGTTCTTGACAGAGAAGGTGTTCAGGGCCTTCAATAAGAGTTAAGGAAGTGCAAAAGTAGATGTTGCAAAGATTTATTCCTTTTGAGATGCATAATACTTCTGTGTGTTTAGTACACCCGCGTCCTGTTTTATTCATGCGATGATGAGTATAGATGCTAATATTCTTAATTTACCCTCCCCCCAAAGGAAAGGTTAGTTGCTTTTGTAGTTTGTATAAGTTTGGCAGTAATAGGGAGAGAGAGTTCACTATTAGCATAACATATAAGTACTATAATTCGCATCCATGTCTCTCTATCTTATGCCTATTGGCGCCTTTGCATTCAAAGTGAGCAGTAGAGAAGGCATCTGAGATCTTCACATTACTTTAATCAGGTCTATCATTCTTCTTGCGCCTTAAGGTACCTACTTTCCCTTGATGCATCCCACTTGATCATTATTATCCAGAATGTTAAGGACTCCCAACAACCTCTGGGCAGCCAGTTTTGAGGTAAAATTGAGGAATTAACTACCTTATATACTTGTGTATACAAAAAATGTGCTGAAAATCCTCAAATCGGCTCATACACCAGTCAATACACAAGCCCAGCACTTAAAAAAAAACAAAAAACTATGTACTCAACCTCCGGCGGCCCCAATGCGCAGGGCGGCTCCCCGATGTCAGTGCGGATCCTCTTCTGTCTTCCGCGCCTGTCTTCTTTCTTCTGTAACAACCTTCTATGTGTCGGCCGTGTTTCTTCCCGGCCGACACATAGTATGCGCCTGCTGGCCGTGAGGAAACGTGGCCGCGCATAAAATATTAAATGCTTATTAATGATCACCTTGTCCATAGGTACATTACCACCCAATGATCCTATTCCCAGCACACCTTGTTTATTATCTATTTTACAGTGTTTATGGAAACAGCTATATATTTATTGTGCAATTTTCTCACAAAAAATGTGAATTAATGGACAGTGCCAAAAAAAACGCAGATCAACTACTTTACTCCGGCTGCAGCTTTTTGGGCAGAATAATATGATTTATGAATAACAAAAAGTTGGGCCATTTCCGGGGCGGGTTTGGGAAATATCTGGAGATATCTCTATACAACTGTACAACCTCTTGTTCTGACATAGAACCTAAATCTTCTATCCACTTATCTTGGGCACTAGTACTATATTTAGAATGTTGTTGTTTTAACATCAAGTTATAAAATGTTGTTCTCCTAGGCCTAACAATCAACAGCATAATTGACTGAATAAGTTCTGACAGAGTTTCCAGTTGTTTATATATTTAGTTTATCAATTCCCAGGCGTGCCTCATCCTTAGATAAACAAAAGGTTCTCTCCTAGCACCAATTCCTGTTTTAAACTAACAAATGTCTTTATATCTCCTTTACAGCAATAAAGGGTGTTTCAAGCTATTTGTCCCAGATGGTACAGAACCTTTTGAACTTCTTGCTTTGAATAAATAACCACTTTTTGAGTGGGAGAGTGTTATTAACAACTGCTTTGATCCAGTGAAAAGATATACTGGTTTGGTGTTAATCTTGCATCATGTCATAAGGCCTCTTGTAGGTCATGCTTGATGTAACGGATGCTGCCTTACAAGGTAGCTAAAAGAGGCGTGGTTTTCCTTATCCCTTCCTGGAAACTTTGCATATTTTCCGGGAATCCCCCTAATGGAACATCCATGGCTATAAGACTCCACATGCCGACATGGTGGCCTTAAAGGTCAGTCTCCATAAGAACTCTTACTTCCCGACCCTTGATCCAGTCAAGTTATTTAGTAAAGAGCCTAGGGCCATCAGGGACAGCCACTGCCATTTTATCGAACAGAAGTTTGCGAGCTTGTTCCCAGAAACCTTTAACCACGGGGAAGGACCATGATAGGTGAAAGAGGGTTTTGCAACACTTAGGACAGAGGTCTGGAAATCCAGGGAGAAATCTACTAACCCTACTAGTCGTTAGGTATGCTTGAAGTTCCTCAAGTTAGGAGAGTCCAGCTTAGCCGAAGAGAGGGCAAGATCAGACTCCTCATCCGTGAAGAGACCAAAGTCCCTCTACCACTGTGCCCTCGCTAGTGCAGGTGTTCATTTGATGTGAATGGACAATAACTCGCTGAACAACCAGGAGATGAGGACCCTGCCCAGGGCTTCCAGGAGAATGGGGAGAACAGGAAAGGAGTTTTCCACCAACTGATCACCCATAAACTGCGTTTTTATAGCACGGCAGAGTTGAAGATACAGGTGGTGGAAGGAGTTCGGCAAGTCATAGGAATCCTTCAACTGCTGAAATCAGTGAAGGACTCTGTCTCTACAGATGTCCCCCATATAGAACACCCCCCTGGCCCTCCAACTAGCCCCATTAGGCATCAGGAATATTTTAGAAAGAGCTGGGTTATTCCATAAGGGGTGCACTTGTCAAAGCCAGTGACGTAGTAGTGGATCAAACTCTCACCCACAAAAGAAGAAGTTGGTGCAGCTAGGGGGAGCTACTATGCTTACACCAAGCAAGCCTCGGAGCTACTTGATATAGTGGCGGAAGCTGCATAGTGGAAAGGAGAGCTGACAGCTCTCTGTTCCACCATTGCACTCAACACTATCTGCATCTGGAGGATGCAGTTATGGTTGAGTTAGGAGAAAGTTGCTCGTGCAGCGAAAAAAAAATACCGCTGACCAGGACATTTGGTGCACTGGCCCCAGATGTTTTGACCCATCAACGTCCATGAATGATACTGATTTTTATAAAACAGTGAATTAAGGTCTAACCAGCTTCTTGGTCTTTCCTTATCCTTAGCCCTTTGCTGCATTATGTTCATATAGATGTTTCTTTAGCATTTGATAACCCTCACAAATGGTCATTACTTGCTTAGACACGTACATGATAAAGATTTTTAAATTCTATCCCCGTTAAGACCTGTAAATTGGTATTTGAAATGAAAAGGTGAAACCCTCTTTAAGATACAAATTGACAAGCAGGAGAAGCATATTAAAGTACAGAGATGATTGTCTGCTATTAGCTGAGAGGCTCAAACGTCTTCCAACTCACAGTGAGTCTGTAGCAGAGGCAGGCAAATGTTTTTGAACATTCCCCCAATATAACTTACAATGCATAGACACACAAATTGCCACTTTATTAGGTACACCATGCTAGTAACGGGTTGGACCCCCTTTTGCCTTCAGAACTGCCTAAATTCTTCGTGGCATAGATTCAACAAGGTGCTGGAAGCATTCCTCAGAGATTTTGGTCCATATTGATATGATGGCATCACACAGTTGCCGCAGATTTGTCGGCTGCACATCCATGATGCGAATCTCCCGTTCCACCACATCCCAAAGATGCTCTATTGGATTGAGATCTGGTGACTATGGAGGCCATTTGAGTACAGTGAACTCATTGTCATGTTCAAGAAACCAGTCTGAGATGATTCCAGCTTTATGACATGGCGCATTATCCTGCTGAAAGTAGCCATCAGATGTTGGGTACATTGTGGTCATAAAGGGATGGACATGGTCAGCAACAATACTCAGGTAGGCTGTGGCGTTGCAACGATGCTCAATTGGTACCAAGGGGCCCAAAGAGTGCCAAGAAAATATTCCCCACACCATGACACCACCACCACCAGCCTGAACCGTTGATACAAGGCAGGATGGATCCATGCCTTCATGTTGTCGACGCCAAATTCTGACCCTACCATCCGAATGTCGCAGCAGAAATCGAGACTCATCAGACCAGGCAAGGTTTTTCCAATCTTCTACTGTCCAATTTCGATGAGCTTGTGCATATTGTAGCCTCAGTTTCCTGTTCTTAGCTGAAAGGAGTGGCACCCGGTGTGATCTTCTGCTGCTGTAGCCCATCTGCCTCAAAGTTCAACGTACTGTGCGTTCAGAGATGCTCTTCTGCCTACCTTGGTTGTAACGGGTGGCGATTTGAGTCACTGTTGCCTTTCTATCAGCTCGAACCAGTCTGCCCATTCTCCTCTGACCTCTGGCATCAACAAGGCATTTCCGCCCACAGAACTGCCGCTCACTGGATGTTTTTTCTTTTTCGGACCATTCTCTGTAAACCCTAGAGATGGTTGTGCGTGAAAATCCCAGTAGATCAGCAGTTTCTGAAATACTCAGACCAGCCCTTCTGGCACCAACAACCATGCCACGTTCAAAGGCACTCAAATCACCTTTCTTCCCCATACGTATGCTCGGTTTGAACTGCAGGAGATTGTCTTGACCATGTCTACATGCCTAAATGCACTAAGTTGCCGCCATGTGATTGGCTGATTAGAAATTAAGTGTTAACGAGCAGTTGGACAGGTGTACCTAATAAAGTGGCCGGTGAGTGTACACACTGTATATACTCGTGTATAAGCCGAGTTTTTCAGCACAAAAAATGTGTTGAAAAACGTCCCCTCGGCTTATACACCAGTCAATACTGGACTTATATGGACCAAAATCTCTGAGGAATGCTTCCAGCACCTTGTTGAATCTATGCCACGAAGAATTGAGGCAGTTCTGAAGGCAAAAGGGGGTCCAACCCGTTACTAGCATGGTGTACCTAATAAAGTGGCCGGTGAGTGTATATATATATATATATATATATATATATATATATATATATATATATATATTGTGACAAGGCACAAGGTATCATGGTTGATGGCCAATACATGTCATCAAGGTGCCTGGTCTCAGTGAAGTAAGCCACTAATCTTTGTCAGTAACCTTAGGTTTCTGACCCTTATGTAAAGGAAACCTACCACCATAGATCTATGAAGGGAGATTGGGTGGATGGTGCATCTATAGGAAGTTAAGATAGCCATTTTAAGGGCTAATCTTCATGTCCCTGAAATCTTCTATTAACTTTTAATTCCCTAATATGCAGATTTTCTAAAAAGGCTACTGGGGTGTGGAGTAGCCGGAGCAGAGGCTACACGGCGTGGCAACTGGTCCTCCAAATGTAAGAGAAGAAAAAATAGCAGCACTCCAAGGATGTAAAGTGATCAACTGGATTTAATAGCAACTGCCAGTGATCTCAGATTATTCTCTACCTTAATTTGAACCTCTTACGCATGTCTCCAGGACTGCACCAGTTCTCTGGAATGCCCTTCCCAGGCTATCAGACTAATACCCAACCAAAGTTTCAAACATGCTCTTAAAACCCATCTCTTTAGGCAAGCCTATAACACTTGCTAACTGCATATATTTTCAACCTGTGTCCTCCTACCATCTGATACCAAGCTCCAGGCTTCTCTGCAGTCCCATTAACCTTGGACTTTTACATAAAAGATGGTGGCTGATGGCAGGTTCCAGCAGTAGCATCTTTATTTATTAAAGGGGTATTCCAGGAATCAGTATAATTCATATACAAATGGGTACTCAAAATATAAGCTAATGTGTAATTAGTTGTTATTTAAAATTTTGCTCCCCTTAGCATAAAATGCTCATGACATAGACTGTAATGAAGAATTAAAATTTTACTGGCCCTTTAATCAGTCCGTTAATTTTCTCCGCGCGGTCCGTTGCAGAGCATACACAGGACAGAAGATGGCCGCTGGTCACATGTCCACATCACATGTCATGCACCTGCCTGGACAGGTCATGTGATCACCACTATGTTTGGCTGTAGTTGGTTGGTTGCATTGCATCCAGTATGGCCAGTGTTGTGGTGATGGCAGTTACACATCATTACTATTGCAACAGAGCAAGAAAATCTGTTACATTATCACTGGGAGCAGAGCATAAGATGGAGGAGGAGTTACTGAGAACTAAAGGATCATGGAACTTGTAGTTTTCAGTGGCTGCCATCTTTGTGATAACTCCACCTACTTTAGAGAGGCGATACATTTTGTAAATCATAAAATCAAACTATTTAAGCTCCGTTTTGTGACTAATGACATTGATTATTGCTGTGCTCATTTATTTAAATCATCATGGGTTTTTGTGTCAGATGTTCATATTCCCGGAATACCCCTTTAAATTATTTTATTCTGTTTCCTTATTAAGAATGGCTTTATACAATGGATGGATCATATACAAGCTCTTATACCTCTTGTGCCACCCCCTCGTCCTCATAGACTGTGAATTGGGTCACAGGCAGACCCTTGTTCCTCCGTGTGCCCATCCACGCCAGCAGCAGTCTCACTCTCCTCTCCACGCTCCAGCGGTGGCTCCTGCGGTCCAGCATGCGTGTGTCCCCGCCTCCTAGTGCGCATGCACCTGGTCTGTGAGATTTAAAGGAGCAGTGTGCTGCTAATTGGTGCTGCCGGCTGTCTGTCCTGATAAGTAGCAAGCCCCTTCCTTTGACCCTTGCCGGATCTTTGTGTCCTTATGTCCTTTCCTCACAATATGCCAATATGTAACCATGATCCATAGTTAAATAGTGATTCATTATACCTCTCTTATACAAGGAGTCTCATCACGACACTGTGCTCTGTCTATGTTATCCAGCAAAAACAAAGTTTTGCTGCTACTACAATTATCCTACATAACTTCATAATCTCGAAGAGGTAGACACTGTGTAAATGCTGCTAGTTAATAAATGTGCTTGCAGATAACTTGCAGCAATTTACAGTCACAGCATAATGGAAGGTATGCATACAGGAGTGGGAATTATGGCAATGCAATTTGTGTGGCCAGTCCACTCCTGCCCAAACAGTTGTGTTCATTGAGAAAACTATTGAAGTGATAGCATTATGTCCTGGAAGGATTTATTCTGGCCTAGACTATTTCACACATCCCAGAAGGAACCTCTTCTAAATATGATGCATAAGAAAATGTGCAATTAGTTTCACGGAGACAGTCTAAAGACAAGTGCAACATCCCCCACCTAGCTTTTTCTTGAAGCCTGGAGCCTTTTCTTGGAGTTGCTGGTGGTTGCGGCCTAAGCACACTGATGTCATGGTGCTTGGTATGGGGACCGGAGGGCTGTCCTACAGCCTGGCAGATCTCCAGCAGGTGGTGTGTGCAAGAAATATGGAGGGAGAGGCTGATGTACTGGTTCCTGGGGCAACCCCTTAGTGTCCGTAATATATGTCTCTGGGTGATGGATGGGAACCTGTGTTGGTGATACAGCCGTATCCAGGGACCAGACAGAGGCAACGTTGTGCAAAATGGTTCTTTATTGAAACAACTGCAGGCAAACGGCCAGAACGATCTTGGAACAGATTCCGGATTACTGGAGTGGTCATGGAGAGTGGTCCTCAGGAATGGTTCACCAGCCTGATAGCAGATCCAGGCTGGGATGAAGCTGTGTCCAGTTGTGGATGCTGCAGCTCTTGTCCTAGGTTTACTTCTGTGTGCTCCACACTGTCTCTCTCTTCACTCTGTATCAGGATGTGCTCTCTTCTCTGTAGAGAGACCATGAGGTCTAAGAGCATGTGCAGGCTCCTGAGAAGGAGCATGAGATCCAAGAGGCCTGTGCTCCAACTGCACAGGGGTTTTTATCACTCTCCCTGGTCTAATCACACTCCAGGTTACAATACAGCCAAACTAATCGGTTAATAACTTATAAATAGTTAACTGTTGCCTTTCCAGGCAGCATTCACAGGCTGTAATTACAAAATCTCTTCTGTCAGAGCTTCTGACATGGAGAGGGATACTTTCACAACACCTACTTAACCCTTTGCATCTGCAGGGATGTTGCACATTGATTACTGGAACCATGACCTGTTATCTTATATCTGCTACCTGAATAGAGATGTGTTTAGAGCTAAACCCTTATGCCGTGTTAAAAAAAAACATATGTTGCTACATACCGGACATGAGGTTTTAGGTCTCAACACAGAGATATTCCAGATTCCACAATTCAATCACATTGTGTACATGGCTTTATTCAGCTTCCACACTATGCAGCCTATTTATTAGGGCTTCTGCGCCAGAACACTGGTGTAGAAGGCCTGAAATAATCAGAAATACTAGGGTATGACTAGCATTTGCGACACTTTCCCGTTCATGCCAGCTCCACACCAGAGGGGATTGAAGGGCGGACCGGCAGCCGAAGGCTTGGCTGGCTGGTGAGATTGTCGGTGAGATTGCAAACACAATGGAAAAAAGCGCTACTCAAAACGCATCTGTGTTTTTACCATTGTTAAAGGGGTTGTCAACTTTCAGTCAATTTGTCATATACTATGTTCTGTATCTATTACCCATGGTTATCTATTCTTGCAGTCCTTCTATTGAAAGCTTGCATTTTTGTCATGGGTGCCCCCACAATCCGAGCACACCCATGCCCCTCTCCGTGGTGCTGCGCCCCCGGCCAGCACTCGCCTCTCCATGCTCCTGCTCCCATCCAGACTAGGCCGCATGTGACCCCGCTCCCAAGGGTGCATGCATCGGCACTCAGAGATTTAAAGGGCCAGCACACCGCTGATTGGCCCTGGCCACTTCCGGGTTTTCCTTAAAGGCCGGCTGTTCTCATCATTCCCCGACGGATCTTTGCGCTCACTAGTCTTAGAGAAAGCTTCCTGTTCACTGCGATTGTTTCCTGTTCCATTCTGCCTAGAATTCCTGTTGTGACCTCAGACGTGACCTTGCATCTCTGCCGCCAGCCCCGACTACGTGCCTGTACCTGACTTCTGGGATCTCTGCTCCTACCTGTGGTTTGTACCTACTACCCTCCCTTGCTTTTCCTGGGCATTGTTTACTTTACCACTACCCAGGCCCTATATACTGTATTGTCTTATGTGGATGTACTGGTATTGATTTAATGTCTGCATGTACATAGGGATTTATCAGCATCTTTGATTAAGGTAGAGAGCTTTGCTTTTGTCTGTTTGTTGTTCCTGTATTGTCTACCACTCGTTCCCATGCATGTCTATAGGGGACATAAGTTTTACATTTTTATATGTGTATAATAAAGGTTATTGCAGTATACTCAGTACATTGTATTCCTTTTTTGGTGCATGTACCTGACTTCTAGCCTGAACTCTGCTTCTGTACCGCGACTTTGGCTGCCAACGCGGGCTAATCGCACCTGTGGAACAACATGTTGCACCCTGCCGCAGCAAGCCCATCCTGCTTTGCGGCGGGCTCTGGTGAAGACCAGGGGGTTCACTGACGCCGAACCCTGACAATGTTTACTTCCAGTGGATAGAAATCTGTCCATGTTTATGTGATGTCACCCAGGTGTATAGGTCGTAAGTATTGCATGGCTTTGATTACTCTCTCACATGATCATCACATCACATGATACATCACATGATCATGGACAAATTTCAATCCACTGGAAGTAAACAATTAAGCTTCTTATAGAATGTCAATAAGTAGAAATCTAGAAATCCATGAGGAACTGATACAGAAAGTAAATTGGAAAATTTCATTACACAAACAATATCAATTTTTTGCTAAAAGTGGACAATACCTTTAATAACAATGCATGTTGCCTGAACCGTTTGCAATACATTTCAAAGTGCAATTCAAGCACATCCTTTCAACTGGGCCTAGAAACATACATTTAACAGTGGCATAACAAGACTCCCCATATAACTACACCCTCACTGTCGGCCCCACCCCACACGTAATACTTCAGAATACACTAATATATACCACCTGGGAATATACTGCACATTACTATATAGTGGAAAAATGACTGCACTACAAAGCTGCCATAAGGCAAATATAGACATCACTTTCTGTATAAATCAGTTGTAGATTAAACCTTTTACCTCTGATCTGTCCTGGTCTTCATCTGGGTGGCTCCTCACAAATGACAATTCTTCTCCATCAGACACAACTCAGACATCATTACACAACTTTGATAACTTCTCCACCCACAACTTATTGCTACAGAATTCACCACAAGACGTCTTCAGCTCCAGGCAGCACACCCCAAAACTGTGTCCCTAAAAACACCACAGTTACTTACAGTATAATGTCACATGGATAAAATCTCCTAACTTATATAGAGCATTAAATATAAGGGACATTATCCCCCCAACCCTTTATTATCTATAGGAGCCATTATCTCCCCCATCCCCTTATTATGTATAAAAGCCTGATTCACCCCCATCCCTTTATTATATATAGGGGGCATTATTCCCCTCCCACCCATCCACTTATTATATATAGTAGACATTACACCCCCCATCCCCTTATTATATACCAGGAGTAGGAAAAAATTAAAAATATGTATACTCACCTCACCTTCTCCATTGGAAATTCACGTGCCAGCCGTCCCATGTACTACTGCTGCAAAAAGGGACAGAGCAGGAAGTGTCAGTGTGAATCACTTCCTGCTCTGTCTCAGCTCGGAGGACGGTAGTAGGAGATAACTGGCGGCTGCACAGATTTTAATCTGTGACAGCCTCAGGTATTGGCGCCCCTGCAGGTATCGGTGCCCCCCACATGTACCGTAGCGCCCACCATATACTTTACAGGAGGGCCTGCGCCGCAGTTGTGACTGCTGTGGCTCGTGCCCTTCTCTTCCCTGGGCCCGGTACACCACCTACACCCCTGACAATTAATAGCAGTAAGTAGCTTCAACCCCCCCCCCCCCCCAGTACGAACCTGGTGGTGGGATTGTCATGGTTTGAGGCTGCACAAATGCTGCCACCTGTGAGGAGCTACAGTTTGTTGAGGGAACCATGAATGTTAAAATGTACAGTGAAATACTGAAGCATACAGTAGTATGAGCCCCTCCCTATTGAAACTGGATTCTCTTTTGACACTCTAGTAATGCTTCTTACTGCTTGTTGTACATCCCCTAAAGGCAATGTCATCAACAAGATAACAAAAGTTATCACTTTTTTCTAATTTGTTTTTATGTTTTCATAGATTTTCTTCTATTTTTGCCCATAATTATTGGGGCTGTCTGCCAATGTGCATGAGCTCTGGTATGGGTCTATCCCTTTACATCAAACTCATGGTGTAGGCATATTCAGACTTGACATTTTAAATAAGCTGAATGGAACCTTTACTATACTGTTCAGCTGCAGACTTTATAAAGAATACTGAAAATAAACAAAGAATACTGAAAAAAATCTTCATATACTGTACACACAAAGCTTTATTTGAAACAGACTGGACTAGCCCTTTAAAAGAAAAGCTGTGCTTAGTTAGTGAGGTTTAGATGTTATATCTTCTCAACTGATAAATGTCTTGGACAAGTAGCTTGTGAAGGACAATCGATTTACCATTCATAAAACCACGCTCTGCTGCTGGACAATGGAGCGTGTGTTATCAGCGAATAGCAGTATCAAGCCCCTGTGACATCCTGCAACAACATAACGTTCGGCATGTGCCAGGCTTGGTGGCTACAAAGATGAGAACTGAAGTAGCAATATTGTCTTTGTCTGTTCTACCCTGAATAAATCCAAGACCATTGATCTATCAGGAAATGTGCTGCTAAGTTGTTCCAGAGCAGCTCTCTTCTTATTGTGACTAATTTTGAGGTGAATGAGGTGACCTGATTTTAATGTCAAGTAGAATAGAGGAAAAATCCAGTATCAATACTTAAACACTGGAGCTGATGTATCCTGCCTTGTCAAGGCATGAAAAGGCAAAACAAAGAATTTGCAACTTTTCAAAGTTTATGCGCCGCATGTTACTTTTAAAAAAAAGTGGTTGGTGGAGCAGGCTGGCCAATATTGTATGGTAAGCCAAATTTACTGTAAACTGCACAAAAAAAATGGTGCAGGCTATAGTTGTAATCTACGCAAGTGCATTGACACTATGATCTGAATGCTCTTGAAAGCTCTTTGTAACACAATAAGATTCCTTCATTGTCCAAATTGTCATATACTGTAATTGTGAGTACAAGAAAAAATTCACATACAGACAGTCCCCCAATTACGTTCCAGATAGGTTCTGTAGGTTTTATGCTGTCATGGGAATAAGGAGTATCAATAAAGCTTCAAGCTTAATCCCTTAGCTGTACTGCGCTGAGTCCCTCGAATAGCGTTCAGCGCAGTACAGCTACTGCGCAGAGACGATGCCGGTTCAGCTCTGCACAGGAGCTGAACCGGCATCGGGGGTCGCGGGATGTCAGCGGTAATCTACCGCTGACATCCCCGGGTAACACCCGCGGTGCAGATTTGAAAATGGGTGGGTTATATAGGGGGTTTTAATGCTAAATATGTAAAATTTAATTTCAAACAGTATTTATCCCCAAAATAGTAAATTCTGAAAATATGGAAAATCGCTATTCGAATTGTAAGCCGCGTGACGTCAAAATAAATTATCCAAAAATTTCAAAAATTATGAAAATGTAAAGTAGACATATGGTAAATGTTATTCGGCAAGTTATTTAGGTGGTAAATCGATCTGCCTGAAAATGCAGTGATTTCGAATATGGCAAATTTTTCTAAAAATTCATCATTTTTTTCTTTTTTTTGTAAATAAACACAAAACCAAAATCAGCCAAAATTTACCACTGAAATGAAGTACAACATGTGGGGAAAAAACAATCTCAGAATCACTTTGATAAGTAACAATGTTCAAAAGTTATAACCATATAAAGAGATGCAGGTCAGAATACAAAAAATGGGACTGAGCCTTAAGCTACAAAATGGCTGCGTCCTTAAGGGGTTAAAGCTGAGCATTGTAGCCTGGGGCTAAAGTAAAGCATTCAGAAAGATTCACTATAGCTCACAGTGGGTAGAGAGGTCCGTCTTTAATTTGGGGGCGTCTGTAAGTTGGGTGTCCTTAAGTCATGGATCATCGCCTGTACTGTACATCCCCCACCTAGCTTTTTCTTGAAGCCTGGAGCCTTTTCTTGGAGTTGCTGGTGGTTGCGGCCTAAGCACACTGATGTCATGGTGCTTGGTATGGGGACCGGAGGGCTGTCCTACAGCCTGGCAGATCTCCAGCAGGTGGTGTGTGCAAGAAATATGGAGGGAGAGGCTGATGTACTGGTTCCTGGGGCAACCCCTTAGTGTCCGTAATATATGTCTCTGGGTGATGGATGGGAACCTGTGTTGGTGATACAGCCGTATCCAGGGACCAGACAGAGGCAACGTTGTGCAAAATGGTTCTTTATTGAAACAACTGCAGGCAAACGGCCAGAACGATCTTGGAACAGATTCCGGATTACTGGAGTGGTCATGGAGAGTGGTCCTCAGGAATGGTTCACCAGCCTGATAGCAGATCCAGGCTGGGATGAAGCTGTGTCCAGTTGTGGATGCTGCAGCTCTTGTCCTAGGTTTACTTCTGTGTGCTCCACACTGTCTCTCTCTTCACTCTGTATCAGGATGTGCTCTCTTCTC
Source organism: Engystomops pustulosus (assembly GCF_040894005.1). Classification (NCBI taxonomy): domain Eukaryota; kingdom Metazoa; phylum Chordata; class Amphibia; order Anura; family Leptodactylidae; genus Engystomops; species Engystomops pustulosus. The sequence continues at coordinate 114,394,252 of NC_092416.1, read as the reverse complement.
TGTAGAGAGACCATGAGGTCTAAGAGCATGTGCAGGCTCCTGAGAAGGAGCATGAGATCCAAGAGGCCTGTGCTCCAACTGCACAGGGGTTTTTATCACTCTCCCTGGTCTAATCACACTCCAGGTTACAATACAGCCAAACTAATCGGTTAATAACTTATAAATAGTTAACTGTTGCCTTTCCAGGCAGCATTCACAGGCTGTAATTACAAAATCTCTTCTGTCAGAGCTTCTGACATGGAGAGGGATACTTTCACAACACCTACTTAACCCTTTGCATCTGCAGGGATGTTGCACATTGATTACTGGAACCATGACCTGTTATCTTATATCTGCTACCTGAATAGAGATGTGTTTAGAGCTAAACCCTTATGCCGTGTTAAAAAAAAACATATGTTGCTACATACCGGACATGAGGTTTTAGGTCTCAACACAGAGATATTCCAGATTCCACAATTCAATCACATTGTGTACATGGCTTTATTCAGCTTCCACACTATGCAGCCTATTTATTAGGGCTTCTGCGCCAGAACACTGGTGTAGAAGGCCTGAAATAATCAGAAATACTAGGGTATGACTAGCATTTGCGACACTTTCCCGTTCATGCCAGCTCCACACCAGAGGGGATTGAAGGGCGGACCGGCAGCCGAAGGCTTGGCTGGCTGGTGAGATTGTCGGTGAGATTGCAAACACAATGGAAAAAAGCGCTACTCAAAACGCATCTGTGTTTTTACCATTGTTAAAGGGGTTGTCAACTTTCAGTCAATTTGTCATATACTATGTTCTGTATCTATTACCCATGGTTATCTATTCTTGCAGTCCTTCTATTGAAAGCTTGCATTTTTGTCATGGGTGCCCCCACAATCCGAGCACACCCATGCCCCTCTCCGTGGTGCTGCGCCCCCGGCCAGCACTCGCCTCTCCATGCTCCTGCTCCCATCCAGACTAGGCCGCATGTGACCCCGCTCCCAAGGGTGCATGCATCGGCACTCAGAGATTTAAAGGGCCAGCACACCGCTGATTGGCCCTGGCCACTTCCGGGTTTTCCTTAAAGGCCGGCTGTTCTCATCATTCCCCGACGGATCTTTGCGCTCACTAGTCTTAGAGAAAGCTTCCTGTTCACTGCGATTGTTTCCTGTTCCATTCTGCCTAGAATTCCTGTTGTGACCTCAGACGTGACCTTGCATCTCTGCCGCCAGCCCCGACTACGTGCCTGTACCTGACTTCTGGGATCTCTGCTCCTACCTGTGGTTTGTACCTACTACCCTCCCTTGCTTTTCCTGGGCATTGTTTACTTTACCACTACCCAGGCCCTATATACTGTATTGTCTTATGTGGATGTACTGGTATTGATTTAATGTCTGCATGTACATAGGGATTTATCAGCATCTTTGATTAAGGTAGAGAGCTTTGCTTTTGTCTGTTTGTTGTTCCTGTATTGTCTACCACTCGTTCCCATGCATGTCTATAGGGGACATAAGTTTTACATTTTTATATGTGTATAATAAAGGTTATTGCAGTATACTCAGTACATTGTATTCCTTTTTTGGTGCATGTACCTGACTTCTAGCCTGAACTCTGCTTCTGTACCGCGACTTTGGCTGCCAACGCGGGCTAATCGCACCTGTGGAACAACATGTTGCACCCTGCCGCAGCAAGCCCATCCTGCTTTGCGGCGGGCTCTGGTGAAGACCAGGGGGTTCACTGACGCCGAACCCTGACAATGTTTACTTCCAGTGGATAGAAATCTGTCCATGTTTATGTGATGTCACCCAGGTGTATAGGTCGTAAGTATTGCATGGCTTTGATTACTCTCTCACATGATCATCACATCACATGATACATCACATGATCATGGACAAATTTCAATCCACTGGAAGTAAACAATTAAGCTTCTTATAGAATGTCAATAAGTAGAAATCTAGAAATCCATGAGGAACTGATACAGAAAGTAAATTGGAAAATTTCATTACACAAACAATATCAATTTTTTGCTAAAAGTGGACAATACCTTTAATAACAATGCATGTTGCCTGAACCGTTTGCAATACATTTCAAAGTGCAATTCAAGCACATCCTTTCAACTGGGCCTAGAAACATACATTTAACAGTGGCATAACAAGACTCCCCATATAACTACACCCTCACTGTCGGCCCCACCCCACACGTAATACTTCAGAATACACTAATATATACCACCTGGGAATATACTGCACATTACTATATAGTGGAAAAATGACTGCACTACAAAGCTGCCATAAGGCAAATATAGACATCACTTTCTGTATAAATCAGTTGTAGATTAAACCTTTTACCTCTGATCTGTCCTGGTCTTCATCTGGGTGGCTCCTCACAAATGACAATTCTTCTCCATCAGACACAACTCAGACATCATTACACAACTTTGATAACTTCTCCACCCACAACTTATTGCTACAGAATTCACCACAAGACGTCTTCAGCTCCAGGCAGCACACCCCAAAACTGTGTCCCTAAAAACACCACAGTTACTTACAGTATAATGTCACATGGATAAAATCTCCTAACTTATATAGAGCATTAAATATAAGGGACATTATCCCCCCAACCCTTTATTATCTATAGGAGCCATTATCTCCCCCATCCCCTTATTATGTATAAAAGCCTGATTCACCCCCATCCCTTTATTATATATAGGGGGCATTATTCCCCTCCCACCCATCCACTTATTATATATAGTAGACATTACACCCCCCATCCCCTTATTATATACCAGGAGTAGGAAAAAATTAAAAATATGTATACTCACCTCACCTTCTCCATTGGAAATTCACGTGCCAGCCGTCCCATGTACTACTGCTGCAAAAAGGGACAGAGCAGGAAGTGTCAGTGTGAATCACTTCCTGCTCTGTCTCAGCTCGGAGGACGGTAGTAGGAGATAACTGGCGGCTGCACAGATTTTAATCTGTGACAGCCTCAGGTATTGGCGCCCCTGCAGGTATCGGTGCCCCCCACATGTACCGTAGCGCCCACCATATACTTTACAGGAGGGCCTGCGCCGCAGTTGTGACTGCTGTGGCTCGTGCCCTTCTCTTCCCTGGGCCCGGTACACCACCTACACCCCTGACAATTAATAGCAGTAAGTAGCTTCAACCCCCCCCCCCCCAGTACGAACCTGGTGGTGGGATTGTCATGGTTTGAGGCTGCACAAATGCTGCCACCTGTGAGGAGCTACAGTTTGTTGAGGGAACCATGAATGTTAAAATGTACAGTGAAATACTGAAGCATACAGTAGTATGAGCCCCTCCCTATTGAAACTGGATTCTCTTTTGACACTCTAGTAATGCTTCTTACTGCTTGTTGTACATCCCCTAAAGGCAATGTCATCAACAAGATAACAAAAGTTATCACTTTTTTCTAATTTGTTTTTATGTTTTCATAGATTTTCTTCTATTTTTGCCCATAATTATTGGGGCTGTCTGCCAATGTGCATGAGCTCTGGTATGGGTCTATCCCTTTACATCAAACTCATGGTGTAGGCATATTCAGACTTGACATTTTAAATAAGCTGAATGGAACCTTTACTATACTGTTCAGCTGCAGACTTTATAAAGAATACTGAAAATAAACAAAGAATACTGAAAAAAATCTTCATATACTGTACACACAAAGCTTTATTTGAAACAGACTGGACTAGCCCTTTAAAAGAAAAGCTGTGCTTAGTTAGTGAGGTTTAGATGTTATATCTTCTCAACTGATAAATGTCTTGGACAAGTAGCTTGTGAAGGACAATCGATTTACCATTCATAAAACCACGCTCTGCTGCTGGACAATGGAGCGTGTGTTATCAGCGAATAGCAGTATCAAGCCCCTGTGACATCCTGCAACAACATAACGTTCGGCATGTGCCAGGCTTGGTGGCTACAAAGATGAGAACTGAAGTAGCAATATTGTCTTTGTCTGTTCTACCCTGAATAAATCCAAGACCATTGATCTATCAGGAAATGTGCTGCTAAGTTGTTCCAGAGCAGCTCTCTTCTTATTGTGACTAATTTTGAGGTGAATGAGGTGACCTGATTTTAATGTCAAGTAGAATAGAGGAAAAATCCAGTATCAATACTTAAACACTGGAGCTGATGTATCCTGCCTTGTCAAGGCATGAAAAGGCAAAACAAAGAATTTGCAACTTTTCAAAGTTTATGCGCCGCATGTTACTTTTAAAAAAAAGTGGTTGGTGGAGCAGGCTGGCCAATATTGTATGGTAAGCCAAATTTACTGTAAACTGCACAAAAAAAATGGTGCAGGCTATAGTTGTAATCTACGCAAGTGCATTGACACTATGATCTGAATGCTCTTGAAAGCTCTTTGTAACACAATAAGATTCCTTCATTGTCCAAATTGTCATATACTGTAATTGTGAGTACAAGAAAAAATTCACATACAGACAGTCCCCCAATTACGTTCCAGATAGGTTCTGTAGGTTTTATGCTGTCATGGGAATAAGGAGTATCAATAAAGCTTCAAGCTTAATCCCTTAGCTGTACTGCGCTGAGTCCCTCGAATAGCGTTCAGCGCAGTACAGCTACTGCGCAGAGACGATGCCGGTTCAGCTCTGCACAGGAGCTGAACCGGCATCGGGGGTCGCGGGATGTCAGCGGTAATCTACCGCTGACATCCCCGGGTAACACCCGCGGTGCAGATTTGAAAATGGGTGGGTTATATAGGGGGTTTTAATGCTAAATATGTAAAATTTAATTTCAAACAGTATTTATCCCCAAAATAGTAAATTCTGAAAATATGGAAAATCGCTATTCGAATTGTAAGCCGCGTGACGTCAAAATAAATTATCCAAAAATTTCAAAAATTATGAAAATGTAAAGTAGACATATGGTAAATGTTATTCGGCAAGTTATTTAGGTGGTAAATCGATCTGCCTGAAAATGCAGTGATTTCGAATATGGCAAATTTTTCTAAAAATTCATCATTTTTTTCTTTTTTTTGTAAATAAACACAAAACCAAAATCAGCCAAAATTTACCACTGAAATGAAGTACAACATGTGGGGAAAAAACAATCTCAGAATCACTTTGATAAGTAACAGTGTTCAAAAGTTATAACCATATAAAGAGATGCAGGTCAGAATACAAAAAATGGGACTGAGCCTTAAGCTACAAAATGGCTGCGTCCTTAAGGGGTTAAAGCTGAGCATTGTAGCCTGGGGCTAAAGTAAAGCATTCAGAAAGATTCACTATAGCTCACAGTGGGTAGAGAGGTCCGTCTTTAATTTGGGGGCGTCTGTAAGTTGGGTGTCCTTAAGTCATGGATCATCGCCTGTACTTTATAGGCCAAAAACACAAACTTATACACAACAGTACTGGTGGCATTAGTCCAAGGGGCACTTTGATGATACCCTGGCACAATTAACGTCTCCGTATCAGATTTAAATCCTGTCCATCAGCAGCATAGTGCAACAATGCACTGCGCCACCAGAGCACTTCTACACCAGGTCTTCACACGTTAATGGCACATGTGAATGCACCTTATGGGTTCAAGGGAAAGCCAAAGGGTACACCCTGACGCGCGTTTCGCACTGACGAAGCATTAGTGCGAAACGCGCGTCGAGGTGTACCCTTTGGCTTTCCCTTGATCTGCCCAGTGTCAGTTCATCATGTTTGCGGGTAAGTGTGCAATAGTAACATGAATTTTTGAATACTGGATGGTACCTCCAGTTTTGTGTATGGTTTACCTTTACTGCACTACTGCCACTTTATCCACTTCTAATCTTGGTCTAACATTTGACTGCATTGCTAATACTGTCAACAATACTATTAGGACCCTGGGCTAACAGGGGTAGCCACTGGTCTCCTGTGCTGCCCTATTTTTCATCTGGGGCTACTTGTGTCCCCCATATACTGCATTTATACCTTCCCACTTGAGGGATATATATGTCAAATTTGTGTATTTACTTTCAATAAAGAGTATTATTTTAAATAAATTAGTGCTTTGGTTCTTTTTGGTATTTCTGAGTGTACAGTTGGAGAGGCATTTATGATCTGTGAAGGAGTGTAGGGGTTGTTTTGGTCTCATAGTAGATATTGTTGGAAAAAGACATAGGTCCAACCAATTAATCCTACAGTACATTACCCAGTGGTGATCCAAAGCAAAGCAAAAATAACCCTGCAAGGCTGATGCCATTTTGCCCAAAGTAGGGTAACTTCCTTTTGACCACTCTTATATCAGAATAACTCCATGGATCAACTCCCTGGTTTATTTGTCACTCCAGGCCCCCCCTATCCACAAATCCTTATATAGTATTAAACTATCCTCCTCTGTAATAATTACTTTACAGTGCTAAGTATCATATGCTAATATTGAAACTCTGTGTAAGTCATTAATAGAAAAAAAAAATATTAGAAATCAGATAGCCAAATACTGTCCTTTGGCAGGGCATTCTAGTTCTGCAGGCAGACAAAAGAAATGCACCCCCCCCCCCCAAGGACCGTCCCCACCCCCGTTCTTCGAGCAGTTAATAAGACTATTGGCCCACATTTATCAACAACTGTGCAAACTGCACTAGGTTGCCCAAAATTCATGAATTGTGGTGAATCTGACGCCCCCACACTGCTCGGGAAGTGTGCACCATTTTTTTTGGTTCATGCTGCAGAATTGCAGCACACATTGGACAGCACTCCGATGGGCGATCCAACTAGGCAGTAACATGCCCCTTTTGATGCACATTTTTCTGTTTTGTCGGACACTGCCACGACACAAAACTGGAGCAAACACTTTATAAATAAATATACAAACAGTTTGCTTGTTCTTTCCATACATGGGCCATTGTGGAACCAGGGAAGATTCTATCCTGACTAAAGTGAAAAATGAAATTGTGCAGCCCCACATTACAAATCAACCTCTTTTGATGCATTCATAATTAAGGAATTTACCTTTTGTAAAGAAAATACACACCAGGGGTAACAAATACTACACAAACATATTGGTGCAGTCCCTATGCCATACACATAAAAATACACCTGAAGGGGCTATACCATATACATACATCGCTGCAGTCACTATACTGTACACATAGTATACATATACCAAAGAAGAGGGGAGCGGGATCTCTCCTAGGCAGGTTATTAGAGAAAATCCAAAAGGGGGTATCAACCAACCCAAAGGCAGGAGATTAAAATTTAACTTTCATTAGTAATATATTAGTAGAGTGACAAACAAAAAGGGATAATGTCTAGACCTAAAAACACAGGAAATCCACCAATGGAGTGTAATGATTCAGCTAGAACTGGTCTTGCCGGGTAGCCAGACTAGCAACCGAATCCGGACAAATATAGTGGTGTACCTGCAAAGTGCAGTAACTCAAAATTGAGTAGGGCAGATCGCGGTGGGAGATGTGCGTGTGCTGTGGATATTGCTCCACAATAGTCTGGACCACTGAAAATGCTAGTCGCATCCTATCCCTAAAGTAACAGGGTTTACGCTCATTCAAATGATCCAGGAGGTTGTGGCTGTTATATGTCAATGAATAAACGCATAAACAATCCTGCATAGGGCCAGCTAGAGTGGTCTAGATGACATGCACAGGTAAGGTAGCCTGGAAAACATGTCTTGAATTGACGTGTCGACCCACAGGGACAGTAGGTAGCTACAGTGGTTTGATATAGCATGCATCAACACCTATGCCGACTTGTGGTGTCAGAAGAGGAGTAAAAGATGCAGTCAAAGTACAGCCGTCAGCAGGTCATGCGATCAGATTGTCAGCCTTGACATCACACTTTTCTGGAGTCACACACACAGATTGTTAGATTTTAGTTTTGTACTTCTACTGCAGCACATGCACACCCCACCCCCTCCTAGTATGCCCACAATTCTAGTCTAAAGTACTCAGAGTCATACACAAAGTCGGTGGATCTTGCTATTTAAAACTTATTGCCAGAAGCCCCCCAACATGTTTCACCGTTCGCACGGCTTCTCAGGGGTAATGGGCTTAGCTCTCGTGCAACTTGCAAGGCATATATTTATATGGTAACCCAGAATTCCAACTGTCAGGGGTGCGCCCAATCAGAAGTCAAGTTGGAGATAGGAGGGCGTAATTAGGCGTGTTGCTGTTGAGAGTCATCAGGTGATGTCACAACCTGGTGTGGCTGGGAAACACCTGACCGGTCATCTGATACATGATTTCAGTGATGCCAATCATTATCCCCGCCCACACCATGTAAGGTGTGTGAAGTGTAGGCGGGCCATCAAACTCCGCCCACGTATGAGGGTCTGATCAGGTGATCAGGCCACGGGCACGTGACGAAAGTCATGTGATCAACAGAGATGTCACTTGATCACTCACTCTCGGGGACGTCTCCGCATCTCGGTCGGTACCCACAGGATCATCCCGCCAGGGCATAAGTATTAAAAAATTTGTAACTCATCAAAAGAAACTTTTAGAGGGCACACATTAATCCTAATCTCCATAGTAATAAGAATAATTAGAAGTAAAGACACTGTACTGCAAAAGGTATCCGACAGTGTGAGTAGATCAACGCCACATGGACTCACACCTCTCAAACTTTTCCCCTGATGAAGTCACCTCGTGTGACACAACACGCAGGGTAAATTCCCACACCTCCTGGCTGTGCTGGGTGCCCATCCACCCTCGCACACTCCTTTGTCCGCCCACTGACTGACACATCTTGAAAACTTTCCATCTTACAGGTTGTATAGAGAGGATTTTTAGTATCTACCTATCCATCCCATTGACTTGTGATGTATTTCATCATCTGTTTACATTGTTTACAGAAATGTTTACATAAACATTGCTTTAATTTGTTTACAATTTTTTTTTCCATATCACCGCTTGAATTTGTTACAGCCAGAGGGGATTGTGATGGGGATTTTATTGTTTTCATCTCACTGAGTCTTTGCAGTATACACCAGTACACTTTTTAAGTGTTTTAATCTATTTTTTTGGTCTTTTGTTCTTTGTGTATATTCTATTTAGCCCACACCATGTGAGGTGTGTGGATTGTAGGGGGGCTGTCCGCGTATGAGGGTCCGATCAGGTGATTGGGCAACGGGCACATGACGAAAGAAGACCAACAAAGATGTCACGTGATCACTCCCTAGAAATAAGAATAATTAGAAGTAAAGCAGAATAGATCTATGCTTATAAGGGCGTTTTTTAAGCAGAAGAAATTCTTTAAGATGTCATGGAACTGCACGCAAAATTAAAAGTAAATTGTCAAATTAGCCCATAATCATAATTGTGAATAGACATTAGACAGCAAATATCCGCTGTCAAAAAAGGCGCAGCAGTATTTGAACAATCAGAGAACAAAAGCACAATCAGATAACAAAAAACGTGATTTTTTTTGGGGGGGGGACACTAAAGATAAAAACTATATTCATATTCAATAAGGCAAACAGATAATGATCAATGTTCACAGAAAAGGGGTAAAAGTGAAACCTTCATTCAGACCCATAGGGCTCAGACTTTTGAGGCGATGTATCCATCTAGCCTCAATTTGCAACAATTTCTGATTCTGGTCACCCTCTCCCGGGCCTTGTTTTACATGGTCTACCCCCCAGAACTTCAAAACAGTAGGGTCTCCTCCATGATGACTCCAGACATGTCGTGAAATGGGTGCGTCCTTCTTAGTGTTGATAGAGCTAAGATGGCCAGATATCCTACTCCGGAGTTCTTGGATAGTTTATGTGTATTATTCTGAGTACTTTAGAGTAGAATTGTGGGCAGATTAGGAGGGGGTGGGGTGTGCATGTGTTGCAGTAGGAGTACAAAACTAAAATCTAACAATCTGTGTGTGTGACTCCAGAAAAATGTGATGTCAAGGCTGACAATCTCATCGCCTGACCCTGCTGACGGCTGTACTTTGACTGCATCTTTTACACCTCTGCTGACACCACAAGTCGGCATAGGTGTTGATGCATGCTATATCAAACCACTGTAGCTACCTACTGTCCCTGTGGGTCGACACGTCAATTCAAGACGTGTTTTCCAGGCTACCTTACCTGTGCATGTCATCTAGACCTCTGTACCTGGCCCGATGCAGGATAACTCCTACAACCTCCTGGATCATTTGAATGAGCGCAAACCCTGTTACTTTAGGGATAGGATGCGACTAGCATTTTCAGTGGTCCAGACTCCACTATTGTGGAGCAATAGTCACAGCGCACGCACATCTCCCACCGCAATCTGCCCTACTCAATTTTGAGTTACTGCACTTTGCAGGTACACCATTATATTTGTCCAGATTCGGTCGCTAGTCTGGCTACCCGGCAGGACCAGTTCTAGCTGAATCATTACACTCCATTGGTGACTTTCCTGGGTTTTTAGGTCTCATAGTATACAAACACACACAGGCCACTTTATTAGGTACACCATGCTAGTAATGGGTTGGACCCCCTTTTGACTTCAGAACTGCCTCAATTCTTCATGGCATAGATTCAACAAGGTGCTGGAAGCATTCCTCAGAGATTTTGGTCCATATTGACATGATGGCATCACACAGTTGCCGCAGATTTGTCAGCTGCACATCCATAATGCGAATCTCCCGTTCCACCACAACCCAAAGATGCTCTATTGGATTGAGATCTGGTGACTGTGGAGGCCATTTGAGTACAGTGAACTCATTGTCATGTTCAAGAAACCAGTCTGAGATGATTCCAGCTTTATGACATGGCGCATTATCCTGCTGAAAGTAGCCATCAGATGTTGGGTACATTGTGGTCATAAAGGGATGGACATGGTCAGCAACAATACCCAGGTAGGCTGTGGCGTTGCAACGATGCTCAATTGGTACCAAAGGGCCCAAAGAGTGGCAAGAAAATATTCCCCACACCATGACACCACCACCACCAGCCTGAACCGTTGATACAAGGCAGGATGGATCCATGCTTTCATGTTGTTGACGCCAAATTCTGACCCTACCATCCGAATGTCGCAGCAGAAATCGAGACTCATCAGACCAGGCACAGATAGAGACAAAACATGTGCTATGCCAAAATATATAATCTTTATTAATAAACAAACAAATCAATTGTCACACCAAACCAAGAGCTAATAAAAACATTTAAAAAGGAACAAAATCCACTATACAAGAACCCATGGAGGGAAGGGCACGTGATAATGCCCACCAAGACACCACCTCCCTACTCAGCCCCAAACCCTATGCCTGTCTAGCTGCACCAATACAAAAAGTAGCAAAAGATGACAAAAAAATGCGCTGCAACATCATGGCAGAATAGCCCATGTAAGAAGCATGATAAATAAGTGAGTCATTGTAGTTACCAATCAAGCCTGGCAGACAGGGAAAGGGGCTGCGAAAAGCCCCACGCGTATCGCCACTAACAGTGGCTTCCTCTGGGGTAGCTGGTGTAATGTGTAACCAAGTATAAATACCTGTGTGGGTATAATAAGTGGTGGCAGGTGTGGAGCACTATGATGAAATGCAAACACTCCGCGTCCTCTCTGGTGTTGTGCGCATGCGTCCGCATCGTGCCCGTGAGTCACGTGATCAGAAGTCATGTGACCAAGATGGCGGCGCCCACCGCCGCACCAAGGGCACCCCGCATGCGTCAAAAAAGGATAATTCCTACTATAGAAAGTGCCTAAGGTGAGTGTGCATGCGGGTAACAGACTACATACAAATATTATTAAATTAGTGCCATGAAATATTAAATATACAAACCCCCATAAAGAGGAAAGAAAAAGAAAACTATAATAAAAATATATATATTAAATAGAGATGAGCGAACATACTCGTCCGAGCTTGATGCTCGTTCGAGCATTAGCGTACTCGAAACTGCTCATTGCTCGGAAGAGTATTTCGCCAGCTCGAGAAAATGGCATCTCCCACCATTTTGCTTTTTGACTGACAGAAACAGAGCCAATCACAAGCCAGGAGACTCTGCACTCCACCCAGCATGACGTGGTACCCTTACACGTCGATAGCAGTGGTTGGCTGGCCAGATCAGGTGACCCTGGAATAGACTAGCCCCTGCCCGCGCTGCTCGCGTCATTCTCTGTCTGGATGCCGCTAGGGAGAGAGCTGCTGCTGGTCAGGGAAAGCGTTAGGGTGTTCTATTAGAATAGTGTTAGGCAGGAGTGATTCTACAAGAACCCAACAGTCCTTCTTAGGGCTACAATAACGTTTTATTTTCCTTTTTTTTGGTTTGCTTGTGGCTGGGCTTGCTGGCACTAGTAGTGCAGCTAGTACCATATTGTGAGTAATTTGCAGGGAGACTTGTGTTTAGCTCTTAGTGACACACATATCCACCTCAAACACCAAAGTGGGACAATTTATTAGGGGTTTGATTTGAATTAGGCAGAGTCTGCTGATTTGTTTTTTTTTACGTTTATTTCTTTTTAGAACTCACAGTAATCTGTCAAAGCAGTGTGCTTTGAGTGTGGGCTAGAAAATAGCCATAGGAGAACCTCAACGGCTTATTTAGGCCTACAATAGCGTTATATTTTCCTTTTTTTTTGGTTTGCTTGTGGCTGGGCTTGCTGGCATTAGTAGTGCAGCTAGTACCATATTGTGAGTAATTTGCAGGGAGACTTGTGTTTAGCTCTTAGTGACACACATATCCACCTCATACACCGAAGTGGGACAATTTATTAGGGGTTTGATTTGAATTAGGCACAGTCTGCTGATTTATTTATTTTTTATGTTTATTTCTCTTATAACTCAAAGTCATCTGGCACAGCACAAAATCCAGTTGTGTGCTGTCAGTGTAGGTTAGAAACTAGCCATAGCAATAGGATAGCATCGTTTTGTTTAAAAAAAAAACACAAAAAAAAAAAAAATTTGAAGTTTACACTTTAATTTTGAAAATGTTTAACCCGAGGGCTAGGGGTAGAGGACGAGGGCGTGGACGTGGGCGTCCAACTACTGCAGGGGTCAGAGGCCGTGGTCCTGGGCGGGGTGAGACACCACCTGCTGATGAGGGAGCAGGGGAACGCCGCAGAGCTACACTCCCTAGGTTCATCATGTCTCAAGTTACTGGGACTCGTGGTAGAGCACTGTTGAGGCCAGAACAGTGCGAAGAGGTGATGTCGTGGATTGCGGACAATGTTACTAGCCATTTGTCCACCAGTCAATCTTCCACGCAGTCCACCCATGTCACCGAAATCAGCACTCCTCCAGCTCCTCCACCTCAGCCTCCTTCCCCCCAGTCTGCCCCCTCCCAGCAAAATTTGGCATTTGAACCGGCATACTCTGTGGAACTGTTTTCTGGACCCTTCCCACAGTCACAAACCACTTGTCCGGTTGCTGCTGAGAAATTTTCCGATGCCCAGGTTTTCCACCGGTCGCAGTCTGTGGGTGATGATGACATTATTGACGTAGTGGAAGAAGTGTGTAAAGAGGTGTCGGACGATGAGGAGACACGGTTGTCAGACAGTGGTGAAGTTGTTGTCAGGGCAGGAAGTCCGAGGGGGGAGCAGACTGAGGGATCGGAGGATGATGAGGTGACAGACCCAAGCTGGGTTGATAGGCCGGGTGAACACAGTGCTTCTGAGACGGAGGCGAGTCCTATAGCAGAACAGGTTGGAAGAGGCAGTGGTGGGGACAGACGGAGAGGCAGGGCCAGAGCTGGTGCATCAGCGCCAAATGTTGCCCATAGTCAAGCTCCCGTGGTGAGGGCTAGATTTTCAGAAGTCTGGAGGTTCTTTAAAGAAACACCGGATGACCGACGGACTGTGGTGTGCAACCTTTGCCAAACCAGGATCAGCAGGGGTTCCACCACTACTAGCTTAACTACCACCAGTATGCGCAGGCATATGAATGCTAAACACCCCACTCAATGGCACCAAGCCCGTTCACCTCCGGCCGGGCACACCACTGCTCCTTCACCTGTGTCTATGAATAGTGCCCTATAAATCAACCATTTGAAACCATTTTTTTGTTTCATCAAATTTTACTTCTTTCAAATATATACATGTATTTACATCAATTCATTTTCATTTTCTTAAATCTTCTTATATATTACAACATTTTTTCGGCTAGTGTACGTACATCCTAGTGAGTGTGTGTGTCATCTGCTAGTCAGCCCCCTGCCCAGGACCACGGCACAAACACCTCCCGTGCGAAAACCCCATCTTCGCCTCCACGATCCTCCACAGCATCCACCAGCGTTCAGCTCTCCATACCCCAGACGCTGGAGCGCAAAAGGAAGTATAGCGCAACCCACCCACACGCCCAAGCCCTCAACGTCCACATCTCCAAGTTGTTTAGCTTGGAGATGCTGCCCTATAGGCTGGTAGAGACCGAGGCCTTTCGAAACCTCATGGCGGCGGCCGCCCCTCGGTATTCGGTCCCCAGCCGCCACTACGTTTCCCGATGTGCCGTCCCAGCCCTGCACAAGCACGTGTCAGAGAACATCATCCGTGCCCTGACCAACGCCGTTTCTGACAAGGTCCACCTGACCACGGACACGTGGATGAGTGCTGCCGGGCAGGGCCACTATATATCGCTGACGGTACATTGGGTTAACTTGGTGGAGGCTGGGACCGAGTCTGACCCTGGGGCTGCTCATATACTGCCGACGCCGAGGATTGCAGGGCTTACCTCGGTCCAGGTCTCAAAGGCCTACTATGCCTCCTCCTCCCACCCCTCCTCCACCTCCTCCTCCGAATTACCATCCGTCGGTAGCTCTAGGCACAGCAGCAGTGCCGTCGCTAAGCGACAGCAGGCGGTGATCAAACTGCTGAGCCTAGGCGATAAAAGGCACACCGCCCAAGAGCTATTACAGGGCATCACGGCGCAGACTGATCTGTGGCTGGCACCGCTGAACCTGAAGCCAGGCATGGTTGTGTGTGACAACGGCCGTAACCTGGTGGCGGCTCTGCAACTCGGCAGACTGACACATGTGCCATGCCTGGCCCATGTGTGAAATCTCATAGGTCAGCGTTTCCTCAAGACATACCCCAATCTGTCTGATTTGCTCACGAAGGTGCGCCGCATCTGTGCGCATTTCAGGAAGTCCAGCACAGATGCTGCCACTCTCAGGGCAGCGCAGAACCGCCTCCAACTGCCCGTCACCGAATGTTGTGCGACGTGCCCACGAGGTGGAATTCAACATTAACCATGTTATCCAGAGTTTACCAGCAGCGCAGAGCGATTGTAGACTGCCAGATGTCAACTTCCACCAGAACTGGTAGTCAGGTCAGTCAGCTTCCTCAAGTCTACAAAGAGGAGTGGACGTGGATGTCTGATATCTGTCAGGTGCTGAGTAACTTTGAGGAGTCAACACAGATGGTCAGTGGCGATGCCGCCATCATCAGCCTCACCATCCCGCTGCTTGGCCTGTTGAAAAACTCTCTGGTCAGCATGAAGTCGAAAGCTTTGCGCTCGTCACAAGAGACGGGGGAAGAAGATTCCCTTGTTGATAGCCAAAGCACCCTTAGGTCTGTTTCTCAGCGCATATCGGAGGAGGTGGAGGAGGATGAGGAGGAAGAGGAGGAGAATGTTGGCGAGACAGAAGAGGGGACCATTGTTCAGTCCTTCACTGTTTAGTGTGTATGGGCAGAAGAAGAGGAGTTGGAGGAGGAGGAAATGGGCAGTCAGGCCAGTGAGGGGAGTGATTTCTTGCGCGTTGGGACTCATATGGCAGATTTCATGCTAGGCTGCCTATCCCGTGACCCTCACGTTCAAAGAATTTATTCCAGCACCGATTACTAGGTATTCACTCTCCTGGACCCACAGTACAAGCAAAATCTTTCCACTCTCATCCCTCGAGAGGAAAGGAGTGTGAGAATGCATGAATACCAGCAGGCCCTGGTGCACAAGCTGAAACAGTATCTCCCTTCTGACAGCGCTAGCGGCAGAGGGCGTACTTCTGCGGGACAAGTAGCGAGGGAGAGTAGGCGAGCAGGCAGCTTTTCCAGCTCTGGCAGGGGTACGCTTTACAAGGCCTTTGCCAGTTTTATGTCACCCCAGCAAGACACTGTCACCTGTCTCCAGTCTCGGCAGAGTAGGGCTGATCTTTACAAAAAGATGGTGAGGGAGTCCGTAGCTGACCATACCATCGTCCTAAATGATCACACAGCTCCCTACAACTACTGGGTTTCAAAGCTGGACATGTGGCACGAACTGGCGCTGTACGCCTTGGAGGTTCTTGCCTGCCCTGCCGCTAGCGTGTTGTCCGAGCGGGTTTTCAGTGCAGCTGGTGGCATCATCACCGATAAGCGTACACGCCTGTCGACTGACAGCGCTGACAGTTTAGTTGTAAATTCAGTTAAATGGACATTATTTAACCAAATTCACCCAGTCTACAGAAGGTCTAACAGATGACACAGCTGTGAGCTCACAAGAGCACAGTGTCCTCATTATTTTTTTTTTAAAGAAGATGTTTGAAACATAAGGCATAACTAATCAGTGGAAAACAGCTGTGGTACACGAGTTGACCAAGAACCCAATGGTCACTTAAGCTAAGCTTCAAAGATTCTGTGTGCAGACGGGTGAAACATTCAGAAGGTCAACCATCACTGCAACATTCCACCAACCTGGGATTTATGGCAGAGTGGTCAGAAAGAATCTTCTCTTTATTGAAGTCTGCAGTTTGCAGACTCTATGTTATGCCTGGAGTTAACAAAGCTCATCATCATCCCACTGCCATGCCTACACTAAAGCTTAGTGGTAGCAGCATGATGCTTTCAGGGTGTTCTCCAGAGGCTAGGTCAGGGCGACTGTTCATGGGGTGGTGAGAAACATAAAAAGATCAAATATTCCTAATGAAAACCTGATCCAGAGTGTTCTTGACCCTTTTCATGGATTTTTTGTAAGGGGTACAGCATGCCACTAGAATAGTGTTTAAAACCTTACCAAAATATATCAACACAAAACCTTTGTTTTACAGTCACCAATCACTGGAAGGTACTACTCTGGTGTGATTTTGGTCCACTCTTTTTCAAGTCTCTTAGGCCCCTTCCACACTAGCGAGTGTGATGCGATGAACTCGCATCACACTCGCAACGCAAGCTGCCGGGAACGCACGGCCCGAACGCTGCACCGTGGGAGTGAACTGACATGCTGAGTTCACTCCCGCGGTGCAGCGTTCGGGCCGTGCGTTCCTGGCAGCTTGCGTTGCGAGTGTGATGCGAGTTCATCGCATCACACTCGCTAGTGTGGAAGGGGCCTTACACGGTTCTGTGATGTTGTGGGCTGCTTGGTCAAACTTTGTCACCAAGGATTTTTCTAGAGGTTTTTTGTGTTTAGATAAGGTCTCTGAATGCAAGGAAAGAACTATGTGTTGTTGAAGAAGGTTCTTATAAAGTACATAAAGACGAAAGAGACCCATTAGGGAGACCTATTGTCTCCGGAATAGGGTCCCTGACTGCGAACCTCTCACAATACATAGATAGACTTCTCCAACCAATGGTAAAAAATATACCTAGCTATATCAAAGACAACACTCAAATTATTGCCACTCTGGAAAATTTGGAATGGCAGCCACACTGGATATTAGCTACGCTAAATGTCTCATCTTTATACACATGCATTCAACATGACCAAGGAATTCAGGCAATTTCACATTTTTATTACAAAATGTAGATATAAAAAAATAACAGGCTTCCTTCCTTTTAGAAGGGATAAGTTTTATTTTGAATCACAATTATTTCATGTTTCAAGAGTCATTTTATCGGCAAATTACAGGACTGCCATGGGCACCAGATTTGCACCGAGTTATGTCAACCTATTTTTGGCATATTGGGAATTATTTACCATACAACCCATACTCGGTACATAGATTATGTCATCTTGATATAGTGGTTGGACGAAGAAAATGAAATCAATTTATCAACACTTTGAATACTAATAATTTTAATTTAAAATTCACTCCACACATTGGAGTGAATTTTTGGATCTCCTCATAACTATTGAGAAGGACAATTTTATTAACCATCAGGTATCCTTGCATTTCTGTTTACACTTTTGCTTGTAAGACTTTTGTGGTCCAAACTGGAGACAAATAATATAGGATTGGATACAGTTTGTTACACTATATGGTATATATAGTATATGCAGTACAAAGGACACTATGTTTTAGAGAAAGAGGTGTTAAGGATCTCGGGGTCAACAACCGATTACTTAATAAACCACATAATACAGTCAGCAACCCATCAGGAAGTAGGCTAACCATAAAATTCATGCAGATTAGCGATATGTTTATAAATAATGTTTATAGAAATGTTTACAAAATGTTTACGAAAAGTTTACTGAAATGTTCAAAAAAAAGGGAAAAAAAGGAAATCTGCAATATCATAAAGTTTATTGGGGGTAACATATCTTATATAAAAATAGGCAGTACTATATATAAAAATCCATTCAGATTAGCGATATGTTTACAAAAATGTTTACTACATGATTATAAAAATGTTCATTAAAAATGGAAATCTGCAATATTATAAAGTGTATGGACGAAGATATTTTATTTGGGGTAATATATCTTAAATAAGAATAGGCAGGACTATATAGAAAAACATTATTGGAGACAATATACCTCACACAAAGTTAGATTGGATTATGAAGTTATGAATCTCATATGCCAGAGAAAAAGATGATGCCAAAGGTAATGCAATATATTTCTATCAATATGAGGATTGGAAATAGATATACAGCAATAATGCACCAAAGTGAGGGACAAGTCTGAGACAGATTTTCAGGTTTGCCAATTATCCAGCTTTTCTTTTTCACCAGTAGACAACATAAAAAGACAAATGAAAGGAAACACAAGTCAGCTGTTGAAAAAGAAGGTAGTAACTTCGAAACGCGTCCAGCGAGCACAACTTGTTTGACACATGTGAATACTAGTGCAAACTGCAATTCTCCATAAACTTTGTGGGTTGAAATTCAAAGCCAGGAGAGCTTTGAGAAAATTATTTTTGGTGTAATATATAGACCCCCTAACATCTCTGAGGAAATAGAGGGTCACCTATATAAACAGATGGAGCGGGCTGCACAGGAGGGGACCGTAGTGATAATGGGAGACTTTAACTTTCCATATATAAATTGGGTCTGTGAAGGGGTCTTCTTCATCTGTGAAGGGGAGACATTTTATCAACCATAATTTTATGGTGCAGCTTGTAGAAGATCCCACAAGAGGTGACGCATTGTTGGACCTTGTGATTTCTAACAATGAAGAGATTGTCCAAAATGTCAGTGTCCGGGAAACCCTTGGGAACAGCGATCATAATATAATTATTTTCCTCTTAAACTGTAAAAAAGCAGAAGCAGGTGGGAAAATCGAAAACTTTTAATTTTAAGAGGGGTAAATTCCAGAAATTTAGGGGTGCATTAGAGGATATAGACTGGGATCAGATGTCAGGCTTACGGGATGTGGATCCACTGGACCACTGCAGACGATGACTCAAACCACTACCTGGGACCGAAGTCTAAGTGGTACCCGGTTTTCACCAGAGCCCGCCGCAAAGCGGGTTAGACAAGCTGCGGCGTGGTACCACCAGGTCGTTCCTCAGGCGTGACTTGTCTGCAGTGGCGGCCAAGGTTGAGGTACAGAAACAGCAGTCAAGCTCAAGGTCACAGTCCAGGCACAGGGTCAAAGCAGGCGGCAGAGATGCAACGTCAGAGTCCAATCCGGAGTCAGCAACAGGAGGTCCAAGCAGAAGGGTACGGGAACACAGCACACACGACAGAAACACGGAGGAACACTGGTACACGGGAACACGGAGGAGGTCAGGTAACACAGGAACACGGAGGAAGTCAGGTACGCAGGAGATACTGGAACGCAGGAGACACTGGAACGCAGGAGACACTGGAACGCAGGCAAATCGCAACAGAGCTTTCTCTAAGGCTATGAGGCACAAAGATCCGGCAGGGTTAGTTGGGAGAGGCAGATATAAATAGCCTCATGGGAAATGACCAGCGCCAATCAATGATGCGCTGGCCATTTAAATTTCCTAGAAGTGCCGTGCGCGTGCCCTAAGGCGCGGGACCGCGCGCACACGGAGCGAGGCTGGGACTCGGGAGAGGTGAGACGCGCTGGCGCGGCGCCTGCTGGGAGCGAGAGGCACGGGTGAGCCCACGACCCGCGATGTGGGTCGCGGGTCCACCTGTGACACAGATACTGTCACACAAGGATACTAATGTTAAATGGGAGAAATTCCTGTGTTTTTATATTTCTAAATTTATTCCAATAGGTAACAAGTATAGACGGGCTAGATTACACCACGCGTGGCTTACAGCTACAGTTAAAAGGGCAATTAATGAAAAAAAGAGGGCATTCAAAAATTATAAATCTGACGGGTCACTTGAGGCTTTCAATACTTACAAAAAACTTACCAAACTCTGCAAAAAGGAAATCAAATCAGCCAAAATACAAAATGAAAGACTGAAAGGTGGCTGAAGATAGCAAAACAAATCCCAAGAAATTTTTTAAGTATATCAATGCAAAAAAAATGGGTCAGAACAGGTTGGACCCCTTTATTCTGAAAATGGGGCATCGGTGACTGGAGACCAAGAGAAGGCGGAGATACTTAGGTTTTTTATAGCTCCGTTTATACGATAGAAGAAAGAACTTCTGACGTGGGTGGTGCCAGTGTGGGTGATGCATCCTGTGATATACTAGACTGGCTGAATGTAGACATGAACCAATCTGGGCTCAATAAAATCAATATGTACAAGGCTCCTGGACCAGATGGGTTACACCCCAGAGTTTTTAAAGAACTCAGTTCTGTTATTGCTGTACTGCTGTTTAAAATCTTCAGGGATTCAGTAATGTCTGGTGTGGTGCCAAGTGACTGGCGCAAGGCAAATGTGGTGCCAATATATAAAAAGGGCTCTAGAACTTCGCCAGGCAATTACAGGCCTGTAAGTTTAAAGAGAACCCGTCAGGCAAAATAACCCCCCTAAACTAAATATATTTTCATAAACTGCCATTAGAGAGCATTGCCTCTGTCCCTTCATTGTCCCTCTACAGGCCTGTAAACCTAAGCAATGAGGTCCTAAAGCTGTATGCAAATGACCTGTGAAATGTCCAATGAAGCATTAGCATATTCAAGCTGTCCACCTTATTCATGAGTGGGAGGCACAGCCACACCCCCAGTGCATGACTGACAGCCTGTATAATGATGTGAGGCTGTATAATGATGTGCTTCCTGGTGCTGGTGGCCACACCCCCTGCAGTCTGTGTGTGCATGTGTGTGTGTTTAGGAGAAATACAACAGCTCCAGGCAGCCATGTTACAGCAGAACATGTCAGATTCATGTGTAGCTGATGTCTGTGTCTCTCACCTGTATATTAGGTGGATGCAGCATGTCAGCAGATGCAGCACACGCACTAGAAATGCTTTACTATACATTACACACAGACATGAGCAGGGGGAGGAGAGGGGAGGGGTAACAGGAGTGACATCACTGCCTCTGACCATGTGACCAGACTCATTTACATGATAAAAAATAGATGATTTTACAATGAATAATGTATGAAATAACTAGATAAAGGCTGGGATGGGATCCTTGTGAGCTGCTCCAACAGGTAGTAGTGACAGGACAAGTGACACAGACCTGATGACAGGTGTCCTTTAAAGGGAATCTGTCACCAGGGTCCTCATTTTTCACTAAAGACAGGTTGCAGAAGCTTATTACACCTGCAGTGCAAATCTGCCTTTCTGCCTTTTCTATGCATTTGCATTACAATATAATTGTGAGTTATAACTTACTCTTGCATCCTGACAAAATCCTGGGGTAATCGCAGGGGCTGGACTTTGGTTTAGATGCATTTCAAAAAACAACATGTGGCTTGTCTGTGTTACTCTTCAGAGCTTGGCCCCCACCTTTGTGCTCCTGTCTAGCTTCTCCTCCTGCTTCTTTTCAGTGGTCACAGCCTGGTCAGTCTGACATCAGTGAGGGAGGGACAAGTTGTACAGGTGCACAAACATGGAGACAGCCTGCAGCTCAGACAAGTCACATGTTGCTTTTTGAAATGCATCCAAACCAGTCCAGCCCCTGTGACTACCCCAGGATTTTGTCAGCATGCAAGAGTAAGTTATAACTCACAATTATATTGTAATAGAAATGGTTAGAAAAGGCAGAGAGGCATGTTTGCACTGCAGGTGTCATGGGCTTTAAGAATCTATGTTTAGTGAAAAATTAGGTCCCTGGTGACAGGTTCCCTTTAACTTCCATTGTGGGGAAAATATTGGAAGGGTTAGTAAAAGACTATATACTGGAGTATGTGACATCATATAGTATAATAAATGACAGCCAGCATGGGTTTACTAATAATAGAAGTTGTCAGACTAACCTGATCTGCTTCTATGAAGAGGTGAGCAGATGCCTGGATGGAGGAGCTGCTGTGGATATTGTGTTCTTGGACTTAGTAGTTGCCTGATGGGTAAAATAAGGTCTATTGGTTCAGCAGGAATCATTTGCAATTGGATTGAAAAATGGCTGAAAGATCATATACAGAGAGTTGTGGTCAATGATCCTACTAGGAATGGTCACCAGTTATGAATGGTGTACCAGTACCACAGGGTTCTTTGCTTAGCCCACTACTATTTAATATATTTTTTCATGATATAGAGGTAGGAATTAATAGCACTGTGTCTATTTTTGCAGATGACACTAAGCGGTGTAGTGTAATACAGTCTATGGAGGATGTTCATAGGCTGCAGGGGAACTTGGACAAACTGAGTGTTTGGTCATTCACTTGGCAAATGAGGTTTAATGTGGATAAATGTAAGGTTATGCATCTGGGGGCTAATAATCCACAGGCAAAATATGTCCTTGGGGGAGTAAATCTGGGAGAATCCCTTGTTGAGAAGGACCAGGGGGTACTAGTAGATCATAAATTGAATAACAGCATGCAATGTCAATCAGCTTCCTCTAAAGCCAGTATATTTTATGCACTTTTTGATGGATTTATTTGATGTATTTTTAATTTAGCATTGTGTTTTATATTGTACTTACATAAATATAGGGGAGATAATAAATACTATACTGCCTACTATAACCCTGATAACCAGTTCATGCAACAGTAAGGGTGGTGGCACACATGCCGTTTTGGGAACGAGCCGCCAGTGTTTTGCGTTAATTTAATGCAAAACACTGGCGGCTCGTTCCCGATCGCAGACGTCACCATAAAAATGCAGATGCAATGGGGCCCCGCCCCGGTGGGTGTGCAGCTTGGTCTGCATTTGCGTTTGCAAACGCAGCCAAAACGGCACGTGTACCACCACCCTTATAGGGTTTGAATATTGGTGCCCTGGACACTTCCTATAATACTCATTTTCAGCTTTTGATGCTCTAAACTATCCATGAGTACAGTATATACATTTCCAATTGGTTGAGAAGGTATGCTTTGAGTAGCCCCACTTTTTCTTTTCCCAGGTTCTGATACACACGTGATTCACTCTGAACAACCCTTTAGGCTCATTAGCATAATTGGGAAAAAAGAGGGGGGAAACAAGGGGCCCCTGATGGAAATTGGGGCAACCATGAAAACCACAAGCGCCCTCAGAAAACCCCCGAACCTAAAAATCAGTAAGTAACAATACAGACTCAAAGGTCTGATAAATAGCGAGGGTGTTGTTTATTGGCCCCCTTAGGATCACCCATCGAACCTACCATCATGCTTTCGGCTAAGCATTAAATTTTTATATGTATTGTGGGAGCCGGAAGGTACCTCTCCACTCCACATAGGACCGATTGAGGATATCTATTTGTTTATATTCCCGTCTACATTACTCACTGTTTATCAGACCTTTGAGTCTGTATTGTTACTTACTGATTTTTAGGTTCTGGGGTTTTCTGAGGGCGCTTGTGGTTTTCATGGTTGCCCCATTTTCCATCAGGGGCCACTTGTTTCCCCCCTCATCTTTCCCTATTACGTGGCATATATCTTGTATTGTGTGTATTATTACTCTAATAAAATATACTATGAATTTTTATTGATGGTTTACGGCTCTCTTTGTTTGAGTTGTTGATTGGACATTTGTTCGAGAGTTGTAGCGTTATAGTATAGAATAAGATTGGCTTCCATTTTTTGGTTTTGTTCATTTGCATAATTGTAAAAGTTGATTTTAGAAGAAAGGAGGCCCCGGATACAAATATAAAAATATTACCACAGTAATAGTGCCTGGATAGGTAAGTGCTCCTGATTTATCATGCTTGGTTTTTGATGAATAATCAAAACTAAGTCAATAATTTAGGGTGATTGTGAAGGTTAACAGTATTTTCTCTCATTAAATATAAAATATCCGTATAAGCCGACCCAAGCCGAGGCCCCTAATTTTACCACCAAAAACTGATAAACCTATCGAGTATAAGCCAAGGGTGGGAAATGCATTAGTCAAAGTCTCCCAGCCAGCCCGCCCCCTGTAGTATACAGTCAGCCTGCCAGCCCCCAGTTTTCCCAGCACATAAAAAAATAAACGGACATATTCTGGCTGCCCCGATGCTTGGCGTGGCTAACTGATACTCCTTCGGGTCTTCTTATGCCTTCTCTCTGCTGTAACAGCAGAGTCTCTGCCTGCTGGCGCACACTATGACGTCATCAGCGGCGACACCGCCACATCATAGCGTGTGGTGGCAGAGAGAAGACAGAAGAGGACCCACGGGGACGGGAGCATCGGGGAATCGCACCAAGCATCGGGGCCACCAGAAGGGGAGTATGACAGTTTTTTTTATATACTTGTGTATAAGCCG
This sequence comes from Engystomops pustulosus, assembly GCF_040894005.1. Classification (NCBI taxonomy): domain Eukaryota; kingdom Metazoa; phylum Chordata; class Amphibia; order Anura; family Leptodactylidae; genus Engystomops; species Engystomops pustulosus. The sequence continues at coordinate 114,369,586 of NC_092416.1, read as the reverse complement.
AGGTCAGCTTTTTTAGCACATTTTTTTGTGCTGAAAAATGCGGCTTATACATGAGTACATAAGGTACTTATTTTATGTAAAGAGGCCAGTTTAGGGGTGTAACTAGAAGATGCGGGGCCCTATAGCAGACTTATGAATGGGACCCTCCTTTCCAACAAAAAAAATATACATATTTGCATACTCACACATGTGAGTTACAATCATACAGTATATACACCATGTTAAGGTAAACCTAGCTGATAAATCAAATCCTGTCATTTCTACTTGTCTTATTTTCCTAAAATATACTGTAATAGAAACAATGAACTCAAGATGGCGCAGAGATCTTAGACCACACCTCAAAGTTTTGAAGCTAAGGAATGCGGGCCTGACGTCAATGTGCGACAGCAGAGACTTCATAAGCTGGGAACTCTCCTCCCTCTTCTACTTCTTTCCTATTTTTCTATATAGATTTTTGAAACCAAATAAAGCTTGTGCAGTGCTGATTTTCCCCCGGCAATGGCATGAGCTTGTCTTATACCAGCATTGGTCTGATTCATTTACTTGTGACCGTGCACACATGCAATAATTTAATAATTTGAAACACAGCCAACGCACACTAAAAGAGGATATCTTAAATCCTATCCTAACAGTTGGAGACACTGCTGAGATACCCCATGAGCAGGACCAGGACACCCCCTCATTCCAGCACCGTTTGCAGCCTCGGGGTCACCGCTTCCCAACCGGGACTGATCAACCCATTATCACGGTAAGTTTCAGATTACGTATGTTAACCTGTTAACCATGTTACTTGCCTGTGACTCGGGGAATGGTGATACTGTGACTAGACAGCTGGGATTGGAGGGTAAATACGTATAGCCACCTGGTGTCCTGCGCGAGCTCTGAATTGTTAGACACCTCTGTGTGAAATTGAAACAAGTGCTGGTTGCTGTGTGTAAGCACTTTGCTGAGCCAGAACAGAAAGGGAGGGGAGGACGTTCAAAGTTCAGAAAAGATACTGAGGAGTACAGCGAAGCAGCAGTGAAGATCAGACATAGGGGCCGTTAGAATTAGGAAAAAATAGGACGGGTGTCTGCACATTGGGGCCACCAGAATAAGGAGAATAGGCCGCCAGAATAGAAGAATAGGTGTCTGGGGATTTTGACAGGAATTAGGAGAAGAGGGAGATCGTTAAGGTGGGCCTTCTGATAAACCTCTGTAACCGGTGATCGGTGAGCTTGAAGGTCAGCCCTTAGACCGGTCAGCGGCTCCGGACGAATTATGCTGCGGTTTCAGAATAGAAAGGACGTCCTCCCGGAGGGAACCACTGGCGTGCTAGTGATAGTTCAGTGCAGGGAAGGGAAAGATGCACAGATAGAAGATTGGCTTGATGTAAGTAGACAGAATGTTGTTAAGTGGGACTTAAGTGAAAAGTGCAAAGTTGACCTAATGGAGCATAAGGCCTGGTGGCATTGTGGTGAAAAGAAAAGTAGTAATGAAGGTTTGAAGGTTTTGAGATGTGTTAGAGGATCTGATGATTGTACAAGTGAGAAAACGATCAGATTTGCAAACAGACACTTAGATCCTCTGGCTTTGACAGACAGACCAGGACAGAGTGACAGGAATCCTTTAGAGTGCCCATTGAAGAAAAAGACAGGCGATAAGGGTAATTTCAAAGTTTTTGATGTGGAGAGAATTTAATAAAAAGAGATTTTATTATATTTTCCTTGGGAGGGAAAGATGACGTCTGGAATGCAGACTCCACCCCTGGTGGTTAGAGAAGATGACACACCCTATCATCCTTCAGTGGTGGCCATCTTAGAATAGTTTATCCTTCTGCGGCGGCCTTCGTAAGACAGTTATATTCCCTTCAAGTCCCTGAAAGTTAATTGCCTATGACTCTACTCTGTTGGCACCTGTTTTTTTTGTTGAGGTTTAGCAGCTGAGCACCCTTCGAGATTCTTGACAGGTGTCTGGAAAAAACTCCAGCATAGGTGATTTTACCTAATTGTATACTTCTGCTAAAGATCTTTTACGATCTATTACGCTGTTTATTTAAATATGGTCCAGTTAAATCTTTGATTTGATCCTGACGATTAGAGAAAAATTACTAGAAAGAGTGTTGCAATGTCTCTGGTACCTGCTTCCTGGAGTCTAAAGGGTTAACAAGGAAGATCGTGGGGGCAGCTGTGCAGCTGGGCTTTGCATTGAAATGCTGTGTCTGGGTTTTGTTCAGAACTGACCTTGACGTTCACAGAAAGCTGAATTTCTCCATATTGAGCTGCCTGAGAATGCTGCAGTGTCTCTTATCGATGAGACAGGTTAGTGCCAATGTTTACACTAGGGAGAGGGCACACCGCTGCGTTTAGAGTTCTTTTTGATAGTCTTAGAAGATTTGAAAGAATTTGCTTGTGATACAAGCCCTGTTTATTACACGTAATCTCGATGATGTCCCGGTGTGTACCCCACGAACAGACTAAGCAAGAACATGTTTCTGTGCCCCCATTTTACAGATTTGCCAGGATGCATCTATTGACCTTATGTGTTTTCTGTTCCAGAAGGGTTACAAAGCTTCCAGAGACAAACTCCAGTATTGCCAGGAGAAGGTGGTCTTCCTAGACCATTGCTTCTAAGCCACAGGCAGATTCCTGCCTGAAGAGAGAAAGCTGGCAGTCCAGAATGTGCCCCAGCCCTGAGGCCTTGACCCCTTCCCGACGCGCGCCGTACTAGTACGGCGCGCGCCGGGTCCCGGTGCATGGAGAGGGCTCGCGGGCCGAGCCCTCTCCATAGCCGGTAAGTCTTTGCTGCATATTGCAGCAAAGGCTTACCGGTAACACCCGCGATCGGTGCTAGCACCGATCACGGGTGCTTTCACCGCGATCGCCGCCGGCAATGCTGCCGGAGGCTTCAAAAAGATGGCGCCGCATGGGCGCCGCCATCTCGGCGCGGATCTTCGCTCCCCGATGACGTCACGGGGAGCGGTGATCCGTTGCCATGACAGCATCGGGCCTCACGAAGGCCCGAAGCTGTCTAGTTTTAACCCATTCATTACAATGTGCTATCAGCACATTGTAATGAATGAGGAGTAAAATCCCCATATACTGCCATATTGGAGTATGGCAGTATATGGTAGGATCGATCAGACAACCTAGGGTTAAAGTACCCTAGGGAGTCTGAAAAATAGTTAAAGTAAAAGTAAAAAAAAGTTTAAAAAAAAAAAATTATATTAAAAAAACCTAAAAATTCAAATCACTCCCCTTTCCCTAGAACTGATATTAATATTAATAAACAGTAAAAATCATAAACACATTAGGTATCACCGCGTCCGAAAATGTCCGATCTATCAAAATATAATAACGGTTTTTCACTGCGTTTAACCCCGTAACGGAAAATAGCGTCCAAAGTAAAAAATGACATTTTTTGCCATTTTGGAAAATATAAAAAAATTAATAAAAAGTGATCAAAAGGTAGCACAGTCCTAAGAATGATAGCAATGAAAACGCCATCAAAAGTCCCAAAAAATGACACCACCCACAGCTCCGTACACCAAAGTATGAAAAAGTTATTAGCGCCAGAAGGTGGCAAAATTAAAAAAAAAAATTTTTGTACAGGAGGTTTTAATTTTTTTAAATGTATGAAAACATTATAAAACCTGTACAAATGTGGTATCCCTGTGATCGTAGCAACACAAAGAATAAAGTAGACCTGTCATTTGGGGCACACAGTGAAAGCTGTAAAATCCAAGCCCACAAGAAAACGTCGCAAATGTGTTTTTTCACCATTTTCACTGCATTTGGAATTTTTTTCCCGCTTCCCAGTACGCGCCTTGGAATATTAAATACCGTCACTACGAAGTGCAATTTGTTACGCAGAAAATAAGCCATCACAGAACTCTTTATGTGGAAAAATAAAAAAGTTATAGATTTTTGAATGTGGGGTGTGAAAAATGGAAGTGAAAAAGCTAAAAAAGGCCAAGTCGTTAAGGGGTTAAGCTTCTTCACATGTTTCTAGGACTGGCCAGCTACTGAAGGCCTGGGATAAGGTCTGCTGCCTCCAGCCTGATGCTGCCCCTTTATGACTGAATTGCCTTTTCCCCATTTGCCCTTAGTCAGGAGGCAATTGATGCATTCCAGAGCCTTAAGCTGGCAAATCCTGTCTAGACACACGCCACTGGATCAAACCTTTGTTTTGTTTTGCACTGAGTATCAAGGCCACACCACAGGTGTGCTAGCCTAGGAACGTGGTGGCCTCCCCAGTGGCCCACTATTATTCCTGGTTAACCCCACATGTGTCAGTAGCTGCAGCCAACAATCTGCTCAGAAAGGCCAGTGATTTGATCTTAGATCACTCAGTTACTGTGTAAACCCCACATGACTTTCACAGTGTTCTCACCCAAGTACAGCCCAAGCATCTGAGCAAAGGCCAGTCAGCTCAGACTGTAGTGTGCACACTGACAAGGTGCACAGCTCTGAATCCTGCCATTCTGTCACCAGTCTTACAGGATTCAGAGGGGGGGAGAGAGAAGGGTGTTCAACCGAGAGAAGAGCGTTTAACCCAGATGTCGAGTTTTTTCTCATACATGGCTCCAGGTCTGCAGGAGAAGACAGATGGTTCTACACTGGATATACAGTGGTCTGTGGAGCACATGAGGCAGAACAAGAAGAACCACTCCCTCCACACAGGTCAGTGCAGGAGGTGGGGATAGTAAAAGCACACACAATTTGGTAACTTCACAAGCCAAGGGCAAGTATGTGGCCGATAGGGTGGCGAAGGCAGCTGCACAGATGGAACCCAGAGACTGTCCAGAAGTCTCAGCGGTAAGCTCTGAGTTGGAAAGTTTGATCCACAGGTGTTCCAGTCCCTGGTGGCCCAAGGGTCATCAGAAGTGAAGGGAGTGTGGAGGAAAACTAGAGCTCCTATGCCGATGGAACCTGGATGCTGGGAGAGAGGATGTGCCTGCCAGGAGCCCTGCACCCGACAGTAAGTCAAGTAGCCAACGGACACACACACACATACAAAATGGCCATGCTAGTGCTCATAAACCGCAAGTGGTTTACCCTGGTATTACTACCCCTGTCACTAGACTAGTGGAAGCCTGTATAGTCTGTACCCGCCACAACCTGGGTACAGTGGTAAAGACCCCTTTAAAAGGTGACACCCAAGCCGGTGTATTCCTTCTAGAGAATGCGGATGGATTTTATCCAGCTACCAAAAAGTGGTGCGTAGGAATACATGCTTGTGTGCATTGATCTCTTTCCAGGGCGGCCAGAAGCTTTTCCCATGACCAAGGCTACTGCCAGAGCTGCAGCCAAGAAGTTGGTGAATGAGATTTTTTCTGCAGGTTTTGGACTCCCAGAGACCACAGAGTCAAGTACCAGAACTCAGTTCACTGGACAGGTAAAGACCTGAAACTTTGTCCCTCCTGGGTGTAGAACAGGCCCTGCAAACCCCTTTCCTCAAGTTAGTGGAGGGATTGTAAGACTAAACGGCACTCTTAAGTTAGCCATCCAGAGGCCATGGAAGTAACAGGGAAACCATAGCCTGAGTGCCTTCCTGCTGCCCTCTATTCAGTTAAGACCCCAACAGAAAGATTGGATTGTTCCCTGTTGAGATACTTTTTGGCTGTGCACCCAGACTAGGCCTCTACTTTCCACACACCCTATAGCTGGTGGTAGGAAACCAGGTGGAATGTGCCACACAGTTGAGCCAGGCCTTGGAAAAGGTCCGCAAAAGTGTTTCTGATTCCTTTTTAGATCCAGACAGTGACCTCAGGACGCATAACCTGAAGCCTGGGGGCTACGTGGTGGTAAAGAGACACACCAGAGAGACAGTCTGTAGCCTCACTACGACAGTCTTTTCCGAGTCCTGCTGACCAGCGCCACGTCTGTGAAGCTGGAGGGAAGCCAGCATGCCTCCACGCTTTCTATTGCAAACTTACTTATTCTTCTTGCTAGCTGGTCTCTTCTGACTGACTGTATGCTCAGGGACACCCCAACCATGACAATCACTGTATCTATAGGGCTGGCCAGGATGCCCCCAGGGTAGGAGACTTTACCTACGGTTAGTGCAGAGAATGACCTTCTTTAACATTGACAGCACAGGTATCCCTGTATTAGCAGTGTCTGATGTGTACTGGATTTGTGGGGATATGAGTCAGGTCAGGCCTGCCTAGAGGCTGAGAAGGTGAGTGTACTATGATAAAATTTGTGCATTCCCATCCCCAAGGATAAGTTTGATTGGACACAAATAAAAGGTAGAGAATCCCAAAGGATTCTGGAGGTCAAAAAGAGAAGCACCTAGATGACAATGTTTATATAGATACAGTAGGAGTAACAAGGGGGGTCCCAGATGAGTACAAGGCCCACAATCAGATATGGGCAGGTCTAGAGTCCATTATTCCCCAGATAGCTTTGAGCAAATTGGGTTAACTGTTTTTATTGTAATCAACAGAGATTTGTGAATTATATCCAAGATGCTTTCCAGAACCGCATGGCTTTGGACATGACCCTTGCTGTAAGATGGTGGGAGTGGCTTGTTACATGTACATCCCGGATGACATCACCCGTATGGATCCCTTGAAAAGATATAAGGACTGTCAGGGAACTCAAGAGAAACTCAGAAGTGGCGCTATAGCCTTCACTTTGTGGTTGGGGGATTGGAAGGGTTTCCTTTAAGTGGGGGTGATATTGGGAATTGTGATTTTGCTCTGGTCACCTATTGCGTGTTGTGTGGTCCCCCTCATTATGTCCACCAAGTATCATGGGTATCAGTAGTTAGACAAGCCAAAGACCACTTACTCAAGTTACCTAAATTTGCATAATGAAGATATCCCTCTGAGATCAACCACCTCTGAAACCTATCAAACAGTCCCCTGGAGTAGGGAAAGTTAGAGTAGAGATTTGATTCCCATATGTGAAAGTCCACTAAATGGGAGCACACTCAACAGAGGTTAAATCCTACCCTAACACACTGTATATACATAAATACAATACCAAATACCCCATGCATTATATAAACAGATATACAGGATATACACATCATATTTACACACACATACAGAAAATTCAGATACATACAAAACCATATACAGATATATTGCATATACACACCCAATACCCCAGATAATTGGGCCCCACGACACTGACACTGCGGGCCCATGACACTGACACTGCGGGCTGCTATGGCTGCTACCCCTGAGTTAAACCCCCGGCCCAGATCATATATGCATCTGAGACTTCAGTTATGTAAAGCCAATCCTTGGGTTACATACAAGATGGGTTCCATATTGAATTGGATGTATATATAGCGTCAATGAATAGACCAGGGCAAAGTACAACTCTACAGTCTCATGCTGTCCAGATAAATCATGCTGGATGATGTACCTGGAATAGATTGGTGCTATTAGTTGGTCTAGTTTGTCTGAATTTTCTGGCACCCAGATTAGGCCACACCCCCTTTTCAAGAGGCTACTACGCTTTTTCTACCAAGTTGGAAAACTGTATAAAATGGTCAAAAATTCTCAGTACATGTGGCACAAAGCTTTTCAGGCAGAAATCACTCCAGAATTCTGGTGTAGATAGATTGATGATTGCCCCCCATTTTATTTGCGCACACATTATGCAAGCATTTAATATGCTGCAATAAATGTATTGCACACCAGAGTTGGGACACACAGAGCAGAGATAGACATCAATTATTGATTAAATCAGTCACTGCTGCTGCCTGGTCTATCTTCGTCTTCATCCTAGTGGACCCCTTACAGGCAGAAATTGTCACTGACTTCTCCCGGCCATCTCTGCAGGATTTGCCAGATAGGTGTCTTCAGCTGTAAGCTACACATATTCACACTGCACCCCTAAAATTATCACAGAAATGCTGGGGAAAGTCAGCTCACCCGGGGGCCGATGATTATTCTTGGAGACTTGGAAGCTACATACGCCTCAGGTAGTTGCACAAAATACTTGCAGGGTAAGAAAAAATCCAGCCCCACAGCGACCTGTATAGTAAGGCCCTTTCTACACTTGCGAGTGTGATGCGATGAACTCGCTGTTCTGATCACATGCTGTTCTGATCACGCGGCCCGTACGCTGCACACCGGGACTGAATGACATGCTGAGTTCACTCCCGGTGTGCAGCGTTAGGGCCGTGCGATCCGAACAGCATATGTTGCGAGTGTGATGCGAGTTCATTGCATCACACTCGCAAGTGTGGATCCAGCCTAAATCTTCTATTCCTTTATTCCATATATTAAAAACTTGTACATGTGACAAATAATAGGATTTGATGTGCATGTAGACTATACAAAATATCAGTTACTTGCAGTATAGTAACATCTGGATAACAACTATGTTGCTAAATAACACTCACTCCTGACACTAACACCTTTATTAATATGAATGATAGCAACTCCCCCGTAAGCCAGCCAGCCCCAGTAGTATATAGCCAGCCAGACCCATTGGTATGTAGCCAGCCATCCCCCAGTAGTGTATAGAAAGCCTGCCAGCCCCCAATAGTATTTTGTCTGCCAGCCTCCAGTAGTATATTGCCTGCCAGCCCCTTGTAGTATATAGCCAGCCAGCCCCCCCTGCAGTAGTCAGCCAGCCCCATGTAGAATATAGTCATCCAGCCCCATGTAGTATATAGCCAGTCCCATGTAGTATATTGTGGGCCCTCTGTAGTATATAGCAGCAGCCCTCTGTAGTAAAAAGCCAGCACCCTGTAGTATATAGCCAGTCAGCACCCAGCAGCATATAGCCTGCAGAGTCCCTCTTTACATGTAAACTGGCAGCAGGGCCCTCTTGAAAAAAAAATCTAAACTTGCCTTTGGCTTCTTCTCGGGACTCGGTCTATTCCTTACTGGAAGAGGAGAAGACGGAGCCACAAGGATGAGGAACATTTTCACCCCTTTCTCTTTTTGGAATCATACACCTGTAGGTACAAATACACATATTACATTGCTAAATTCTCCAACGAATGTACTTTCTAAAATGGTATCCTTTGTTGGGGTTCTCCTCTGTTTTGGTACCACTAGGGCTCTCCAAATGCATTCTGACACGAAACGCTTTTCATTTGTCCTCCAAAAACTAAACAATTCGCTTCCAAGTGCCCCCCCCCCCCAGTGCTCACCCTGTACAGCAGTATACAGCGACAAAATGGGTATTGGCATACTCAGGAGAAATTGCAAAAACACTGTGAGATGCATTTTCCTTTTTAACCCCTTGTTAAGATTCAAATTACAGTATTCAATGAATATATTGTTAAATAAAATTACATTTTCATAATTTCACTTCCATTTATTTTTCACCCTCATGAACTGCTTAAAGGGTTAACAAACTTTCCCCAGCACCACGACGGCACCAACCAGAGAGAGGGATCCGCCCCCAGGGACAGGAAACCTGAGCTTAAAATCGCGCTCCTCCTATCCTGCCTCAGTGGTTTCCTGTCCCTGGAAGGGACCTGAGCTCTCTGGTTTATTATTTTAAGAACCGCTGGTTGGCAGTTCGTTTTTGGTTACTTACCAGCGGAGGCCTCCATTCAGGGAGTTGCACCCGTGGTCGGCCATCTCCTTTCGGGACCAGTCGCGCGCACGCCCGTTCTGGCGCATGGTGGAGCGCGACCGGAAGTAAGGATGTAGTACTTCCGGTTCGCGGGGCCGTGTTTCGTCCGACACGCCGTCAAGATCCAGGAGGAGCCCAGGGATTATAGCACTCCTCCTTGGGTGAGTGGCTCACCAGCCAAAGTTAGTTTTTTTGGCCTTGTTTTGTGACTCTTAAAGAGTTAATAAAAGAGCCAGGCCAGACCGGAAGGGGGGAGGGCGGAGCCTTTTTGGATAAAAAGACCGGGGCTTTTAGGTGGACGGCGCTCTAACACTCTTTCAACATGGCAGAAAGACGTGATGTTCCTGAGCCCTTGAGGACCCCAACTCCGGTAATTCAGGGTGGTGAGTGCTCTTATTGTCTCTGACAGGGATTGTAAGATCTGTAGTAGAAAATTGCCCGCGAACCATGAGAAAAGTACATGTCCTTCATGCATCTCAAAAATTATGGCAGAAGAGTCTGCCTCTTGGTTGGAATCTCTGCGGTCTGTTATTAGAGAAGAAGTGCAGGTATCGGTTAAAAATATCATTGACCAACAACCTGCCTTCATAAGTAAGGACCTCCCAGGCCCTTCCTCAGCTACTCCCATGGAAACGTTATCCGTGTCAGAGGAGGAAGGAGAAAAAAGGGATGATTCTTCAGCCTCAGAAGAGGAATTGTCGGGACGTCCTTTATTTTTGGCAGAGGATACGGAAGGACTATTGAGGATGGTTAGATCCTCCATGGACATAGAGGGGAAAAAACCTCATAAATCAGTGCAAGACATAATGTTTGAGGGGCTGACGGAGAGGAAAAGGCGTACCTTTCCCATCCATGATACCATTCGTTCCCTGATCTCAAAAGAATGGCAGAGCCCAGATAAGAAATCCTATATCCCTAGGGCTATTAAGAGGAAATACCCCTTTGACGAGAACGCTACGTCCGGCTGGGGCCTTCCACCGAAAGTGGATGCCTCCATTATTAAAATTTCTCGTGGTGCCTCTTTACCCTTTGAGGATATTAATGCCTTAAAAGATCCCATGGATAGAAAAGCAGAAGGTTTTCTCAAAAAATCATGGGAATATGCGACCACTTCCTTCAGACCAGCAGTAGCGGCAACCTGTGTGGCTCGCTCACTCCTGTTATGGTTAGACCAGCTTGGGGGGGATATACAGAACAAAGTCTCTAGAGAATCCCTTAAGGCCTCAATAACAGGTATCCAAAAAGGGGCGGCTCTACTAGCCGATGCCTCAGTAGACGTGTTAAGACTTTCAGCTAGATCCTCAGCCTTGTCTAATTCAGCCAGAAGGGCTTTATGGTTAAAAAACTGGTCAGGGGATATGGCCTCTAGGGGTAAACTATGCGGCATTCCCTGCGATGGTAATTTTTTATTTGGGCCCATCTTGGATGATTTGCTGGAAAAAGCAGGTGACAAAAAGAAGGGTTTTCCCACCATCTCTACCCCTAATAGACCCAGATCCTTTCGGTCCTTTCGGAGATCAAGGTGCCAAAGGAGAGATAGGGAAAGCAGACCAGGTCCAACCAGACCCACTCAGCCAGCTAGGGGTTATTTGTTTGGCCAACAGCACTCGCAGTCTAGGCAGTCCACTTTCCGACCACAATGACGCGAGGCCCCAGGTGGGGGGAAGGTTGTCCCACTTCCTCCCTGCCTGGGAACACATTTCATGCAGTCAGTGGATTCTCAGTTCCATATCTCGGGGGATAAAGCTGGACTTCAAGAACTTTCCTCCTCAGAAGTTCAGGATAACAAGAATCCCATCGGGAGAGAAAGGCAGCATGATGATGGAGGAAGTAACCGAATTACTCTCCAAAAAGGTACTGTGCCCAGTCCCATTAGGGGAAAAACAGGGTTCTACTCGACCCTATTCTGGGTAAAAAAACCAAGTGGGGCCCTAAGAACTATCATAAATTTGAGAGAGTTAAACAGTTTCTTACAGATACCAAGTTTCAAAATGGAAACGCTAAAGTCCGCGGTAAATCTGTTATATCCGGGGTGTTTTATGGCGTCAATCGACCTTACAGACGCCTATTACCATATACCTATTCACCCGGATTATCAGAAGTACCTAAGATTTGCGATTCAGTTAGGTCAAAAGGTAAAACACTTCCAGTACAGAGCCCTCCCTTTTGGTATCGCCATTGCACCCAGGGTGTTTACAAAAATTGTTTCAGAGATGTCGGCCTTCATCAGACTAGATCAGGGGCTTTTCATACCTTACCTGGACGATTTTCTTCTAGTGGGGCCTTCAGTAGAAGCAGTAGAGGGTCAAGTGGTCAGGGTCCGAAAAATTCTGGATTTTCTGGGTTGGCTAGTCAACGTGGAAAAATCAGAAATAGTCCCATCCCAACAGAAGCTCTTTCTGGGGGTTCTCCTAGACTCAAATTACCAAAAAACCTTTCTTCCCAGAGAGAAGCAGGGGAAAATAAGGGAAAGTATAATGAGCATAAAAAGGTCCTCACATACAACCATCAGGAAAGGTATGTCCCTTTTAGGGAGTCTAGTGGCCACCATCCCTGCAGTTCCCTGGGCTCAGTTTCACACAAGAACCTTACAGTATTTTCTTCTTCAGGTCTGGGACAAGAATCCTTCTTCCTTAGACAAGGAGATACACATTCCAGAGTTAGTAAAGGAGTCTCTAAGTTGGTGGTTGAATCGAGCGAACTTAGAGCTAGGCCTCCCCTGGTTTCCAGGTCCAGAAAAAACCATTACAACAGATGCAAGCCCGGGGGGTTGGGGGGCTCACATGGAAGACAGAATATTTCAGGGCCATTGGAGCACTCAGGAAGCAACCCTTTCATCAAACAACAAAGAGTTACGGGCTATACTAAAGGGGCTGGAAGCAGCTCTTCCATTCCTGAGGGACAAGAACGTTGTAGTAAGATCAGACAATACCTCGGCGGTAGCCTATATAAACAAGCAGGGGGGAACAAGGGGTCCACAACTCATGGAGATAACCTCTCACATTTTTCAACTGGCAGAGTCTCATCTAGCGTCACTAAGGGCGATACACATAAGGGGGGCAGAAAATACCCAAGCAGACTTCTTGAGCCGCAATGTCATCCGACAGGGAGAATGGGGCCTCAATGGGGAGATCTTCAACCTGATAACCAAAAAGTGGGGGATCCCAGAAATAGACCTTTTTGCCAGCAGAAAAAACCAAAAAGTGAATCATTTTTTCTCCATAGATTACAGGGATCGTCCATTGGCAATAGATGCCTTCTCCCAGAATTGGGGAGACCATCACCTGTTATACGCTTTCCCCCCCATGATATTGATTCCCAGGACTCTGGGGAAAATAAAACGGGAGAAGGCAAAAGTCATCCTCATTGCCCCCTTTTGGCCTCGCCGTGCCTGGTTTTCAAGTCTGAGAGATATGACAATAGCAGATCCATGGGTCCTGCCAGAGTGGAAAGACTTGTTATACCAGGGTCCTATTTGTCATCCGGAAGTGAGGGGGCTTCATCTTACGGCATGGCTATTGAGAGGTTGATTCTTGAGAAAAAGGGTCTGTCAGGTCAAGTCATTTCGACCCTTCAAAAAACTAGAAAACCCATCACCTACAGGATTTATCTGAGAACATGGAAGGCTTTCTTTAGGTTTATAGAGACCAATTGATATGTGTAAGCCAGATTTCGGTAACATTCTGGGTTTTTTACAACTAGGCCTAGAAAAGGGGTTGAAACCGTCCACACTAAAAGTCCAGGTATCGGCCCTTGCAGCTCTGTTTGACCAGGATATAGCCAACCATCCTTGGGTGGCTAGATTTGTTAAAGCCTCCGTAAGACTCCACCCCACTGCTAGGTCAAGTTTTCCGCCCTGGGATTTATCCTTAGTATTAAAGGCTCTATCAGGTCCTCCTTTTGAACCCTTAGAAGAACTCTCTTCAAAACTACTAACCTTCAAAGTTGTATTTCTAGTAGCTATCACATCTGCTAGGAGAGTAAGCGAGATTGCTGCACTATCCTGTAGACCTCCATACTTTGTTTTATTCCCAGATAAAATCGTGTTGAGACCTGATCCCAAGTTCCTTCCAAAGGTAGTTTCAGACTTCCATAGATCTCAGGATATAGTTCTGCCTTCTTTTTGCTCAGAGCCTAAGTCAGATAAGGAAAAATCCTTTCATAATCTGGATGTCAGGCGTAGTGTACTTCAATATTTGGGGAGTTCAGAATTGTTCCGTAGGACAGATAGTCTGTTTGTTCTCTTTTCAGGGAAGAACAAGGGGAAAAGTGCATCATCAACGACTATCGCTAGATGGATCAGGGCTACCATCCAGTTAGCATATGAAGTAGCCGAAAGAGCTATCCCAGAAAATATTCATGCCCATTCCACCAGAGCTCTGGCTACATCATGGGCAGAGTTCAGACATGCCTCATTAGAACAGATATGTCAAGCTGCATGTTGGTCTTCCCCCCACACCTTCTTTAAACACTATAGGTTGGATGTGGCGGGTTCTCTCGACCTTTCCTTCGGGAGGAAGGTTCTTTCCTCTATTATCCCTCCCTAAAAAGTTTCTTCTCTGAAAATCTCTCTGGTTGGTGCCGTCGTGGTGCTGGGGAAAACAGAAGTTACTCACCGGTAATGATGTTTCCTCGTACCACGACGGCACCTGGTATATTCCCACCCGGGTGTTATTTCCTACTTTTTTCTTGGTGTCGGTCAATTGGGTGTCGCAAAAAAAAAAAAAAAAAAAAAAAGAATATATATAAGTTAATATTCATATACGCACGTATATGGGTATATATCCACATACTACGCATACATGGAAAATGGTTTTCTGATGTATTAACAATGAATCTCTTCCAAGTCTCTGTAACCCACTGAGGCAGGATAGGAGGAGCGCGATTTTAAGCTCAGGTTTCCTGTCCCTGGGGGCGGATCCCTCTCTCTGGTTGGTGCCGTCGTGGTACGAGGAAACATCATTACCGGTGAGTAACTTCTGTTTTTCAAATGCTGTTTTTAATATTTTGAGGGGCGCAGTTTCTAATATGGTGTCATTTGTGGGGATTTTCTATCATATAGGCCTTATAAAGTTACTTCGAACTAAATTGATCTGAAAAATCGCACCAAAGGTAATAAGCCTACTAACATCCTAAAATAGAAAATCATGTTTGAAAAATGATGCCAATGTAAAGCAGACATATGGAAAATGTTAGTTATCAAGCTTCTTAAGTGATATGATTTATTTTTCCAAAAAGTAGAAAATTTTGAATTTGGAAAACATAATTTTATTCTAAATTGCCAAATTTCATAAATAAATACTAAACATATTGCCTAAATGTGTCAACTAACATGAAGTAGAATGTAGACACATTCTAGAAAGGCCCACTGATTAACGACCATTAGTTACCTGTAAAAAAAAATTAAATCATTACTCACCTACCAGAAGTCAGTGGTGTAAGGGCTTCCTCTTCTGCCCAGGCTTTACTGGGAGACTTATGGACAGCCAGGGTCATAAAGAGGCCACAAGCTCGGTATCTCTGTCTGTGGCCTCTCGTACACAGAATTTTTTGTGAGGCCTCTGGTGCGGTGCTGGTTCTGCCACCTCTTTAAGTGACGGAAGGAGCCTGCGCCTTCCTCAGGAAGATGCTTCTTAAGGGAAATCTGCCATTTGTTTTCATACATTGTGAACAAAACATACCTTGAGAATGCTGTGGCCACACTGATGTAGAAACATTATGGCATATTTACTTACCCGTCCGCGGAGTTCCCTGAAAGTGCATTGTCCGACCGGAATTGAACTCTGCCGTGATTCACTAAGATTGCGCGCCCAATATCCTGAATGTGTCGCTTCCCCACTGAGATCCGCCAGAGTTCACATTCTTCTTCCCAATGCATGTAAGTGCATTGTCTTGCAATACAAATTTCAAGATAAATCCCGCTCTCAGTCCGAATCCGTCGGATCGTCTGACGGCACGCCCCCCTGATTTCTGTTGCATGAAAGCCAGTGCAGCTGCGCCACAATCTAGTTGGTGCGACACAATTCCTTGCTAAATACCTGTCTTAGTAGCGCAAATCCCGAAAACCATGAACAATCCGACGAAATTGTGAACCGCAACCCTTAGTAAATAAGCCCCATTATCTTGCATTCGGCCTGCCGTTCATAAACACATTTCACAGAACTTCCTGAATTGTCCAGAAAGGACTATTCAACGTGAGCTGGATGGTGCAGTGATTGAATACTTCTGCCGGTCAGGGACAACATATTGATTACATCATTCTCTGGAGCAGTGCATAATTAGGGTAAGAGAAGAAGTGCCGAGCCAGCCACAGGAGTAACAGAGCCTCATTGTCATAATTTGATTTTTCAGCAAAACCACTCGGCTTATTCAAGATGTGTTTCTGCATCAGTGTAGCTACAGGATTCTCATGTTTGGATCATAGGCATAAAAACAAATGGTAGATTTCCTTTTTGAATTTGTATGTGAGCTATGTGGGACTATTGTATTTTGTATGTGTAATTCCAGGAAGTAAATTTTTTGAATCCCTGGGATTTTCAGACTTTTGGGAACAAAGATTTAAAGTATAGCTTCATTGTAGATAGTAAACCCCTTTGATAACTCTTACAGTTAGCCTGAGGCTAAAGTTCAGTAATTTACCAGCACCCAGATACAGCTAAAGAGGTCCATTTGTAACTTGTGGTTGTATGTAGGTTGGGTGTTCTTAAGTCAGCAACTGGATATACTGGCATTATAGTGTAACGGCACTAAATATTGAAGATGAATAGAAGGTTACATGTATGGTAGGGTAGCCAATGTCATGTTTCTGTTATTTATGACGGAAACAAGTACACAGGTTGTAGCAGAAATTTTTACCTAATGGAAAAGCAAGACAGAAACTAAGTTTTTTTTAAAGCGTAGTGACCATTTATAGTAACCTTACAGTATTATTTTTTTTGTTTTTACTAGATTTCTCCTGCACTAAAGATTTACAGCATTAGCCTGTAGGTAAGAAGAGGCCCAAATGAATGTAAGAGAGTGAAGTATATCCCCATAAATCTCCAGCAGAGGAGTGAATGACAAATGATAGGCTGCCAGAAAATTTCAATAGTGCTTGGAACGAATGACTGCTGGGCAGCATGGAACAGATAGGTGTGGTGCCAGCTGGAGGAGACCCTGTTAGTGCCTGTACCCATTACAAAGTGAATCTATATTTGTCCATTTACCTTGATTTAACGGCATGGTGCAAGCGTCATCATACATTTAATTGTTAAACACAAGTACAATATTTCTTCTTATGCTGGCAGCATTCCAGTTTCCTCATCTTGGTTGATTTGGAAAATGTTTCACGTAGATCAGATTTTTTTCTTTTATGAACTAATAATTAGATTAGCAGGATATGGCAAGTACAAAATATCTATCTGCCAGCTCAACAAATTCTGAAAGCCTCATCACTGTAGAAATGAATATAAAATGTCACTTTGCAAAAAGTTAACTTCCTGCAGAAACTTCTACTATTTCATCAGTGGAAAAGCACTTTATTTGCCTCTTTTAAATTAACTCTAATGTATAAAAGGGTATGCTTTAATGTGGGGTTTTCCCTCCCCAAGCAGAGACCTAGACATTTTTGAACCCTTTGTAAGCTGTAAAAACAATCTGCAGAACAATAATTATAATTAAAGGAACTATAATAATATGACATTTTCTGTGATCAAGTGTATACTATAATGTATGCTATTTTTATGCGGTTTTCTCGCCCTCTAGCAACTATTCGGCAGCCCAGCAGGTGAGATGGACTGGTAATATTAGTGAGCTCTGAAAGGCTCTCAGGGTTGGACTGACAATGAGAATTTTCCTAGTGGATTGACCTGTCTGTTGACTGCTTGGATAGCTTCCTTCCCTTTCTCTCTCCTAGCTGCACAATATTTTTGCTGTATGTCATGCCATTTGTTGACCCCCTTACTCCACAGCCACACAGTATTATTTCCCCCTTTATGCCCTCTATCTACCACCACATTATGTTCCTCGCAGAACCCTGTCACATTGGGGCACATTTACTTACCCGGTCCTGTGCCAATCCAGCGGCGCGTTCTCCGTTGAACATTCGGGTCTTCCGGCGATTCAATAAGGTAGTGCACCCGATGTCCACCAGGAGTTCACCGTCCTATCTTGGGTGCAGGTAAGCAAGTGTCAAGCGACACATTTTTTTTAAAAAATTCAGCGTTTTTTCCAAATCTGTCGGGTTTTCCGACGGCTACACCCCCCGATTTCCATTGCATGCATGCCTGCGCTTATGCGCCACAATCCGTTCGTGTGCACCAAAAATCTGGGGCAATTTAGGAAAAGACGGCGCAAATCGGTAATATTCAGGAAACCCGATGAAAAATAGTGATTCGGGACCTTAGTAAATGACCCCCATTGTGTTCCCCTTCGCATTGTGCTTTTGCCAGATTCCTTTCACATTGTGGCAACCTGGCTCCCCACATATTTTGCCCAAGAACTTCCCCTCATGTTATGCCCCCAGCAGCTACCCCTTATGTTATGGCCCCAGCCACGCCCCTAATATTATTCACCCCAGCAGCTACTGCTTGTATTATGCACCCCAACAGCCTCTTCCCCCTCATACTATGCCTCTCCAAGCAGTTTACCCTCATTTTATTTCCTCTCCTGCAACCCTCTCTCATATCATGCCACCCAGCAGCTCCTCCTCATATTATGCCTCTCCTAGCAGCTTCCCCTCATATTATTTTCTCCCTGTAGCCCTCTATCATATCATGCCACCCAGCATCTCCCCCTCATGTTATGCCCCCAGCAGCTCCTCCTCATATTATGCCTCTTCCAGCAGCTTCCCCTCATATTATTACCTCCCCTGGTAGCCCTCCCTCATATTATGCCTCCCAGCAGATCCCCCTCATATCATGCCCCCAGAAGCTCCAACTCATGGTATACCCCTAGAAGCTCGTACAGCTCATGCTGTACAGTCTAATGGACTTTTGAAAGACTACAAATTGACTTTACATTCATGCACAGTATCAGTTTTTAGTATGTGTAATTTTATGTACAAATGCTTTGATAAAGAAAGATATTTTGCATCACATAGTGCTTTTGTGGATATCTGATTGTCCCCAGCAGATCCCCCTCATATTATACCCTCCCAGCAGCTCCCCTCATATATTGTACCACCAACGGCTCCCCTCATATTATTCCCCCAGGGGAGCTTCCCTTCATACTGTGCCTGCCAGCACCTCACACTCATACTGTATAATTCCCCTCTTAGCAGCTTCCCCTCATATGATACTCTCAGAAGATCTGACTCATATTATGCCATCCTAGCTGCACCCCCTCATATTATGACCCCTCAGCAGCTCATAATTAACTCTATCTGGGTTATACCTTCCAGTTCCTAGGAACCGTGCCAAAGCGCCCAAAATCTGGGCTCTGAAGGGCTGCATAATATAAAAACCTGTGAAGATACAGCACAAATGGTTTTTGGCAACAACCCTTAAGAGCCCTTCTGGCTCAAAAGCATAATTTTAAAAGTTGATTTTAGAAGAAAGGAGGCCATGAATAACAGAAATAATAAGATTACCACATTCACAGAGCCTGGATTTATGAGTTGGTGTCCCTGCTTTAGCATGTTTGATTCTGATGGTAGATTTCCCTTATTACCCCTTACCAACAATGGACGTAGTAGTACGCCATGGGCGGCTGTGACTTACCACTTGTCACGTATTGTACTACTACATCCAGCTTCTGTCACCGGCTCCAGAACAAAGGTTTCTACAATTATTTAGGCACTGAAAGTTACCTGAAATCTGAGCAGATTCCTCAAAAGTCTGATTTTGTGTTTTTTATGAAAATGTGAAAAATTGCACCTAAAGTTCTAAGCCTCATAAAATCCTACAAAAACGAGAGGACGCATAAAAAATCATGGCGACATAAAGAAAAAATTTGGTGAATGTTGGTTATCAAGTAAATTTGCTGTTATGACTTTATTGTACACATATTACAGCTTTACATATTATAGCCATTTATGACACTCACATTTTGCTGCAGGGTGTGGGGGGGGCACATCTTAATTGATGTATTAGATGTATTAAGTACCGTATATTCCGGCGTATAAGACGACTTTTGAAGACAGAAAAATCTTCTGTCTTCTCTGGGGTCGTCTTATACGCTGGTAATCGCGACCGCCCGCCGTGTATTCACGGGCGGCGGTCGGGTCGCGCTGCATGGAGAGGGCTCACAGACTGAGCCCTCTCCATAGCCGGTAAGTCTTTGCTGCATATTGCAGCAAAGGCTTACCGGTAACACCGGTAGCGCCGATCGCGGGTGTTTTCACAGCGTTGGCTGCTGGCAAAGCTGCCGGCAGCCTCAAAAAGATAGCGGCGCATGGTCTCCATGGTAGCCTCGGGTCTTCCGAAGACCCGAGGCTATTTCGTTTTAACCCCTTCATTACAATGTGCTGATAGCACATTGTAATGAATGAGGAAAATCCTCATATACTGCCATACTGTAGTATGGCAGTATATGGTAGGATCGATCAGACAACCTAGGGTTAAAGTACCCTAGGGAGTCTGAAAAATAGTATAAATAAAAATTAAAAAAAGTTAAAAAAAAAAAAATTATAATAAAAAACCCTAAAATTTCAAATCACCCCCCTTTCCCTAGAACTGACATAAATATAAATAAACAGTAAAAATCATAAATAAATCAGGTATCGACGCGTCCGAAAATGCCCAATCTATCAAAATATGATAACGGTTTTTCAATGCGTTTAACCCCGTAACGGAAAATAGCGCCCAAAGTCGAAAATGGCACTTTTTTGCCATTTTGAAAAATATAAAAATATCTAGAAAAAGTGATCAAAAGGTTGTGCAGTCCTAAAAATGATATCATTGAAAATATTATCAAATTTCGCAAAAAATGACACCACCCACAGCTCCGTACACCAAAGTATAAAAAAGTTATTAGCGCCAGAAGTTGGCAAAATCAAAAAATAATTTTTGTACAGGAGGTTTTCATTTTTGTAAATGTATGAAAACATTATAAAACCTATGCAAATTTGGTATCCCCGTAATCGTACCGACCCAAAGAATAAAATAGACCTGTGATTTGAGGCGCTCAGTGAAAGACGTAATATCCAAGCCCACAAGAAAATGGCGCAAATGCTTTTTTTCACCATTTTCATTGCATTTGGAATTTTTTTCCCGCATGGCATGGCATGGCATATTTAATAAAATAAAAATTTAAGGTACAGTATGGTAACATTTACAGTAAAATGGACGATGGTAATGTTGTTGTGGTATACCTTATGTTTATGAGCGACAGTTTTCCTGCTATATACCTGCATGTCATAAGAATTTAAATTAAAAAAAGGACCATGTTAAATTCAAATCTGTTTTTTTAAAAATTTTTACCGGTGTTTTGTATGCGTTGGAAAAGAGGTAGTCTTATACGGCGAATCTACCATAAACTCTATATTTTAAACAGGAAAGTAGGGGGGTCGTCTTATACACCAGGTCATCTTATACGCCGGAATATACGGTACCTCAGACAGCCTTTGGTTTTCCCACAAACAAAAGTTGGATTCTATCCACAGGATAGGGCCTAACTTGCTGATTAGTGGGGGTCTCAGTGCTAAGACCCCCACAGATCACCAAAACAAGGGTTCAGATGGGGTCCCAAATAGCTCCATCAGATCCCTGTCGCTCTGTCAGACTAATGGAGCAGATGGCCGTGCATGACTGTTCTGCTCCACTAATCTCTAATGAGCTGACGGAAATTGCTGTGCACTGCGATTTGCCGAGCACTGCCATTAGTCTGACCGAGCATGGGACCCCATCGGACACCTCATTTTCGTAATCTGTGGGGGTCTCAGCACGGAGACCCCTATTTATCAGCAAGTTGGTGGGAAAACCCCTTTAATCTGGCCCTGCTACATGCACTTGTATTGGTTATACTATAAAACAGTTGGGCCAATCAATTAAGGGAAACTTTGATTAGTCACAAATCCGAAGTTTACGGTGATTCGTGGCAACAAAGTTTTTTTCTCCCCCTTTGTTAGCAAAATGGGTGCTAGCACAAAGTGTTACATGGGGCAGAGAACTCTGGGAAGAAGAAAGGAACACCTTTCTGCACATGTGCAGAAATGAAAACCAATGAGCGACCGGCAGGCTTATGTGATGTCACAGCCCTATAAAAATAGGCAGCCATTGCAAATCTCCTCTTTTCATACTGCATGTGCTGTCTCTAGCGTCTATCTGCTTGTGCTCAGTAGCTGCTGGAGTGATTTTTTTTCTCAAAGTCCAGGGTGTCCGTTCTTGTGCTTCTGTATACCCCACATTTCAAGTGTTTTTCTGTTGATAAAGTAGATATCAAAAAATCTGTGTTAAATCAACATAGTTGATCGTACTTGGGTGCCGGGTGAAGCCAGGGCTTTATCATCATCTTCAGGAGAAGAGGGTGTCAGCTTGCACGTCAGGCAGCGAAGCAGACAGCAAGTCGCTGCTGTGGCCATGAATCAACAGGATGGCAGCAGTGCGAGGATGGGAGCCAAACGGCTGTGGGGTACAAGACCCGCTTCCCAGGTCCAAGTAAACAGTGGCACCAGAGCTCAGCGAGGCAGCAGTGTTAAGTCACTCAGTGTAGAGTGGTAAAATCACCTTCTCGGCATTGTGGCAGTTTTTTGTTAAGACACCAGAGGAGACCAGCGTGTGTATATGTAGAATCGGCGGGCAGAAAGTGAAGCGTGGCCAGGGACATAACATTGGCACCATGACCCTGCGTCAACACATGCAGCGGCCTGGGAGTAACGTGTCTCAGATGTGGTGGTCCATAATGCCGCAGCAACAGCAGCACCTAGATGTGTCTTTCACATCATCTCCCGGACCAGATGCTCCTGCTCCTCGCTACACATGGCAGCAGCAGTCGTTGCATGAGGCAATTACTAAGAGATAACTGTATGTATCCAGCCATGCTAAGGTACAGAAGGTGACTGTACTCCTGTCCAAGTTGTTGGTACTGCAGTCCTTCCCTTTCCAAGTTGTGGACTCTGCACCCTTCAGAGAACTAATGGGTTGTGCCAAACCAAGGTGGAGAGTTCCAAGCTGAAATTTATTTTCCAAAAAGGAGGTGCAAGCCCACAGTGTCACACAGTTCTACACCTGGTTTGCCTGGGCGAACAAAGTCACATAGGGGAGGAGCTGCTCCACGTCATGCAAGAAGAAATCAATGTGTGGCTTTCTCCACAACAACTGCAAATCGTAACTATGGTGACAGACAATGGGGGGAACATGGTGTCCATGGTGCACCGAGGAGGGATGGTCCATACACCCTGCATGGCGCACGTGTCCAATCTGGTTATCAAAAGGTTCCTCAAGTCTTCAACCCATCTGCAAGACATTCTAAAAATGGGCAGGAATATGTACATGTAATTCATCCATTCTTACAAAGCCAAGCACGCCCTCCTCGAGTTGCAGTGGCAGAACAGCCTCCCCCCAACATAGGCTGATATGCGATGTTTCCACTGGTTGGAATTCATGCCTTCATATGTCAGACCGCCTGTATGTACAGAGAAAAGCCATTAATGATTTTCTGATGATGCAAGCGGAACGGAGTACTCCCCTGTGTAACTTTGATGTCCTAACTTTGACCTGTCATTTGCTCAGGCCCTTTGAAGAGGCCACGTTATTTGCCAGGACTGCGGGATGAATAACGTCATTCCACTGCTTAATGTCCTGGAACAGATGCTGCAAAATCTGTCTGGTCAGGGCACTGGAGAAGTGTCGACTACATCTCTTGACCACGTGAGTCCAGTGGGAGCTGTACTAGAGGAAGAGGAGGACAATATCGAGCACAAACAGTGTCTGGTGAAATCAGTGGTTTTTATACTCAGGTGACAGCGTAGGAGCAGGAGCATCCGGAGGAGGTGGAAGATGAGGCAGATGACCCAGAAGGACCGTGGCAGCATACAGTGGAGATGGAGGCCAGGAGTCCCTTGCACAGATGGCCCACAGCATGCTGCTTTGCCTAACTAGTGACAGCCGAATAGTCAACATCCGGCATAGGGATGAGTTTTGGCTCTCCACCCTCTTGGACGCTTGCTACCGGTCCAAAATGGGTGCCTTTTTTCCAGCTGCCAAGAGGGAGCAACAAGTGGAGCACTATAGAGAGATACTGTGCAGACAGTTGGCCGCTACCTATGTGCGCTATGGTTCATCCTCTGTCAGGTCTGACCAGGGGATTCCTGGCAGTCATCGCTTAAGTACTACTGCCACGGCTGCTGTGGGGAGATGGGGGGGGTAGTAGCAGTAGCAGCTCCATCAGCAGCAGCTTAAGTCTGGAGTCCTTAATGAGCAGCTTCCTTCACCTGCCTAGTGAGGAGGGTAGCCGCCACCAGCAGCAGTAGGACATGGGGCAGACCCTGCCCCAGCAGGTGGTGGTCTACTTGGACAGCACTTTACTAGGTAGAGGATCCCCTGGACTACTGGGCAACCAAACTTGATGTGTGGCTGCAACTTGAGTAGTTTGCAGTAGAGAAGCTGTCCTGCCCGGCCAGTAGTGTGGCATCAGAGCAGGTGTTCAGTGCAGCGGGAGCCATCGTTACCCCAAGGAGAACCCACTTGTCCATCCGTAATGTGGAGAGACTGACCTTTGTCAAGATGAATCAGGTGTGGATAGGCCAGGATTTCAACACACCAATGCATTATGCATCAGAGTAGATCAGCCATGACACCTCCCCCAAACATTGAGAAATGAGTCAGCGATTCTAACTACCTGCTTCAACCACTATTCTGATGCTGCCACCCGCCTGATGCTACACATATGTTGCCAGCAGCTCCATCTGCCTCCCACCATCTTTACCAGTTACTGGAAATGTCACCCAGCTCCACACTCTGTTATTGTACCACTTTCTGACCTCCTGCTTCTGCTGCTGCCTGCACCTCCACACTGTCATTGTGCCACTATGTGGCCTTCCATGTTCCTGCCAGCTCCAGAATTTGTCATTGTGCCTCTATGCGGCCTACTCATGCTGCTGCCAACTGACTGCTGTCTCCCTGGAACAACCTGTGATTTCCATAATGTTTTCACCCTCCACCACTCTATGATGTTGCCACTATGTTTGGTTTTCCCTTTCATTTCATCAGAAAGAAAAGCCTCAGGATTGATAGCCAAAAGCAGGAGTGGATACAGAACACAGAGGAAATGCAAATTTCCCATTTACTGGTCATCTTTGTTTTGAATTAACTCCTGTTTGTTTTTGGCTTTAGCAACACTGATGGAATTAGCTGATGCCAGTGTAAAAAGAGTGCACTCTATGATGTTATAGTGGGATCTTGACCCTCAGCTCAGTTCTTTCTAACTGGCACAGATTTTACCTTGTCTACCTTTATTGTTTGAAGACCAAACCACGCTCCCTATGCATATTTGAGCATGGCACAAAGTTTTACAACACCCTACAGGCTCTCTGTAGCCAGACAATACCTGTTTTTTAACGTGATTTTGACATGATTCAATTTGGGTCGAATCAAATTTTTTCAGAAAATTCAGCAAACCTGGTCGAATTGAAGTTTTGAGAAATTTGCCCATCTTTATACTATTGTGTATGCTCCCTGTATGTTGTACCTTTCTAAATGTGTTTGTCCTGGTTGTATATTTATATATTAGCTTGTGCTAGAAGTACCTGTATATATGCACTCATCCTGGTTTTGCTATTATAAATGCACTTTCTCTTGTGTTATATATATGGCACTAAGCCTGGTTGTACGGGTATATGTGCACACTGCCTGGATATACCCTTTTATACCCATTATGCATGCACTTCCCCTGCTTGTATGTATATTATAGAAGCTTTTAATTGTGCTACACTCCAGCCAATGCATAGGCAAGGTGGTAGTTGCCAATAGCACCCTCTCCATGTCAGGATCTGGTGAGCCTGCGCAACTCAACCAGGAGATAATGCTAGGAGAACTTAGTGTAACTTAGTGTAACGGCAGCTGCAGATACTGCTTGGCAATAGTTAACTGGTGTATGTAGTTATCCAATGATGTGTCTATTATGCAAGCTGGAAGGTGATTGGAGAGGTGCTACCACCTGACCAGGAGTGTATATAAACCCCTGCTGGGTCAGAACACATGGTCAGAGGGAGAGACTCCATCTTGGAGTCAGACTGCATAGTCAAGAGAAAGCCAGAGTGAGCGGCGCACCTTCAGTGCACCTTTACTGCCATTATTGCCAGGAAATTCTACTGCCTCTACTGCCTGGTACACAGGGCAAGTCTGGAGACTTGAGCCCAGAACTGCAGCGTCCACCTCTTGGGCTCAGTTCCATTAGAACCAACCCAGCCTGCATCTACTATCATGCTTCGTGCACCTTTCCTGAAGACCAGCTCTCTATGACCTTTCCAGCTTTAGGAAACTTCTGTTACCCATTTTGGCCATTGCCTGCGATTCAATAAAGAACTGTAAGTTGATTTGCACAACATTGCCTCCGTCTGATCCCTGATCCCAGCTTTCCACCACAGGCTTTCCCATCCATCACCTAGGGACTCATCCTACAGACACCTCAAGGGTTGCCCCAGGGAGAAACCACTGCATCATCCTCTCCCTCCATAATTCCATGCCACAATAGCCTGCCACTCCGTTATTCTGGGCCTCCAGGCCCCAAGAAAAGGCTAGGCCCCAGTGGGGGATGTTGCAATTGCTTTTGGGGCACTGTACATATTTTGATTAAAGGGTAGTAGCTGTATACAGTCATGGCCATAAGTTTTGAGAATGACACAACTATTATATTTTCAGATGATGTGTTGCCCTCTGGTTTTTATGTGTGTTTGTCAGATGTTTTTATCACATACAGAAATAAGAGTGCAATCATATTGTGAGTAACAAAAGCTTTTATTGACAGTTAGAATGAGTTAATGCAGTAAGTCAATATTTGCAGTGTTGACCCTTCTTCTTCAGTACCTCTGCAATTCTCCCGTACATGCTCTCAATCAACTTCCTGACCAAATCCTGACTGATAGCAGTCCATTCTTGCACAATCAATGCTTGCATTTTGTCACAATTTGTTGGTTTTTGTTTGTTCACCCGTCTCTTGATGATTGACCACAAGTTCTCAATGGGATTAAGATCCGGGGAGTTTCCAGGCCATGGACCCAAAATCTCTATGTTCTGTAACCTGAGCCATTTAGTTATCAACTTTTCTTTATGGCATGGTGCTCCATCATGCTGGAAAAGGCATTGTTGAGCACCAAACTGCTCTTGGACGGTTGGGAGAAGTTGCTCTTGGAGGACATTCTGGTACCATTCTTTATTCATGGATGTGTTTTTTTAGGCAAGACTGTGAGAGAGCCAATTCCCTTGGCTGAGAAGCAACCTCACACATGAATGGTTGCAGGATGCTTTACAGTTGGCATGAGACAAGACTAGTGGTATCGCTCACCTTGTCTTCTCCGAACAAGCTGTTTTCCAGATGTTCCAAACAATTGGAAAGGGGATTCATCAGAGAAAATGGCTTTACCCCTGTCCTCAGCAGTCCACTCCCTGTACCTTTTGCAGAATATCAGTCTGTCCCTGATGTTTTTTCTGGAGAGAAGTGGCTTCTTTGCTGCCCTCCTTATCTAAAGGCCTTGCTCCAAGAGTCTCTGCCTCACAGTGCGTGCAGATGTACTCACACCTGCTTGCTGCCATTCCTGAGCAAGCTCTGGCACTTGCTGGTCCTTCTTGGACCCTGGAGCCTTTTTGGCAACAATGAAACCTCTTTCCTTGAATTCCATGATGATGCGATAGATTGTTGACTGAGCTGCAATCTTTCTAGCTGCAATATTCTTCCCTGTCAGGCCAGTTTTGTGCAGTGCAATGATGACTTCACATGTTTCTTTAGAGATAACCATGGTTAACAGAAGAGAAACAATGATGCCAAGCACCAGCCTCCTTTTAAAGTGTCCAGTGGTGTGATTCTTACTTAATCATGACAGATTGATCTCCAGCCCTGTCCTCATCAACACCCACACCTGTGTTAATGAAGCAATCACTGAAACGATGTTAGCCTCTCCTTCTAAGGCAGGCCTGCAATGAAGTTAAAATGTGTTTTGGGGAAAAAAGTTAATTTTCTAGGCAAATATTGACTTTGCAATTAATTGCTGTTAAGCTGCTCACTCTTTATAAGATTCTGGAGTATATGCAAATTGCCGTTATAAAACCTGATTCAGTAGACTTTGTAAAAATTAACATTTGTATCATTCTCAAAACTTTTCGCCATCACTGTATACTAAAATTTATTTGTGGGAAGCACATTTAAATAACAAAGGGATGCATTGCATATAATTTAATTCACTCAGAAGCACTGTACTAATATAATATATATCATTTGGGGCATACATGATATTATTAACTTTGGGTGGCATTGTATATATTTCATTGACTTCATGCGGGGAGGGGCACTTTTTTGAGATCTGCCTTGTTAAGTAAATTTCCAAGAATTTTGATATATATGTTACAGCATCCAAGAGAAAGTTCTTACTATCTCATCACCATTTTCTCACAACATACGAAATACAAACAATGTATAACCTGTAATTGTGAACTGTGTCATATAAACTGCAAATTGGATGTTATCTGTTTTACTCTAATTCAATAAAGCAAGAATGATAAAGAAACTGCCCTGACTATCCCTAATGCTGGTGCTACATGAGCCGCCGATGTTTTGCGTTAATTTAATGCAAAATACCGGCCGCTCGTTCCCGATCGCAAGCATTTCCATAGAAACGCCCATGCGATCGGGCCACGGCCCGCGCCGGTGGGTTCGGCTTTGTCTACATTTGCGTTTTCAAACGCAGACAAAGCGGTCTGTGTGGCACCAGCCTTAGGTGGGCTGCACACCCACATGTTCAGCACATGGTAGTGGACCTGAATGTTGGTTCGCTCCCACGAACTAAACGCATTGCACGGGATGAGTGTTCTTGCATCCTGCAGAAATACAATGCATAGACTCCTGGACGATACTGTAACAGTTTTTACTATGCCAATAGACAGGGCATCCTGTGTTATGTGTTCAGTCCATGGGATTGTCCAATTCAATTCCACACGCTGAACACGTTCCTCGGCAGCCAGACGTATCCATGTAACTATATTAGAACTTATTTCACGCACTTGAGGTAGTTGAATTAAGAAATGTTTGTTGTTAATGAAATTGCCTCTGCAGGTTTACATGTTCCATTATCTACTTCTCTCAACAGGTATACTTTTAAGAGAGGTGTTTATGAGCGGCCATCCATATTTTGTATGTCGGTGAAGATAAATGTCAGTTTTGGTTATTATAGCTAAGTGAAGAAAATGTAATTTAATATGTAAATTGAGACTGGGGTTCTTCAGAGAGTAAGCCTCATTTTTTAGACTCCCTTCCCCCAAGTACCACTTAAGCCTAGTTAATGGCCTTAAATACCAGAATGTTAAATACCAGCTTTCGGTTCATGCTCATGCTATTCTGGATGGATAGTAACATTTATTGCAAATAAATCTATTGGAGAAAATACCATTTTAAACCTTCTTTTAGCAACACAACAAAACCTTTTAAAAATACTTCCAGCTCTGTCCTTTCAAATAAACATCCCCTGAACACAATAAAGCAAGCAGAGGCTTGTCTGGAGATTATGAGTCTTGTGCTTATCCTGTATGCAGGATTCTGTGGGAGAGCGATCGGGGGTTAATTAGCCAACCCTGTGCGTAAAATAGGACAGTGAAAATTCAGTTTCATAAAAATTAAACAAAACAGAGCATTTGCAATGTATCATCAGCAACCACTAGAATATTCTTCTGTTTCTGGCACAAGATCATTCATCAAGAACCACCTACAAAGCAGGGACTTGCTGACTATTAGGGAAAAATGAAAGGCATACACAAATACACAAAGGGGCACATTTACTTACCTGGTCCGTTCGCGATCCAGCGGCGCATTCTCTGCGCTGGATTCAGGTCCGGCCGGGATTCATCAATGCAGTTCCTCCGTCGTCCACCAGGTGGCGCTGCTGCGCTGAAGTCCGCTGGAATGCCTCGAAATACACCGGCCTACCCAGGATGAAGGTGAGTGAAATTTTCGCGACGCAATTTTTTTTTTAAATGCGGCGGTTTTTCCGAATACGTCGGGTTTTCGTTCGGCCACGCCCCCCGATTTCCGTCGCGCGCATGCCGGCGCCGATGCGCCAAATTCCGATCGCGTGCGCCAAAAACCCGGGGCAATTCAGGTACAATCGGCGCAAAACGGAAATATTCGGGTAACACGTCGGGAAAACGCGAATCGGGCCCTTAGTAAATGAGCCCCAAAGTGTTTGTGGCATCAATGAGATCACCCACACTGCTGCTCAGTCCAGTCTTTTCAGCAAGGATCCATCAATCATACAAACTCTACCCTGCATTTCCACCTTAAAGAGGACCTGTGACCCATAGCAAAAGAAAAGTAAGCCATAAAGTAAGCAACTCCTAGCGCATCTTCGATGCAGCAGTGTTACCCTGCTAGCGTTATTGTAACCCTACGATAACGCTAGCAAACACTGCTGCGAAGTACAATAGAAACGCAGGAGTACGCTCAAAGGTATGCTTCATAGACCTGCCCCCTCATGAATACACCAGAGCATTTTGAGCGCGGTCCAGCGTTTCTATTGTACTTCGCAGAAGTGTTTGCTAGCGTGATCAGAGGGTTTCGATAGCGCTAGCAGAGTAACACTGCTGCATCAAATATAGGGCTAGGAGTTGCTTAATTTTATGGGTGACAGATCCTCTTTAATATATTCAACCCAATTTTTGTGTTTGGGTTTGATTTACTTGTGTTTGGATTGTTTTTACTATCTTTTTAATTTTGCTATTTAGAATACCATATAGTGGATGTGCTGGAATTAACAAAAATAAACTGCAGATGCTCCATTTTCTGACAGGCTTTTTTTTTACATCTTACACTGTGCACCTAAAACAAAACTTATTTTATAAATTTGTTATGTCTTAATAACTTAAACCAGCTCCTAATCAGGAAATTTTCAATTTTCATGTTTACGTTTTAATTCCCATCTTTCCACAAGGCAATTTTTATATTTTTCAGTTATAGTT
This sequence comes from Engystomops pustulosus, assembly GCF_040894005.1. Taxonomy (NCBI): domain Eukaryota; kingdom Metazoa; phylum Chordata; class Amphibia; order Anura; family Leptodactylidae; genus Engystomops; species Engystomops pustulosus. The sequence continues at coordinate 114,338,973 of NC_092416.1, read as the reverse complement.
ATATATCAGGGCTTGTTATCTGTGGGACAAATTGTGAACTCTTGTGGTATCATTTTATATTTTGTTCAGTTTACAGGGAAGTTGGGACAAAATTTCAGACATGGTCGATTTGGAATTTGTTTTACATCTTTTCCTATGCAACCTAAATGACACAACCCTTTATTTATATGTTTTAATGCAAAAAAAGTTAATGTTTTGTCCACATTGTAATGACAATAACTTTTTTCATACTTTAGTGGAAGGCTACATTCACACAACATTGTGCCTGTTGTACTGTAGCAGCGTCACCCCCGCCCATCTCCATAGCGATGTATGGTGCACAATGCCTTATTATGGGGAAAGATAGGACATGGCTACATAAAAACACCTTACCGCTCCCATGCGGCGATGTGCGCCCATTGCCATTATGGAGCAGGTATATACCGAGTATATATACGTCGACCGTATATACGGCCGTGTGAATGTAGCCTAAGGTATAATTTTTTGTCAAACGAGCGAATACTTTCCGTGCTGACATTTTGGGCACTGTATGACCAAAAAATGTTTATAATTTTACTTGTTTTAAGTGTTCTAGGGAAAAAGGGGTGATTTGAATTTTTATATTTTTTAAAACTTCCTTAGATTTTTTTCACTATTATTTTAGGCCCCAAAGGGTACTTAAACCATTTCACAACCACTTAAATATATATGTGGGACAGTTGTGAAGAGTACTATGGAGAGGACTCGGTTCGTGATCTCTCTCCTGTTACAAGGCCGATACCTGCCAGTAGCTGTAGCTGAAATGCTGTACCATGTTGGGTGAATAAATCCACATTTATCTTCTGGAGCGCTGCCTCCCTGTGTATGCTTTGAAGCCTGCACCCTAATTGGGACCCTGATTCCTTGTATCCTTATTCTCCACCATGTGTTGCCATTTTCCTTTTGATATACAGTATATATACTGTATATATTGCCATCATGGCAACTAATTAGCGCAGCCCATAAGGGGGTTAAAAGTGATTCTCTAAAACAACCTAGATGCCTCTGTCAGAGGCTATCATGATCTTTCATCGCTTGCATTGCTTTGTCTTTGTAAAAGGAAGTGTCCATTCATGTACATAGGTATTTGGGTGTATGTATATGTGTATATATACACTCACCGGCCACTTTATTAGGTACACCATGCTAGTAACGGGTTGGACCCCCTTTTGCCTTCAGAACTGCCTCAATTCTTCGTGGCATAGATTTAACAACGTACTGGAAGCATTCCTCAGAGATTTTGGTCCATATTGACATAATGGCATCACACAGTTGCCGCAGATTTGTTGGCTGCACATCCATGATGCGAATCTCCCGTTCCACCACATCCCAAAGATGCTCTATTGGATTGAGATCTGGTGACTGTGGAGGCCATTTGAGTACAGTGAACTCATTGTCATGTTCAAGAAACCAGTCTGAGATGATTCCAGCTTTATGACATGGCGCATTATCCTGCTGAAAGTAGCCATCAGATGTTGGGTACATTGTGGTCATAAAGGGATGGACATGGTCAGCAACAGGCTGTGGCATTGCAACGATGCTCAATTGGTACCAAGGGGCCCAAAGAGTGCCAAGAAAATATTCCCCACACCATGACACCACCACCACCAGCCTGAACCGTTGATACAAGGCAGGATGGATCCATGCTTTCATGTTGTTGACGCCAAATTCTGACCCTACCATCCGAATGTCGCAGCAAAAATCGAGACTCATCAGACCAGGCAACGTTTTTCCAATCTTCTACTGTCCAATTTCGATGAGCTTGTGCAAATTGTAGCCTCAGTTTCCTGTTCTTAGCTGAAAGGAGTGGCACCCGGTGGGGTCTTCTGCTGCTGTAGCCCATCTTCCTCAAAGTTCGACGTACTGTGCGTTCAGAGATGCTCTTCTGCCTACCTTGGTTGTAACGGGTGGCGATTTGAGTCACTGTTGCCTTTCTATCAGCTCGAACCAGACTGCCCATTCTCCTCTGACCTCTGGCATCAACAAGGCATTTCCGCCCACAGAACTGCCGCTCACTGGATGTTTTTTTCTTTTTCGGACCATTCTCTGTAAACCGTAGAGATGGTTGTGCGTGAAAATCCCAGTAGATCAGCAGTTTCTGAAATACTCAGACCAGCCCTTCTGACACCAACAACCATGCCACGTTCAAAGGCACTCAAATCACCTTTCTTCCCCATACTGATGCTCGGTTTGAACTGCAGGAGATTGTCTTGACCATGTCTACATGCCTAAATGCACTGAGTCGCCGCCATGTGATTGGCTGATTAGAAAGTGTTAACGAGCAGTTGGACAGGTGTACCTAATAAAGTGGCCGGTGAGTGTATATATATATATATATATATATATATATATATATATATATATATATATAATGTCCCTCTGTCATATTCCATTCCCCGGGAATGCTTTCTTACTCAGAATGTGGTAAGGGCAATCTCACATATCTGTATCTTTGGACAGCAGGATGTCAACCCCCTTTTACTATGGGAATGTCATTCAAACTCTCCAGGGACAGTTATCTAGAGATGCTTCACACCTCTATGCCAGGATGGAAATCCGGGATTTCCATCCTACCTGATGGGGGCTGGATGGGTGACTAAATACACATCCTGTATTGGATATACAGGATAGGAAGGGTTATACATCTGTTGTCCACCATCTTGGGGGGAAGGGACAGAGGAGAGACTTATAAGGGGATGATAGTGGAGGATAGGAGAAGAAATCTTCCCTGGAGACCAATTAGGAAAGGAGAAGGAATCTGCCATCACCACCAGCTAAGAGGATCACTACAGAGAAGACACTATAGCACCTTCCCGGATTTGGCTGAGTACCTGTATCTCTGTACCCCTGCTTCCCTGTTTACCTATACATCTATTAACCTATATCTGTACCCCTGCTTCCCTGTTTACCTATCCATCTATTAACCTATCTCTATACCCCTGCTTCCCTGTTAATCTCCATGTCCCCTTTCGTTCTCTGTAATAATAGGGATAGTTAGGTGTAAGGATTATTACATGTGTGTATGTGTGTGTTTATATGCATTGTTGTGGGTTGGATTCTGTGGGTTTGTGGGTATTGTGATTAACATTGTATACTTCTAGTGTGTTAAGAAACATTATTAGTATTAACCCTGAGTGTGGTAAATTATAGTGTACAATACAGAGACTAGAAACAGAAGATATAGAATATAGTAAACAGTACAACAAGGAAGGTAGTGATATTAATCGTTAAATTGCATAATAATTTATAAAACTACCAGCTTCCCATAACAGTCTTTGTAAGGGAGTCTGTCTCCGGGAATGTTAATTTCGCTGGTGACAGGTCCAAATAGACTCTGCAATCAATACAGAAGATATGGTTCAGCTCACCTGCCTGGTTAGTGCAGTCCTGGTAGTAGCCAATATATGGAAAGCTGTGTGGGAACAGCAACAGTCAGGGAGAAATCTGAAAAGTAATCCAGAATCCAGGCAAAAAGTGAAAGTATAAAATCCGGCACTTTATTGAAACATACTAAAAAACATACTACTCAGAAGTCACATAATCTGACTCGTTTCGGACCGTACATGGTCCTTAGTCGTAGCCTAAATCTAGTGACATAAATAATGCATGTTATATACAAAAAGAAAGTGAACTTCATTGGACGTAACTTAAGTGAGTACCACCCACATTGGTTTGCAATGCTTTATGGGATATTAGCCAAAATAAGAGAATGCACAGGTGCTCACATCTTAGAAAAGAGCGCACCTAATGTGAATACTGTACGTACCAACATGCTTGGAGTAGCAAAATCAACAGTCGGGTACATTCTGAGAAAAAAGGAATTGACTGGTGAGCTTGGGAACTCAAAAATTCCTGGGCGTCCACGGATGACAACAGGGGTGGATGATCGCCGCATACTTTCTTTGGTGAAGAAGAACCCGTTCACAACATCAACTGAAGTCCAGAACACTCTCAGTGAATTAGGTGTATCTGTCTCTAAGTCAACAGTAAAGAGAAGACTCCATGAAAGTAAATACAAAGGGTTCACATCTAGATGCAAACCATTCATCAATTCCAAAAATAGACAGGCCAGAGTTAAATTTGCCGAAAAACACCTCAAGAAGCCAGCTCAGTTCTGGAAAAGTATTCTATGGACAGATGAGATCAACCTGTACCAGAATGATGCGAAGAAAAAAAGTTTGGAGAAGAAAGGGAACGGCACATGATCCAAGGCACACCACATCCTCTGTAAAACATGGTGGAGGCAACGTGATGGCATGGGCATGCATGGCTTTCAATGGCACTGGGTCATTTGTATTTATTGATGACATAAGCAGAAAAGCGCCGAAGCCTGTTCTGGTCTAGAGGTTAAAAAGTGTTAAAACCGCAATACCGCGGTTTATAACACTAACGAAAGTAAGTACCGGCACCAGCTCACCCTGAGCTGGTGCCCGGTACTTACAGCTTACACCGACCATTCTAAATGGTAGGTTTCCTTTAAGACGGAAAGACCCACAAACAAGCAAAACCTGAAGGCTGCGGCTGTAAAGGCCTGGCAAAGCATTAAGAAGGAGGAAACCCAGCGTTTGGTGATGTCCATGGGTTCCAGACTTAAGGCAGTGATTGCCTCCAAAGGATTCGCAACAAAATATTGAAAATAAAAATATTTTGTTTGGGTTATGTTTATTTGTCCAAATACTTTTGAGCTCCTAAAATGTGGAGTGTTTGTAAAGAAATGTGGACAATTCCTACATTTTCTATCAGATATTTTTGTTCAACCCTTCAAATTAAACGTTACAATCTGCACTTGAATTCTGTTGTAGAGGTTTCATTTCAAATCCAATGTGGTGGCATGCAGAGCCCAACTCGCGAAAATTGTGTTACTGCCAAATATTTCTGGCCCTAAGTGTATACTAGAGAGCCTCAAATTTGGCACATAAAGCCTTGTTCACCTATGCACCTATCCTTAACTCTAAATTTTACTCTTAGCCTTGGCACTCAACCCAATCCTCACTGCCACCACTCCCAAAAATAATATAAATGAGTAGGCAAACAGGTGCCTGTCCCTCAACAAATTAGAAACTCATATTACAGATTAAAAATTATGCAATTGTCTATACAATTACTACAAATGGAACTTGAGAATGCTATCTCTTCAGAAACTCAGGTTCTTTAAGACTACGAGCAGAGACTTATTAAGTTAAAATGTAATAAACAAAATGCAGTGCACACATAAAAACATACAATTATCATATAATGGGTTACGAAACAATATACATAAGATACATACACAAATAGTTACAAAAGTAAAAGGGAATTAAAAAATAACCTTATTACGGAAATAGCAGACTTATCCGGCAGGAGGACTGGACCAACCTGTCCAATGAATGACTCCTACAAAAGACTGAGAAAGAGTAGGTGCATGCTCTTTTTGAAATCTCTACCTAATCTTGCCCCCTATGTGATTTGAAAGGGGCGTGGCTACAACTGTATCAAGGTGTGTGTTTGGGAGCATATTTCCTAGTAATGTCATATCTTTTTCCAGGGGTCTCCTAGGGAGAAGATATTACATGCACATTCCCCAGCATGAATTTACAAATCCAACAATACCAAACCCCATTATGAAATGTTGGACCAATTGTCCTATACCTCCAAAATCCTTGGTGCTCAACACTCCAAAGGACCCTGATCGTAGATTCATTGACAATGAGTTGAAATGTACATTTTTAAATTGAAATGACCATAATTTATTTTCCTAGTGTGTGACAGTCGCCATAAGTCCTTATCTCAGAAATTTAGAATAATTAATCCAAAACACCTACAAAGGCTTCCTGAACATTATAAAAGTCCCTTAGATTGGTTCAGTAACTGACACAATCAAGACTGATGACTTAAAAGGGTATTCCAGGAATAAGCATAATTCATATACAAATGGGTACTCAAAATATAAGCTAATGTGTAATTAGTTGTTATTTAAAATTTTGCTCCCCATAGCAGAAAATGCTGATGATATAGACTGTAATGAAGAATTAAAATGCTACTGGCCCTTTATTCAGTCCGTTAATTTCCTTCGCGCGGTCCGTTGCGGAGCAGACACAGGACAGAAGATGGTCATATGTCCACATCACATGTCCTGCACCTGCCTGGGCAGGTCATATGATCACCTCTACGTTTGGCTGTAGTCGGTGGGTTGAAGTGCATCCAGTATGGCCAGTGTTGTGGTGATGTGCAGTGATGGCAGTTACACATCATTACTATGGTAACACAGCAAGAAAGCCTGTTATATCATCACTGGGAGCCGGGCATAAGAGGTAGGAGGAGTTACTGAGAACTAAAGGATCATGGAACTTGTAGTTTCCTGTGGCGGCCATCTTAGTGATAACTCCACCTACTTTAGAGAGGCCAATCATTTTGTAAATCATAAAATCAAACTATTTAAGCTCCGTTTTGTTATTAATGACATTGAGTATTGTTGTATTCGTTTATTCATAGCATCATTGGTTTTTGTGTCATACGTTCATATTCCCGGAATACCCCTTTAACAGAGGTCCAGAAGTCAGTTATTGACACACTCCATAAGGAGGGTAAGCCACAAAAGGTCATTGATATAGAAGCTGGCTGTTCACTGAGTGCTGTATCAACTCATATTAATGGACTGTCGAGTGAAAGGAAAAAATGTGTTAGGACAAGGTACATAAGCAACTGGATTAACTCTGCCTTGATATGATTGTTAAGAAAAGGCCATTAAAAAATTTGGGAGAGATTCACAAGGAGTGGACTGCTTTTGGGGTCAGTCCTTCAAAAGCAACCACACAGAGACATATCCAGCACATGGGCTACAAGTGTAGCAAAAAAAGAGAAAGGATTGGAGCAGCACAGGGTTCAAGTTTTCAGAAGTGGCCAACCAAGCCACATTGCAAGTCACCTGAAAAGATTAGCAGCAAAGAAGCACTCCTTAAAAAGTATTCCTTTACTCCACCAAAATCCCTTTTTTTACTATGGTGGAATAAAGGAATACTTTTTAAGGAGTGCTGCTTCACTGCTATTCTTTTCTGTGCTACAAGTGTTGTATTCCATGTCAGAAATGTCTTATATGAGCCAAGGAGAAAAGGAACTGGACTATTGCTCAGTAGTCCAAGCTGTTATTTACAGATGAAAGTAAATTTTGTTTTTCATTAGGAAATCAAGTTCCCAGAGTCTGGAGGAAAACTGGAGAGGCACACGGTTGTCATGGGCACCTCCGCAATCCATGCCACTGATCACGGGTACACCAGTGCCCCCCGCACTACTTCCACTGTCGCGGCACCCCCCGCGATCCATGGCCCTACCTCTCCACGTTCCCGCTCCCGACCAGACTAGGCTCCGCGTCCCTGCTCATAAATTTACAGGGCCAGCGCTAAGATGTTTGGCGCTGGCCACTTCTGGGTCTCTATTTAATCCAGCGGCATTCATCATTCCCTGCCGGATCTTCAAGCCATTCCTCTGAATAAAAAGCCCTCCTGTGTGTCTCCAACGTTCCTTTTGTGTCTCCAGCGTTCCTGGGTGTTCCTGTGTGTTCCCGTGTATCCTGCATTCCAGTTCCTCCTCCTGTGGTACTGCTCCTGTGTTCCTGATGCGTTTTGCCAGTCTGTTCCTGTGTTCCTGATCTGTGTGCCAGCTCCTGTGTTCCTGATGTGATTCCTACTGTGAGTTCCTGTGCTGTTCTCCTGCTGTTACCCCAGGTATGGACTGTCTCCTGTATTGCTACCTTGGCTGCCACCACGGGCTAGTCACATCTGTGGAACGACCTGGTGGTACCCCGCCGCAGCAAGACCATCCCGCTTTGGCCAGAAGACTCGTCTGACCTCACCCCCATAGACAACTGGACCTTGGTTAATATAAAGGGGTGTAACTTGAGGGGGTGCAGAGGGTGCGGTCGCAACCGGGCACAAGAGGCTTTGGGGGCCCATAAGGTGTTACTTTCCCATATGAGGAGACTAGTATAATAAAACCATAGATGCAAAATGCATCAGTTCCACAGAATGTGCATTTTTTACTATACGTAAACAGAATGTTTGACAAAACAGTAGTATCCACTTTACACAATACCTATTTTGTGTGAAGTGTATATACAATGCTCAGCATCTATTCTCAATTACTTGTATAAGAATATATACTTTTGGAGCCTTATAGCCTGCAAATGTGGAACCAACTTGGCTAGCTATCTTGGCGATCTAATTAATAGGTTGTCATTGATTATGAATTTTCCCAGTATTAACTCCTACGGAGCGTATTTTACTTCTTTCTTTTAACTGGATATGGTTAGGACTAGTGTTATTGTCCTACACGTCAGGCACACCCGCTCATAAATGGCTAATAGTTTTTATATTTCTAGTGTTGATACAAAAAAATTGTCTCAGTGGATTTTATTAAAAGAATAAAACAACAAGTTTTAACATCAAAATTATATCCTCTTCATAAATAAAAACAGAGGCCATGTAGTTGATGAGACCAGTAAATTGTGCTTGAACACTTAAAGGGGTTATGCCACGAAACTAATTACTTCAAAATGCTCACAAAGAGGTTAAAATATTTCAAAAATCTATTCATAATGGTTACCTGGAATTATAAATACTTTTGTATTTGTTATTTTGATGCTTGTGCAGCATCTATTCTGTGTCACAGAAAAGCAGATGTGGGAGGGGCCTAGCCAGGCACATGCACGGCACTGACAGAGGCAGTTCAACCATAAGTCCTATAATGCTTTACAGGCGTCTCTCTTTCATAGGGTATGCTTCCACCTGATGTGTTAAAGTAGTCCCTACACTTACTACAGCTGATTCTGCTAAAGAAACGCCATGTCTCCTCCACCAAAGCCATGACACTGTTTCGTTCACCTTTCACCACTGCATATGTGAGATACATATAACAGCCAATAACAGCTAAGATAAACGTTTTTCAAACACATATAAAAAAAATTAAATATGAGCTAGGATTGGCTGCGAGGGGCAATATAGACAGCTTTTATAAATATTTTTTCTCATAAAATATAACATATATATAATATACTGAGGACTAACTTGTGATACATATATATTATATACACACACTATGGGGGGTGGGAATAAAGCAGAGGTGTTATTTGGAGCGCACAGTGAAAGTCGTAAAAACTGACCCCTCAAGAAAGTGAGGCAAATGCAAAAGTGGTGCATTTTTTTTTTTTGCTAATTTCACCACATTTGGAATTCTGGCAGTACACAGAAAAATAAGCCCTCACACCGATCTGTACACGGAAAAATTAAAAAGTTATGGATTTTTGAAGGTGGAGAGTGCCTGTGTCTGTATAATGATACCAAACGTGTGTGAATAGGAAATCAGAATAGGTAATGATAGGAGATTCCACTACCAACTACCATCTTAATCCATCCTGATAAACCATAGACATTACTGATAGATCCAGGCACCGGGACTGTGGTATCTTCTTATATTTGTCATCCATGGCCTCCTTCCTTCTAATATCAACTTTTAAAATGATGTTAATGAGCCTGAAGGGTTCTATGGGGTGTTACCAGGATTCCCCCGTGCCTCAGATTCATAGGTTAGATGCATAGATAGATAGATATGAGATGCATAGATAGATATATGAGATGGATAGATAGATAGAAGATAGACAGATGGATAGATAGATAGATAGATAGATAGATAGATAGATAGATAGATAGACAGATGGATAGATAGATAGATAGATAGATAGGAGATAGACAGATGGATAGATAGACAGATGGATAGATAGATAGGATGGATAGATAGATAGATAGATAGATAGATAGATAGATAGATAGATAGATAGACAGACAGACAGACACTCACATGTTGCTGACCTCTGGATGGTCTCCTGCTAGTCAGGGACAGGGGTTCTTTGTAGGACAGCAGGGTAGTATAGAGGGATGCTCAGTAGTCAGGACTTACAGGAGGAGGACTGCAGGACATGTGTGAGATGAAGTGAGGTCAGGGCTCAGCTCCTTTACTTGTTTTGACTAATGGTGGATACATGGTGAGGGGAAGGGAAGAGCTGCTACACTGTAATATGTTAGAGCTACAGCCATGTTAGGGGCAGACTGTGATCTGCATGGACCCTCTGTATTCCTGGGTGTAATTACCTTATAATGTGCCCCTGTTCGCACTGGTGGAGCCTGGTGTTATCACTGAGACATTCAGTACAGACCACACGGCTGCACAGCTTATTCGGCCCCTCCCCCTCGCTCCCATTGGCTGCTCCCTGTCAGCTGGTCTCCTTCAGTCTGAGGCAGTGGAGGAATCTGCAGTCAGAGATGTAAACAGACGAGCAGAAGGTGATTCCTTCTGCGCAGACTCGGCCAGGGGAGAAGGCAGGCAGGACGGGACACAGCTACCAGCAGGGGGAGCCAGCAGTCACCTTACAGCAGGATATCTCAGTAAGACTGCATATTTTCTAATAACAGTAAATGGTGAAATTATAGCTTACAGTGCACTGAGCTAGAGTATGTCTTTCTGCTATGGTGACACAACCCCTTTAACTAATCTGTGAGGAAAAGGATATAGGAGAAGAGAGCAACTATGTATTAAATTATGGAATAAAACGTCTGTAATAACCAATAAGACCTAAAAAAGTTTACCCCTTTACAAAGATTGAATGCCTGATTCAATTTACACGCTGTATTACCCACTCCTGTATTACTAGCAGTACTAGCAGCAGGGATGTAACGATTAAGGTCCCAGAGGGTGCGAACAGGCCCACTGGTGGAGTTGGGCCGGTAGCTGTGCGCTGCTCTTACATGCTGTACGCACGTGCAGTGCACTAAGCTCATGCAGATGAGCTGTAGCAGACGCGGGGCCCCTGTGTGATACTCAGAAAACCTCTTACTTTTGAGCAGGAAGCTTCCTCTGCCAATAACAGAGGCTCCCCTACCAGCCCAAGGGTTGCCCACCAGCCCCAAATAAGAAGAATGGAAGAAGTATACACCATATCCCTGGGTGTGCAATGTGACACCAGCCAGGCAGCTGTCGGGTTGGAAGCTGTGGATCTCTACTACTGGGATGACAGCAGTGTGTCAGCTGGATAGGTATGTAAGTATCTGTGTGTTTATGATGTGAACACATATACCATAGGAGGTGATTCATCAGAAGTGTCTGAGGCAAAACTGTTAAAGTTGCCCATGGAAACCAATCAGAGATCAGCTTTAATTTTATAAACAGCTGTGGGAAAATGAAAGCTGAGCTCTGATTGGTTGCCATGGGCTACTAGAAACAGTTTTACCTCAGACAGTTCTGATAAATCACCCCCATGAGTGTTTGTGTAAAGATTGGCAATCTGTGTATGTACAGTTTGTTTGTTCAGTAATGTATGTTCATTAATGAGCGCTATATACATATGTGGATATATAATGCATGTTTGTGTTCTATGTTCTTCATGTGGTGAGTAATTATGTCAGGGAAGACATAGTATAGTTAGTGCTTAGCTGAACAGGTATTATTTTGTGTTTTGCCTGAACCATAAGCCTTTTCTACAATAAAAAAAACATATAAACTGAAACCTCTGTGTCACTGTCTCTGACTGCATTTTAGACTATTTTTGCTACTGCTATTGAGCTATTCTTTAATACACACATACAGTATGTACATATGATATACACATTATATATGTTGTTAGAGGTACAAATGCTCAGTGCATACAAGCTCCACAAAGTGGAGCGGATCTGGTGGAATAAGATTTCACTAGAGAAATATATCGAACAAAATCTAATACCAAGGGGTTTGAGAATACAGGCATTCCCATCATTCCCAGTGGAAAAGGAGACATTTAGATCGAGATGGGGAGAGGCATGCTCCATATGCTCTGCTAAATTAATGAGCATCCTTATTGAGTTCAACCAACAAAGCCTGACGGAAATTGAGGAGGAGGTCGAACTCATTGGACCTCAACTACTGGCTGGGCTGTCAGAAAAAGACTTAACCACATTTAATAAATCTATGGATACAGACTTTCAAGAATGGGAAAAACACATAAAATATGTTAAAACTAAAAAATATGGGGCAGATTTACTAAGCTGTCTGAAAGTCAGAATATTTCTAGTTGCCCATGGCAACCAATCACAGCTCAGCTTTCATTTTACCTGTGCTCATGAATATTTTAAAGGGGAGTTGTGATTGGTTGCCATGGGCAACTAGAAATATTCTGACTTTCAGACACTTGATAAATCTGCCCCTATGTGTGCAAAATGCACAATGAGCAGATCATCATCCATGTCATCCATCGTATCACAAAACGATGCAGGGGAAGGTACCAGCAATCGTGAACAATTAACAAGGGGTTGTGGTGGGAAGAGAAAGTAGGGCCTTAATAACCAACAGGCTGAAACCTGAAACAAGGAGTGTAACCACATAATCAAAATTAAAGGCAATAAATGTATCCAATCATAATTTTACACCCGATGAACAGTTGATCCTAGAAAAGGGTTTAACCTTCTCTCCCTCTGCCAGTTTCAATACCTTTTTAGCAATAAAAAATCTACATATTTTTGCCTGGTCTCTAATCCATCATATTTGGTTTCATGAAGAAGATCCAAGAAATATATTTTCTACTATTGCTGTACAAGAGGCTGTACAAGCTTTGGAGGAATTACTAGAATTATCAACTGACACACAAAAACACAGTAAGATATTTCCCTGTATACGCCCAAAATTCAAAAAATTCCATGCTCAACCTTTACCACTGTGGATTTGTTTGTGAGACTAGTATCAGACGAGTTCGAACAAATGTCCTGTGATATTAGTCATGTCAAAGCATCCGATATGCGTAAAGCACTGAAGTCCTTGATGAGCCTAGACGATGTGATAATAAAACAGACCGACAAGAAGCTCATCGTCAAAAATCAAAGTAAAAAAATACACATTGTGCCTACTACCTAAAATCCACAAATTCATCATATTTATTTATTACATCTTCAGTATTATGTACTGATTGCACAATATATATACTGGCACTGATTGGGAATGCTTATTCTGTTCCTAGATGTGGCAAACAACCCTAGGCTGTGTCTCCATGTCGTGCCCCAGAGTTGTGCGCATGTGTGGACAGATCTCCGATGTCCGGCCTTTGTGTCGCACAATACATAGTGTATCCGAATGTGACATGGATAGTCACATGATCGGATCACATGGTCGGTGTGGTAGGTGGTCTGGAACCGGAAGTGACATCCTGTCACTTGCGCCCGATAATAGAACACTGTTAACTTTCGATATACCTTGTATCATATTTTAATATCTATTATCAATATTGCACAAAGAGACCTGGTTAACTACTAGCACTTTCAGTGTATATCTTGTTTCCATCAATACGCGTTGTGCAATATGTATGTATATTAATTTATTTATGCATGCCACATGTATGCATGCTAATCTATACCAAGGTGTACCTCTTTTATACCAAATATGTTGTTCTTCATTGCCAGTGATATATGTTTGGTCAGTGGCCATTGCCAACACAACCAATAGAATTTTTTACATTATTCTGGCAATGCCCACGTGCCCCAGATGTTTTGTATTGTCCCTCAAGCAAAGGTTGCTTGCTTTGTAAGCATCTGTCCCCCTTTTTTATATGTGTGTTTATGTGTCTTAATAAAATCATGATCTTTTTGTAAACATAATTTGTGGAATTTTGGCCTTTCTTTGTAAGGTTTACTAAGCTCCACAAAGTGCCTACACAACATTAGAGCTCCTACTGGCACCCACATTGTAATAGTACCTACTTTGTTTGGGGCACACAGATAGGAGAGACCTCGGACAGAGGAAAGGGGAGAGAGGGATTTTTCATTTCTTGTTAACCAACTGACAAAAATAATTCCTGTGGTATAGTGTGTTCATCCAATTCACAACTCAAAAGAACAATTCACACAAAAGAAGAGGTCAGCAGGAGAACAGATGTTAACTTGCATTGACTCCCCTGCAAGTAGTGCGGCTGGAAGCTGGAGTGGCTCTTGGCAAGCCGGAGGCAGGAATGACTCGGAAGGACGGAGACTGGAGCGTCTTCTGGAAAGCCGGAGACTGGAGTGGCTTCTGGAAAGCCAGAGACTGGAGTGGCTTCTGGAAAGCCAGAGACTGGAGTGGCTTCTGGAAAGCCAGAGACTGGAGTGGCTTCTGGAAAGCCAGAGACTGGAGTGGCTTCTGGAAAGCCAGAGACTGGAGTGGCTTCTGGAAAGCCAGAGACTGGAGTGGCTTCTGGAAAGCCAGAGACTGGAGTGGCTTCTGGAAAGCCAGAGACTGGAGTGGCTTCTGGAAAGCCAGAGACTGGAGTGGCTTCTGGAAAGCCAGAGACTGGAGTGGCTTCTGGAAAGCCGGAGCCAAGCGAGGCAGACGTGGAAGCTGGACTTGAAACAGCTGGGAGTCAAACAGCTGTGGAGGCGAGACAGCAGGCTCGTGAGGCTTTAGAGAAAGCGGAGCCTGCAGTTGCCGGGAGTCAAGCAGCTGTTGAAGCAGGAGAGCCGGCGCGCGTGGCCTAGTTGGGAAGAAGGAGTGTTGGAGAGGTGAGTCCAGGCCGAGGGGATTCCGCACCACATGGAAGGGAACCGGTGTACCTGCGATCCATAGAGAGGATCGCGGGTGCGACGGTGACAGTACTCCCTCCCCTTTAGGGCCACTGTGACTATATTGGCTACTGTGGGGAGCACCGGCTTTAGCATGTCACTTATGTATAGCATCAGGTGGACTATGTAATGATCTGAGACCCAGGTCACTGTGAGGTGAACTAATTAGTGATCTGAGACCGAGGTTGGTGAAATGGTGGCGAGTCTGGGGTGGAGCGTTATGCAACAGGCATAGCCTATGGCAGCAGGGGAACTAAATGTCTCAGCATGCCGGGAGAGGTTATAGC